>NC_139954.1:7211659-7811659 GCF_963454915.1 Gymnoscopelus microlampas | reverse complement strand
CCATGAGGGTCCTTGGACCCCAACTGTAGACCCACTGGTGACCCTGACTCTGTTTGACCAGAATGGAACAGAGCCTTCATTAGTATCATTGGTAACACCTGTGAATGTCTTCATAATATGGCTGCTGTGAATAGAGCCTATTGGCTCAGGAATGCAACAAAAACAAAACAATCTCCATGAATCCAAGCCTTCATGGGGTGTGTAATTGAACGCTAAAATCCAAAATGACATGGATGCTTTCCTGGTTTTAATGGGATAATTTCAACGCCCCCTCACGTTGATATCCATTAGGCCATTGAAGCCCCGATATGATTTTTATCTCTGGGACTGGGACCCATACCTACACTGTAGAATCCTCAGTATTCATTTGACTCTGAGAAGGCTTCAAATGGATCCAAATGGACCCGTTTTGGTTGCATTTGTCAGACTCTCTCAGAGTTACAGACCCGTTGATGCATTTGGACCCCTGGTAGTTCCCCAGACCGACGTTGAGAAACGGTGGCATATGGCGTCAAGATGTTTAGGGCTGGTAGTGTGGCTGGTCTAATTTATATCTGCATGATCTAAAATGAAGATAAAGACTGCTCTTCCTGCAGGACATGCAGGGAAGTGCAGCATAAAAGGGAAATCCACAGAGGACTTCTTGGGGGTCTAAAACTGTGTTTCTCAGACATTTTCATGTCAAGGACCCCCAAATTGATATGTAAATACGATGGCTGTGAACCGCCATTTGAAAAGATTTTGTGCCAGGGACCCTCATTTTTTTTCCCAAAAAATTGCAGCTCTTCAAACTCGCAACACGTTGCAGTGTGATGCGTGAGAGCTTATACTGTAGTTCTGCTATTTTTGGTTTGCCAAAAAATAAAATAGGGCGTGAGTGTTTAAACCGTTCCTCATTTTGCTGGGGACCCCCTGGAACCCCTTCAAGGACCCCTGGTGGTCTAAATTATATTCATGAATCCAAAGAAAGAACGTGTACTGTACATTGCCCCAACTGCTGTCGCGGTCAATAGTCTTCCTGGGGTCCACACAAACAACACAACATAACATAACAACAACACACAATATACAAACAAACAGCTGACACTCATCAGTCTAAACCTAAGTTACACTATCAAAATCCCAGCGATAATTACAAAACGATAGAACATAGGTTAAACATCATGTACAAAAACATTATTCCAGTTGTGTGGTCTCATTAATAAAAGTGTTTTTCTTTTAATAAGTATTTGCTTCTCATTTGTTTAGTATTTACAGATAATGAGTTCCACTGGCTGGAGGGCTCTATAAATAATTTAAGTATGTTTGAACTGGTTTTGGAAGATCTAAATAACCTAAGATTACCCGTCTGCTTTTGAGAACCATGTTTTCCGATTTAACTAATTGATCTCTGAAGAAATCTGGCTTCCCCTAAACTACTGCATTTCTGGAAATGTTTAATGTGTTAATTTAGCCTCAATAGTTAACCATGCCAAACTGTGGTGCATCCTTGTAACATTGGTTTCAATGGCACTAAAACAATCCTAGGCGAAAGTACTGTGTGATACAGTTGATGCAAAAAAGAAATGATTTCTCCTAGCTCATAACACGGTCTAATAGTCTGTGTAGCTTCATTCAGTGAGGATCATTACCGTAGCATTTCCTCACTAACTTACTTTAATAAGATTTTCTCTCTGCATCGGTGTTCAGGGAATTCATTTGCAGGCCCACCAACGGTCTTATCCAATTTCTTTTAAATGAGGCCTTCCATTATACAGCAGGAAGCCCATTTCATGTTGAGAGCAGAAACCCAAAACCCTGTTTTACACATCAGTGGTGGAAGACGTATTCAGATTTCTTGTTGTTTTATGGTTAAAAAAATATTTGTGGATTTAGCCTTACAATTAGGAAAATATTCAGAATGGGGTTAGTGTTAGGATTGGGGTTAGACTTTTCCCTATTTTATACTTAGAAAAATAGCCGATCACAGCGCGCATTGTGAGCTTGTTGATCGACTATTTCTGCTATTTTCAAAAAGTCTTCACAAGTATACAGTAGTAACAAAAACCTGTGTGTTCAAAGTAATCTCCCCCACATGACTGAATGACAGACGACTGGCACTTTGGAGAGAAAGTCTCCTTCCGTTCCAGGTTCATATTCATTTAGGAAAGAAATCACATGGGGCAGGAGGCACGCTGAAGACAGACACTGTGGTATCACAGGAATGTAAGTGTGCTGCCAAATATTTTAGAATAGAGAGTGCAGTGTGTGGTTGTCATGGTGCTGAAACCAACTAGAAAGGTGCGTTCCGCAGAGCGCAGATCTCCACCAGTCGTTCCTTTTTGAAGGAAGCTTGTAAATGAACTTGTGTCGCAATGTGCCTGTGTGTGTGTGTGTGAGGGGGTTGTCCTCGCTTTTGGTTGATTGAATACTTTATTGAAGATTTTAATCGCCACTGTTCACAGCGTCTGTGTGAGATGCCCCTGATCAGCTTGTAAACACTACGGCGGCCCAATTGGGACAAAAACACTGTGGCGAGGTTTCTGTCATTAGGAAAGTCAGATATGAACAAATAAATGTATAAAATCTCAATTAAAAAACGCGATCTAGCGCCTGGAATTTTTTACTTCGTCCACCACTGGTAAAATCCTCAGTGTCCCGTTCATTCATTCATTCATTCATAACTGAGTGTATCCTATACAATACAACACAACATGTCCCTGTTTTACACATCAGTGGTGGAAGAGGTATTTACGGGGCCAGGCTTCCAGCATGGACCCGTATTGTTATTCGCATTATTCCATTTCTTCTTCTTCTTCTGCCGTTTTTGCCAGTTCTGGCTGAACCGTGCATACGCTTTTTATGAAACTCGGCCATATGATAGATGGTCATGAAAAACGATCAAAAAATAAATCTCACAATCTTTCGTCAAAAGGTGGCGCTATAGCACTCAGTTGAAAATGGCAACTTTGAACAGGTACAACTCATGCCCTGTTTTACCTACAGCCATAAAACTTCAATACACACATGCGTCTCCTCATGATGAACAACTTTCACGCTCTGACTTTTGACCTCTGACCCTTAGATCTCCCACCATTTCGAATTATATGAAAAACAGTTAAAATCTCCTCCTGGGATTTTTGAGTAATCTGCACGAAACTTTTTACACATGAACTTTGGACCTATACCAAAAAACGTTTGCAAAATATCTTCCATAAGTGAAAAAATGAAGCTTTAATGAGCCAATGAATATTGCAGTTTTATGACAATTATTCATCTGCCCCTAACACATACATGCAGACTTACCATTCTTTGAAACTTTGCAGAAATGTAAAGGGCCATTCCAAATATCACTGAAACCAATCTTACTCCAATTGGTCAAACGGGGGCGCTATAGCAATTTTTTGAAAATTGAAACTTTAAACAGGCAACAGTCATGCCTCGTTTGGCCGACAGCCATTAGACCTGCTTACACATGTGCCTTGACTAATGAGGAACACATCTATCACGTTGACCAGTAAGCACCGCCCTTAGATTGTCCGCAATCTTGAGCAGTTTGAAAAACACTTAAACCCAGGATTTTTCAGCTATTTGCGTGAAACTGTATCATCTGTGTGATCTCCTTTCACAGGCTCTTGTCTGTTGGTGGCTTCTCGCTTAAATGTGTGCCCCACAACCTGAAGGTCACCAGTTCAAGCCTCACTTGGTGCAGACTTCGTCTAAGTTGCATTTCACACAACATGACTATCAATGAATACATCTGCAATTGTTAAAGATAACATGAAATACTTAATTGAGTGTTTTTTACATACAGCTGATCTACAATCTCACAACTTTTCAGATAGCAATGAGAGTATGTTTTTTCAATGTATAACATACTTCATTGTGAAAATAGCCGATGTACAATCTGACAACTTTTAATGGTTTGTGAGCTTGTAGATCGGCTACTTTCACTAGTTTTGCTTCTGAGGAGATGTACAATTTCTTCATTGGTAAATGGTTTGTGAACGAGTGATCTTAGTGTTAGTGAAACAGGGGCTTGGGTCATGACAGAAGGCAAGCGTTTGTCATCCTCAACAGACAACACCAGCCTGGACAAAGCTATAGCACTATAGGTAGTGTTGCAGCTACCTAAGAGTGCCTCACGACCGCAAGGTTGCTGGTTCAAGCCTCACTTGATGCACACTCATTTAAGTTGAATTGCAAAAAACATGACTCAATCTATTCCGTTTCCATGTCTCTCTCTCTGTCTCTTCAATCTATTCCGTTTCTATCTTCAATCTATTCTGTTTCCATCTCTCTCTCTCTCTCTCTCTCTCTCTCTCTCTCTCTCTCTCTCTCTCTATGATAGATGGTCATGAAAAACGATCAAAAAATAAATCTCACAATCTTTCGTCAAAAGGTGGCGCTATAGCACTCAGTTGAAAATGCCAACTTTGAACAGGTACAACTCATGCCCTGTTTTACCTACAGCCATAAAACTTCAATACACACATGCGTCTCCTCATGATGAACAACTTTCACGCTCTGACTTTTGACCTCTGACCCTTAGATCTCCCACCATTTCGAATTATATGAAAAACAGTTAAAACCTATCTCCTCCTGGGATTTTTGAGTAATCTGCACGAAACTTTTTACACATGAACTTTGGACCTATGCCAAAAAACGTTTGCAAAATATTTTCCATAAGTAAAAAAATGAAGCTTTAATGAGCCAATGAATATTGCAGTTTTATGACAATTATTCATCTGCCCCTAACACATACATGCAGACTTACCATTCTTTGAAACTTTGCAGAAATGTAAAGGGCCATTCCAAATATCACTGAAACCAATCTTACTCCAATTGGTCAAACGGGGGCGCTATAGCAATTTTTTGAAAATTGAAACTTTAAACAGTCAAAAGTCATGCCTCGTTTGGCCGACAGCCATTAGACCTGCTTACACATGTGCCTTGACTAATGAGGAACACATCTATCACGTTGACCAGTAAGCACCGCCCTTAGATTGTCCGCAATCTTGAGCAGTTTGAAAAACACTTAAACCCAGGATTTTTCAGCTATTTGCGTGAAACTGTATGATCAGTTTGATCTCTTTTTTCAGAGGTTTGTCTGTTGGTCCAATAGCGTCCCGCTTAAGTGTATGTCTCACAACCTCAAGGTCACAGGTTCAAGCCTCACTTGGTGCAGACTTCATCTAAGTTGCATTTCACACAACATGACTATCAATGAATACATTTGCAATTCTTAAAGATAACATGAAATACTTAATTGAGTGTTTTTTACATACTTCATTGTGAAAATAGCTGATCTACAATCTCACAACTTTTCAGATAGCAATGAGAGTATGTTTTTTCAATGTATAACATACTTCATTGTGAAAATAGCCGATGTACAATCTGACAACTTTTAATGGTTTGTGAGCTTGTAGATCGGCTACTTTCACTAGTTTTGGTTCTGAGGAGATGTACAATTTCTTCATTGGAAAATGGTTTGTGAACGAGTGATCTTTGTGTTAGTGAAACAGGGGCTTGGGTCATGACAGAAGGCAAGAGTTTGTGATCCTCAACAGACAATATCAGCCTGGACAAAGCTATAGCACTATAGGTAGTGTTGCAGCTATCTAAGAGTGCCTCACGATCGCAAGGTTGCCGGTTCAAGCCTCACTTGATGCAGACTCATTTAAGTTGAATTGCAAAAAACATGACTCAATCTATTCCGTTTCCATGGCTCTCTCTCTCTCTTCAATCTATTCCGTTTCCATGTCTCTCTCTCTGTCTCTTCAATCTATTCCCTCTCTCTCTTTCAATCTATTCCCTCTCTCTCTTTCAATCTATTCTCTCTCTCTCTCTCTCTCTCTCTCTCTCTCTCTCTCTCTCTCTCTCTCTCTCTCTCTCTCTCTCTCTCTCTCTCTCTCTCTGAGGGTCGGCCATAGCTGAGTGGTTAGGGAGCCAGAGGCTCTGGTTGACCCAGGTACGATTCCAGGCCAGGTCAGCAAATGTGTCGATGACATGAAATTTGTCCCTGAGCAAGACTCTTAACCCCTAATTGCTCACAGGCCCTCATTGGAAACAAGACCGCAAGGACTTTCATGAACTGACCTGTTAAAGGAATTATCATTTCTCTTTCTCTCTCCTGGCCCCGTATTATCGCTGCTTGCAGCTATATTCAGATTTCTTGTTGTTTTATGGTTAAAAAAATATTTGTGGATTTAGCCTTACAATTAGGAAAATATTCAGAATGGGGTTAGTGTTAGGACTGGGGTTAGACTTTTCCCTATTTTATACTTAGAAAAATAGCCGATCACAGCGCGCATTGTGAGCTTGTTGATCGACTATTTCTGCTATTTTCAAAAAGTCTTCACAAGTATACAGTAGTAACAAAAACCTGTGTGTTCAAAGTAATCTCCCCCACATGACTGAATGACAGACGACTGGCACTTTGGAGAGAAAGTCTCCTTCCGTTCCAGGTTCATATTCATTTAGGAAAGAAATCACATGGGGCAGGAGACACGCTGAAGACAGACACTGTGGTATCACAGGAATGTAAGTGTGCTGCCAAATATTTTAGAATAGAGAGTGCAGTGTGTGGTTGTCATGGTGCTGAAACCAACTAGAAAGGTGCGTTCCGCAGAGCGCAGATCTCCACCAGTCGTTCCTTTTTGAAGGAAGCTTGTAAATGAACTTGTGTCGCAATGTGCCTGTGTGTGTGTGTGTGTGTGAGGGGGTTGTCCTCGCTTTTGGTTGATTGAATACTTTATTGAAGATTTTAATCGCCACTGTTCACAGCGTCTGTGTGAGATGCCCGTGATCAGCTTGTAAACACTACGGCGGCCCAATTGGGACAAAAACACTGTGGCGAGGTTTCTGTCATTAGGAAAGTCAGATATGAACAAATAAATGTAATAAAATCTCAATTAAAAAACGCGATCTAGCGCCTGGATTTTTTTACTTCGTCCACCACTGGTAAAATCCTCAGTGTCCCATTCATTCATTCATTCATTCATAACTGAGTGTACCTATACAATACAATACAACACAACATGTCACATATGTACACTCAGCGTTCTATTATGACTGAGGATTATACGGTATAGAGTAATTGTATATGAACTATGCAGCCTTGTAGGGCTGTATGTGAAGCTGTTCACTAGAGTGCCACTTACTCTCAACTCTCAACACGGTGGAGAGGAGAGGAGAGGAGAGGAGAGGAGAGGAGAGGAGAGGAGAGGAGAAGCTTGGCTTTCGTTCAGCTCCCCTCATTCTCTCTCTCTCTCTCTGTATCCTCTCTTTTGAAACCTCCTCCTCTCCTGTTACACTCTCAAGGGCACCGTGTTCTTTTAAAAAATCGCTCTGACTCAAGTGCATGGCAGAGTCCTCGCCACAACTGTAATGATGGCTCTGGTGTGCGATATAAATTAGTTATATAAAAAGTGCTTGATGTGGACTGACCTTTTATCTCTGTCCTTATTGCTTCCTCTTGTCCCTTGACTTCTGTCTGGATTTCATGACCTGGGCCTGGGCGATATGGCTTCAAATCAGTATCATGATTATTTCAATAGATTTTGCCTCGATTACAATAAAAAAAAGTATTATATGAAAAAATGTCAGATCTACTGTACAGGCAAGAATTCAAGCATGAGAACCACTGATATAGCAACAGGATTAGGATTTAGAAGACATTCTTAGAATTGGCCTCAGGTTTTAATTCAGGGTTAATGAGAAACCGGTTAGCACTTAACAATAACCTGCTATGGACACTATTATGTTATATTACTATGGATAGCCCCAAGGCATTATGGTCCACGGCTCACTGTACTCAAACTCAGGCCCGGGGCCACTTCCAGCCTGCAAAGGAATATTGATTGGCCCAGAATCAATCAATACAAAAATATCATATTTTTTTTATATACAGTAAGATAATGAAAAGCTATATTATCTTATCTTTTAATTACATACATTAAAGTACTTTAATTAGATTTAATTACATTACTATTAATAATAATCACTCAGTAGAACCGCAAGTCACCTGACTGACCCCAAATTACAATTGACATTTGCAACAATGAGCGTCAGCAAGCACCGAAAGGTTGATGCCAAAACCTGTCACAACCACAAATGGACAGATTATAGATTTCTTTTTTTTCTCCATCTAATGCCAATCATTTAGCACTGTGTGTGATTTGTCAAAATACAGCGTCACCATTATGTCATTTTCCTAATGTGACCCTCAGGTTAAGCTATTCGAGTATCTAAAATCACAAAATACTCTCTTTTTCCCCATTCATTCTCATTTTACCTATTCTAGATATAACCCACCCACCCCCAATCACACTGTAATTTCCCCTTGCCCTGATGTATATTTAGAAACACCCCTTTCAACCAGCCATTGTTTCACTGGCACTTCCCCACTTATCTATACACTGTGTGTGTGTTCATGTACTGAGTGCTGATGCATTCAGTATGTGGGTTCATGTACTTACTGAGGCAATCTTACCATGGACTAATGCAATCAGAATCAACTTTATTGTCACGTCACAGCTTTAAAAACAATAATCTAAGATATGATATCTACACATACATACTGTACAGTACACACACACACACACACACATACACACACACACACACACACACACACACACACACACACACACACACACACACACACACACACACACACACACACACACACACACACACACACACACACACACACACACACACACACACACACAGTACATATGTCTAGCCTCATATTTATGAGGCTAGACATATGTATATGAGGCTAGACATATGTATATGAGGCTAGACATATGTATATGAGGCTAGACACAAATGTGGTAACGCTTTGGTATAGGTCCACATAGCAGCAGATATGTACATGAGACTAGACCATTAAGGCCCATTAAGGCCTGAGGTTCCGATTCTACAAATGTCCTCTAAAACAGTTTTACCCCCAAAATTATACAGTATGTATTTGGCCGTGGACCCCCATCTCAAAATATTTTGTACCAGGGACCCCCACTAGAAGCAAAGATTTGAGTTAAAAATGTTTGCTTTAAAAAATGTATATAGTCAAAGATTTTTGCAAATTGTCAAGATTTTTCAAAAATAGCAGATCTACAAGCTCATAGCGTGGCACTCGGTGTCGCGCTATGAGCTTTAGATCTGCTATTTTTTGAATAGCCAAAGTATAAAATAATGGTTTAAGTGGTTGCGTTCCCGGTTTTAATGCATATCAGATATCAATATCATTGCATATCAAATCATATGAAAGATATGCATTGCATATCAAACTGGGGGTTGCATGTGTGTGTTGGTGTAATGAGTACTGAGCCATATTCTGTGGCCGTATTCTTGCTGTAAAATTCTCTGGAAAAGCGTTGACTCTCACACGCCCTAAAATCTTCAACCAGGACTCCCTGTCCCTGTCGGGGTGGAAACCTCATAATGTACAAAAACTGTTACTTTTCAGGATTCAAATTCAAAAGTAGCAGATCGACAAGCTCAAAACGGGCTTGTAGATCTGCTATTTGTGATGCTTTTGTGTGACACTGTAGTACTGTACTATGGTCAAGTAGGGCATTCATTTACGGAAAAAAAACAAAAACATAAAAAGTTAAAATATGGAGATAATAGGTTTCCTGCCCGACAGCAATGATTTGACCATGTCATCTTCTCCCTACAGTAATTCATTGCCTTCATCTTTCTTCTTGTTGTCGCTGAGTCAGAGCAGAAAAGCATCTCTGCCCCCCCCCTCTCCTCTCTCTCCCTCATCCATCACTCCTCTCATGCCTTGGGTTCGGAGGCAGACAGCGCCGGTAGGCTTCAATCAGTCTTTCGTCAGAAATAAGATGGAGCTGATCTGACGTTTAAAATAAAATAAAAACACCTGGTTTGATACCAAAACGCATAGTTACTGGCAGTAGGTGTCTCCTATACACTGTATTTATTTGTATACTGTATTTTATGCCTTTTTGTATGTTTATTTGTGTGAATTCTCTCAACCAGCGAAGGTTCACCAAGTTCATTTTCCCTTATCAGTTGTGAAGGACAGGTGTGCTGCTGGCATGTTGTTGAGTTCATTCACGTGTGTGTGTGTGTGTGTGTGTGTGTGTGTGTGTGTGTGTGTGTGTGGGTGGCTCTGTGTGTGTGTGTGTGTGTGTGTGTGTGTGTGTGTGTGTGTGTGTGTGTGTGTGGGGGGGGGTCGGTTGGGTGGCTGTGTGTCGCTTGTGACTTGCGAGGAGTGGGCTGGTCCTTTATCCCTTTCTGTGTGTGTGTGTGTGTGTGTGTGTGTGTGTGTGTGTGTGTGTGTGTGTGTGTGTGTGTGTGTGTGTGTGTGTGTGACTTGCGAAGGGTGGACTGATCTTTTATTCCACTGATGTGATGATGTAATGTCACCTGTGTGTGTGGGGAGAGGGGGTTATGAGTCACAAGGAGGGAAGGGAGTGAGGGAGGGGCCTGGAGGTTTGACTGTGTCTACCCAACAGATGGTTTTCTGGGATGTGAGAGAGAGACATGTTTTATTTTATTTCTTTCATTATGTCTACGAGAGAGAGGGGGAGAGGGGGGGAGAGAGAGAGAGAGCTCCTACACAATCCAATGCACGCCCCATGGCCTACAGTAATAATAAGTATTTTAGCATGAATCATTAGCAGTTACATTTTAATGATAACTGCAAAGTGTTTAATATGTAAAGAGCAAATTCGACTTTGAGAGCAGCAGACCTGGGGATCTCTAGATGTATTAGTGTTGGTAAGTTAAGCCTCTGTTATTATGGTGACTGCTATGAGTATTAGACGAGAATTGCTGGTGTCCTGTTGCACTTAGAAAGGACAAAAAAACAAAAGAAGTGGAGAACATGCAGTCTATTTAGGGCTTTGTTGTCATGAATGATGCCTGTACATTGATGACACACATCCGGAAATGAGAAAGCATGAGCGCTGAAAACGAGGTCCACCTTGAGGGAACAGAACAGGGTTTTACTAATGGCTGGCCCACTTTCACAATGATAAGTGTCTCACTCCAACAGGGAGGAGGGGAGAGAGAATAGACGATGGAAGGACAAGAGAGAGAGGGGGAGACTGGAGTGCAGTGATTGTCAGCTGGATTCACAACAATGGCAACATTTTGCAATGGCAGTGCAGTAAGGAGATAAACTATGAAACACAATGTTGCTTTTATCAAAGTTGGTGTCTGTCTGCAACCCCTGATGAAACCTCTTGAAACATTGCCCTGAGAACTTTCTGTCTGTGACCATCAGATTTTGTAACAGAAACCCCCTTTTCCCCCACTCGTCTTGTTTTCATTTTTCTCCAAATGTAGTCGTTAAGCCAATTTCCAGTTCTCACTTGTAGTTCCTGTCACTGAGTACGTCAGAGTGTGTGTGAGAAGGAGGACAGTGGAACAGTGAGAAGGCAAGGAGTAGAGGAGGTGAAGGAGTTTAAAGAAATAGTTCACCCAAAAAATGACTTATTTTCTATCATTTACACACCATGAGGCCTTGAATTCATGGAATGTTTTTGTTTTTCCTGAGCCAATAATTTGATGACCGGGTGTATTTCCGGTAGGAGACTCAAAAGAGACTCCTTTGAGTCTCCTACCAGACACATTAGCATCTTTCCCATTGGTCGAATCCGTTTTCGCTCGTTTATGCGTCTGGCCCATAGAGATATAATATAACTAGAGGGCGGATTGCCCCGCCCCCAGCTATCATTTCAATGAATGTGCTCAGTGGCGTTTTGAAGCACCCGGAAGTAAGAATAGGAACCAATATGGAACCAATATGAACCAATGGAATGGATCCATGGGTCGTGGCGCGTCGTGAGCATGCGCACAAAACGGGAGACGCACGCGCAGTAGCATTTAAGTGCATTCTCAGATTTGACCACCAGGCTTGGCCGCTTCACTGTTCTACCGTAGTTCTGGGGGCTTGGTCTGGCCCCAGCAGTAATAAGCTGCAGTACCTATGCATAGTACAGCATGTCCAATGCACTTCACTGCTCCCTCTGGGTTCTGGGGGCTTGGGTGTAACGGATGGAGGAAAGTGTCAGGAGTTATTTGTGACAGAAGGGTACCAGCGAGAGTGACTGAGTAGATGTATAGCCATGCTGTACGGCTTGAGAACAGTGGCAATGACTAAAAGTAGAGAATCTGCATACCTATTCTCTGATGTTTTTCTTTTTGAGTAATATTTTGACATCATAATAACCAGTTTAGCTTCCACAACAATGCCCAAACATTTCAGGTCCTGCCAAGGCTTTCTCCTTCCTAAAAGCAGAGTGAGCGGACGTCTTCCCTCTTGTATGTTCTTTGTTCTTCACATCGATAGACAGTTTAGAAAGCTCAGAGGCAGACATTGAAGTGGGGGCGGGGTTTGATGCTAAGCCAGCTAGCAATAACGTTGCATACTACAGTATGTCTGGAGTTGGAGATCTTATTCTGTGATTTGTGTGTTTGTTTTTGTTTTTGCTTTTGCATTTATCCAGAGTCCAGACACATGGATTAAGCACTTGGAATTGTAGGCATTACATTTAGTTTTACTCGGTTCCACGGATAAATATTGTGAAAATAGCAGATCTACAAGCTCACAACGCCTCCCGATGCGAGGCGTTGTGAGCTTGTACAGTAGATCGGCTATTTCCACAATGTTTGCCTCTTTCTTACGTAATATTTGAGAATTTGGTCAATTTGGTATTAAAAAGTTCTTAAAAGTCATTGAATTGTAACTTTAGAAATGTGCAGATACTCTGTATACACGTATACTGTATGTTGGTTTGTTTACTGTTGAGTGAGAAATCAATGTTGCACATTAAGCTAATCAAAATCATCTGAGCGACCCACAGGTTGTGAAACTACTGCTGTAAAGGATGATTTATACTTGCGCCGGCTTGCAACCACGTATAAATCAGGCATAGCACTAACCTATGTGGATGGTAAAGTCAAGCCCTGCAGTAATAATAGATATTGAAGTCATTTTAAAATGAAAGAGCATTTTTTGAATTGGTCAGATTCTGAATGTTCAGAAGCATCCTCCATAAACCCTAATGATTACCGTTTATGGAAGATATTTATGGTCTCGGATATTTCATAAAAGCAAAGGTTAAAGCGTGAATCTGCAATTTCCTCTGGTTGGCTTTATGTAGAATAGCAAGAATATAGGTTTAGAACGATAATGCCAAAGCCTCATCATTTCACATATCGTGCTAATTGTTAAGGAAACAGAGTGCTAGTGTGGGAGGGCTCCTTTCACGCTGTTTCACACATCACAGATTGGCCCTTTCACCCAACAAAACCGTGAGATGTTTATAAATCCTTTCTCTTTTATTTTCATTAATCCCACCAGATAGGATGGTGTGTACTGTGTAGAGACCGGAAATTGAACCAGGGCAGAGAGAGGGTGAAAGACTTGGCAAAAGCCTTGCAGACTTTTAGTGTTGTCAACATTAACCCATTCAATCCGGGAACGCATCTCTGTCATTTTAGAGTTCTTTGGCTATTCAAAAATACGATTTTTCAAAAATAGCAGATCTACAAGCTCAAGCTTGTAGATCTGCTATTTTTGAAAAATCGTGAACATTTTTCCAAATCTTTGAATATATATATTTTTAAAGTTAAACATTTGTAAAATGTTTTGTTCCAGGGACCCCCAGAAGCAAAGATTAGAGTTATACATGTTCGCTTTAAAAATGTATATATTCAAAGATTTTCACACATTTTCACGAGTGCCGCGCTATGAGCTTGTAGATCTCCTATTTTTGAATAGCCATAGACATCTTAAAATGACACAGATGCATTCCCGGATTTAACGGGTTAACAGGTAGACTTGCTTACTGTGTACACCCAGACATCCATGATAATTATGCTCTCACTCAGAGACTTGTTCCTGTCAGTGACTTTTATTTGAAAAACAATTCACATTGAAAAGTAACGTCCATCGGCGTGGTTTCTTAGATTCACACATATAGGCTCACAGCACTGACAAAAGCACACATACTGTATATTTAACATGCTTCATGCTAGATCCAAAGCCCTTTACAGTAATCAATGTAACACACATACAGTAGGGGGCTGCCAGACATGTGAGAAAGAAGAGAACGCTTTCTTACTCCTGTTTGATTTGGCAGCTGGCTTACTATTCCGTCCTGTGCAACCGTTGCTATGCTTCCATCCAGTTGTCAAGCAAATGTTATGCCAGATTTTTTCAAATAAAATGCACTTTCAGTGGGTTTCCGCTTTTTATGGGAAATACATTCACCAACCATTTAATTGGGTATGTCAGTCTAACTGCACGTTAACGCAAATTTCTATACGGCCAATTACATGGCCAATTAACAGCCAATTACATTTCTGAACAGCCAAATTACGTGCATTCAGGCATGCACGTATGGTCATGTCAAATCTGCTGCGGTTCAAACCGAGTGTCAGAATGGTGGAAGAAAGGTGATTTAAGTGACTTTGACCGTGGCATTGGTTGTTGGTGCCTGGTCGGTCTTCTTATTATTACAGAAACTACTCATCTACTGCCATTTTCACGCACAATTATCTCTAGGGTTTACAGAGACTGGCCAGAAAACATCCAGTGAGCAGCAACTAGTTCTTTGGGCAAAAAAAAAGAAAGCCTTGTTGATGATGCCAGAGGTCTGAGACTGGCTTGTAGATCTGCTATTTTGATGAGACTGGCTTGTAGATCTGCTATTTTTAGTACTATTTTTATGTAGGTAATGTCTTCGATTTTTTTAAATACTGTATAGCTATGACATTCTTTTGAAAAGTGTCTGAATTTGTTTAAAATTCATGATAAATGCTGTCCTTTTTGACGATCTTTTGAAATAATAATAATTAAAGGCATAATGTAGGAAAAAATAAAATCAAGGTGTATTTACTCACGACCCATAAAAATGGGTACCGACCCACTGGGCTACAGCATCACAACACCACACTGAGTGCCACTCCTGTCGGCTAAGAGCAGGAAACGGAGGCTACAATTAGCACAGCCTCGCGGAAATTGAACAATAGAGGCTTGGGAAAAAAATACTGCCTGGTTCTGACGAGACTCAGATTTCTGCTTTAACATTTGGAGGGTAGGGTCAGAATTTGGAGGCTACAACATGATAGAGTGGATCCGTCCTGCCTTGTATCAATGGTTCAGGCCAATTTCAAAGTCACTTAAATCGCCTGTCTTCCCAATTCTGATGCTCGGTTTGAGCCACGTGTGTTGCTGCCATGTACTTTAATTAGATGATTAGAAATTAGCGTTAATGTGCAGGTAGACAGACGTACCGTATAAAGTCGTTGCGCTTACTGGTTGGCACACTGGTTGGCTTTGATAAATATTGGCAATTTCCTTTCAGCTTTTCTATAAAGTGCTACTGGAATTAAGTGTTTTTTTTGTTTTAGTTGGCCAACCCGGAAGTTACCTTCACAATTCACACTTGTTGTTCAACAAGATAATCTCCACATACTGTATCAACACACACGCAATTAAGAAAAACACCACAGCCTCAAAATTCACGCTTGACATATCAGGTGTAATCTATGTCATAGAATAAAATATGAAACCCTCTTAGGCTTATCTCAACCACAGACAGGTGACGAGACCCATTGTGAGCTCACCTCTGGATATTAGGAATACAAACTGTAAAGATCTATTGGGGTAGATAAGGGCTGGAAGAATATTTTACCTCAATATTGATATTGTGAATATAATGATAAAATATTACCGTTTTTGAAAGTACAAAATAAGGCTGAAAATAAAACACTTATGCCATATCACGATATTATGATATACAAAAGCTCAGACGCCCAAATTGATATCCCCCCCCCCCCCCCCTTCAGATGTGGATCTGAAAGGATTTTGTGCCAGGGACCCCCATAAGTGATCTACACGCTCACAACGGCAAAGTATAAAATAGGGTGTAAGTGTGTAAACTGTCGCTCGTTTTGCTGGGATCTCCTCAAGGACCCCTGGGGGTCCTCGGACCCCACGTTGAGAACAATGCCGTTGAGCAGAGGCCATAGAGAGAGATGCACTGGGTCCTGGAAATCAGGTACAGTAGGTAGATACTACACCAAATACTCACAGTGTACATAGAGTACAACAATATAACACACAAAAACACACACAGTAATAAAAGCTCACTGGCACAACGGTGCACATCAAGGCTGTTCGTGGAGGCTTTCACAGTCGGGTTTGACAAAGCGATAGAAGCAGTTATGCTGCAGGACAAATGCACTTGCACAGCTCTGTGTGTGTGTGTATGTGTGCGTGCGTGCGTGCGTGCGTGTGTGTGTGTGTGTGTGTGTGTGTGTGCGCGTGTGTGTGATTGCAATGCTATTTATGTAAATGCCCGGTTCATAAAATCTATAAACCATAGCCATCATCTAATGCACTTGGAATCTGCTGACCCTTTCATACGCATCAGTTGTGTGTCTGTGTGTGTGCATGTGTTTCATGTGCACGTACAACTGTGTGTGTGTGTGTGTGTGTGTGTGTGTGTGTGTGTGTGTGTGTGTGTGTGTGTGTGTGTGTGTGTGTGTGTGTGTGTGTGTGTGTGTGTGTGTGTGTGTGTGTGTGTGTGTGTGTGTGTGGTAGTAATATTTAAATATTTTAAAAGATCTTTGTTCAGTGAGGAATTTACTGCACAGAATCTAGAACAGAACCAGTTCTAGAACCAAAGTCTTTCTGTGGAAAAGGGGCCGGTGTGTGCAATCACGATTCCCTCTGCAAGACAACAACCGAGCACAGCTCAGCGCACGTTATAGGACCTTAAAGGGAGCACTTCAATCTTCATATAGTTGGCCCTCTCTAATGCTCATTATAAACTGGCAATATTTCCGTCTGCTTACTCTGCGTCTCATTGGTGGACTATGAGCCGTTCAGAAACCTGCCTACCATTGACGATCATCGATTGGTATCACTTAACTACTAGAAACTACAGCCTTTCTCTACCTGGAAAGCGTACAGGAGCATAAGCATGCTGATATAGACGCCATTGTATTTGTAATAAAAAATAAAAACACTTTGAAATCATGTTTGAAATGACCAAACCTGCCTACTGATGATGTCACTGGTAGGCAGGGTTCTGAACTGTCCACAGTCCTCGTCTGAGACACCGAGTAAGAAGACAGAAATGGTGACATCATCATATAACAAGCTTTAGTGAGGACCAATTATTATGAAGATGGCTTGAAAATGGGTGAAAAGTGCTCCTTTAACCACTTAAACCCCAGCATCCGTATTGTGGGAATAGCAGATCGACAAACAAGCTCACAACGTTTTGTGAGCTAGTCGATCTGCTATTTTCAGCGAAAGCTTTCCCCACAATAACAGAAAACAGAAAATACACCAGAATTTAAGTGGTTAAAGCCAATACCTTCATGTTAGTGATGAGCATGAATGAATCAGGCACTACTCTCTCCTTTTCTTCTCCTCGTCTCCTCCGCGTCTCCTCGTTTCCTTCCCTCCGTCCTATACTACTTGACAAAGTGCAGGGCTTCGGCGGCCGTGACGGAGCCCTTATTGCTGTCGAGGCTGGTGATGAGCTGGAAGCCCGCCCGCAGCGCCAGCATCACCGTCTCCAGCTTCAGGCAGTCCAGCGTGCACAGGAAGGTGCTGTCCTCCTTCAGCACCAGCCGCGAGCCCGGCTCCGACTTGATGAAGTGGCGGAACTGGATGACGTTGGACGACACCTCAAACTCCTCGGGGAAGCCGTCCAGCCGGCTCTTGGAGATCTGCACCAGGCGGCCCTTCACCTTGTTGATGAAGGTCGGGTCGCTGCAGTACACCTTGAGCCCCTGCGAGCGCTCGTGGCTGTCCGTCATCTCCAGGAAGGCGGGGTCGCGCCGGGCGGCCCGCTGCGCCGCCCACTCGGCCACGGCGTCCGACAGCTGGCCCAGGCGGTAGAAGTCGGCCTCGCGCTGCAGCAGGCCGGCCTCGCGGAAGTCGTCGGGCAGCTGCAGCTCGCCGACGCGCAGGTAGTTGAGGACGTGGCGGAACACGGGGCCGTCGCGGTCCACGAAGGCGTTGCCCATGTTGTCCGTGTGCTGCACGGCCTTCTTGCCGCTCACCAGCTCCTCCAGGTAGGAGCCCTGGTACTTGACGAGGGTGGAGCGGTGCGCCGCGTACAGGAACCCGCCCACGTTGAGGGTGATGGTTCCCTGAGAGTATTAGGGAGCAACAGTTGATCCAACTAATCGAGTTAATATTATCAAAAAACAATGATCAATAATTTCATCAAATAATCGCTTGATAATCAATCCCTATTGTGGGCATGTGTATGTATAGGTGACGTAAAAAAAAAAAATTGTGACAATACCAGATCTACAAGTTCAAAGCACGACAGTTTCACATACAATTTTTGCACAACACTGTTGTGTGACGAAGTACAAAATAACACTTAACCCATTCAATCCGGGAATGTATCACTGTCATTTTTGATTTCTTTGGCTATTCAAAAATAGCACATCTACAAGCTCATAGCGCAACACCGAGTGCCGCGCTATGAGCTTGTAGATCTGCTATTTTTTTAAAATCAAGAAAATTTGTGCAAATATTTGAAAAAAAAAAGTGTGGACATTTGTAACTCAAATCTTTGCTTCTGGGGGGTCCCTGGAACTAAATATTTTACAAATGTTTGCTTTAAAAATATATATATTCCCAAGATTTGCACAAATTTCCAAGATCTTTCAAAAATAGCAGATCTACAAGCTCATAGCGCGGCACTCGGTGTCGCGCTATGAGCTTGTAGATCTGCTATTTTTGAATAGCCAAAGAAATCTTGAAATTACACAAATGTTGCTTTCCCGGTCTTAAAGGGTTAAGTGGTTCATCATTTTGTTAAAAAAAGTAATATAAAAAAAAACCTCACTTTTCGATTCTTTGATTAATCGTGTATAGTTTGATTAATTAAGTGTATAGTTTGCAGCCCTTACCTGCGAGGTCTTCTTGAAGCTCTTGCTGGGCTGCAGCAGGTCCGGGTTGATCTGTCTCAGTTCACTCTCCATGCTTCTGAGGTTCCATTCCATGCTCCGCTCACCTGCCTGCGCCCGCCACCACCTCAGCCCAGCCTCCTCAAAGTTGGAGAGCGCGTTTGTGGGCGCACGCTTTTGTGTGAAAAAAAAAGAAGACAATAATTCCCCGCCCGCGTACAGTGTGTGGCTCCCGGTGATGTGGTCGCTGTGGTGGCTGAGCCCCGAGCGGTGCGTCGCTGTCAGCCTGTCGCCCAGCGAGTGTGAGAGTCAGAGGAGACGAGAGATGGCTTCACCAAGAGTCCACCGCGAACTGAGAGCAGAGAAAAGAAACTGCCTCTCTGTGCATCTTTTGTCCCTATAGCCCCCCACCCACTTCTCTCTCTCTTTCTCTCTCTCTGTCTCTGTCTCTCTCTCTCTGCTTCTGAGAAGGGGATGGGCACACTTCGTCACAGAGGAGGTGGAGAGTGGGAATACGATTAGAAAGCAACAGCGTATACTGTAGGTTCTAGGTACTTAACTCTCTCTGTTTCTCTCTCTCTCTCTTTTTCTCTCGCTCTCCCTAATTGCCGTTGATGAAAAGGTTATTGTCTGAGCTACAGCGTTTGAGTCCATTTGAAGTGGTAACTATTGGTTGTATCAAGTGGAATTTATACTAATATATAGAGTACATACTGGGTTACAGCTTCACATTCTATGGCTGTACAGGTTATATTTTATTCTATTTAGCTAAATATTCCTATTTGTGACTATGTAGAACCCATTTGGTAAAGTAACATTTTTCGTTTGTTTTTGTCTCTGGGGGCACCAACTCCTTTTTGGTGTAGAAACAGGAACTCGGTTTGGCTCCTCCCCTTTCTTAGCCCACTTCCTCCCGGGTGCTTCTGTGTGTATTCTTACCAACAGCAACACTACATGTTTAAGGCAGTGGTGCTGACAGATTCTGCTGTTAGCAGAATCTGCCTTGAGAGATTAGTCTAAAGGCAATCTACATCACTATAACGATTGATTGATTTTGAAATGTGTATTTACAAATCGCATGTATATGTACAACTAAAGACAGATACATACAATGGTCAAAAGCATGGACACAAGAAAGCTCAAAAGCGTTTGTCCAATTGTTGGTCCTTTGACTTATTATAACCATAATCGTCCACCACTGTCGTCACTATAGTTGTGGTGTGGAGACTCTCATCCACTTGAATTAGAACAATTTTGAAAACAATATATTTATAGTTATAGTGCTTTGGCCCTTCACACACACACATGGTGACGGAGCAGCCCCCATTCTCCAGATGGGAGAGGGGGCTGTGGTACTGTACTGTGGTCGGTGTGAAAGTGTCTTGGCTCGCTGGCGAGCGTGTCAAATCCCCCATCATCTCAACAGCTCAACCTATGCTGCGAAAACGCCATCTGTTTACTGTATAGGAATAGCTGGTGTATCAGAATGGCAACGTTCATAGGAATGCCCATTTGAATGTGGTGGTGTGTCCCTCTGGTTTGTTGGCACCGCGTCGCATCTCATCTCTCTGAACGGTACAATTTCAACTCCGGCGAGTGTACAAATGGAACCAGTCCATTTGGGTCCATTTGGTACACTCACCGGAGTTGAATAAACACAGAGGATTTTACTGTGTGGATATGACAAGAGGACAGCAACAAGTGGTCATAATAGCCGGGCGTTTATGTAAATGACGGGTAATGGCAATTGTATTTATGTAAATGTCCGCTTCCCTCTCTCGCCGAGGTAACGAGCAGCTGGCAGCGAGCTCTGTCATTAAAAGACAGAAAGCGGCTTTGTCTGAGTGTTGCATGGGCATGGATTGTGTGTGTGTGTGTGTGTGTGTGTGTGTGTGTGTGTGTGTGTGTGTGTGTGTGTGTGTGTGTGTGTGTGTGTGTGTGTGTGTGTGTGTGTGTGTGTGTGTGTGTGTGTGTGTGTGCGTGCGTGCGTGCGTGCGTGCGTGCGTGAAAAATATGTGAATGTTAATTTAAGTGTGAGCAAATTGCAATGAGCAGATATGGTTTCAGTGGTTTATTTAGAGGGGATGTTTTTGTAAAAGAAATTGTGTATATACAGTATATATGTATATATATATACATATATATATATATATATATATATATATATTCTGAGGTAATCGTTTGTTCAGTAACAGGGTCTCTCCCCATCTCTCCAGCTCTTTAGAAAACAGAAAATCCAATTTTATCCAGACAGTAAAGAGAACCTCTCAAAGATAATTTATCAGCTTTAATGTTATAGTACTCCAGTTCCAATTTTCTCGGCTGGTTTTCTATCCTCCCTGGACCTGTAGTACTGCTGGTTTTATATCCTACCAAGGACCTCTAGCACTGCTGGTTTTATATTCTACCGGGACCTCTAATACTGCTGGTTTTATATCCTACCAGGACCTCTAGTACTGCTGGTTTTATATTCTACCGGGACCTCTAATACTGCTGGTTTTATATCCTACCAGGACCTCTAGTACTGCTGGTTTTATATTCTACCGGGACCTCTAGTACTGCTGGTTTTATATTCTACCGGGACCTCTAGTACTGCTGGTTTTATATTCTACCGGGACCTCTAGTACTGCTAGTTTTATATTCTACCGGGACCTCTAGTACTGCTGGTTTTATATTCTACCGGGACCTCTAGTACTGCTGGTTTTCTACCCTTTCTGGTTTTCTACCCTTTCTATCCCATGTCCGTGATGAGCAACAACACTGGCGTGGGGACCATTTGGAATACGATGAACTTCCTGGTTTCAGTGATAGAACAGTGAAATCATCTCTTATGTTGTGATGGTGTGCATGGTGGCCATACTGTTGTGTTGTGAATCAGGTACATCCAGACCAGAGCCAGCCTGTCTGTCTGTAGGGGTTGTTTACACCTACGAGGACCCAACATCGGTCACTATGTATAATTGAACAGTACTGGCTCTTAGAGCCTGACACTGACAAACTGCCGGGACTCTGGCAGCATTTGTCACTATAGGAGAGAGTGAGACGCGGTGTGCATTGGTCGATAGTGACGCACGTGTGTGAACTATTATATGGTCCCTGTCGGGTGGAAACCTCACAAGTTCAAAACAGTTATCAGGATTCAAATTCAAAAATGGTAAAAGTAGCAGATCTTCAAGCTCAAAACGCGTCGCTTCGCTCCACGTTTTGAGCTTGTAGATCTGATACTTTTGATGCTTTTGTGTGATGCTGTAGGGTGATCAAGTAGGGCGTTAATATGCAAAAAAACACAAAAAGTTAAAATGTGGAGATACAAGGTTTCTGCCTGACAGCAACAACATGAACGAGTACACCGTATGTCCCTCTAAACCCCACCCCCTGGTGCATGATGAAGTAAGGTTGAGGTTGTTTTTCAACCCAGATATTGTCATTGAAATTGTCAGGCAACAGTCAATGCAGTTTTGGAGAAGTAAAAACTCCTGACTAGACACATAACTTCAACATGCGTGAGAACACTGTTCCGTGTGAACCTCAGAATGGCGAAGTAGAGCAGGGTGTTCTTCACAGCTTTCATGACATCTGACAATTCAGCACTAATGTCATTAGTGCTGAATTGCACTAACGTTACGAGTGACTCCCTAGTCCATGTGTAGCATGCAGTTTAACCTGTGACCTGTGTAGCATGCAGTTTAACCTGTAACCTGTGTAGCATGCAGTCTAACCTGTGACCTGTGTAGCATGCAGTTTAACCTGTGACCTGTGTAGCATGCAGTTTAACCTGTGACCTGTGTAGCATGCAGTTTAACCTGTAACCTGTGTAGCATGCAGTCTAACCTGTGCCCTGTGTAGCATGCTGTTTAACCTGTAACCTGCTGGGCACACATACTAGGATCCAACCAGTGCTCGAGCACCTTTTTTTTATTCTCTTATTTAAATATCGGTCTTGCTGAACCACAGTTGCTCTCCACCCTGCTCTCACTCAATACAATGTAGGTTAGGTCGCTTTGTTTTCTAATCCTGATAAGTCTGAAAATGTTTTAGTTGGGCATGGCAGTCTCCATGTTTCTTGTTAAAAAACAGTATAAAACGTACGAAAATAGCAAATTAAGTTGTCAGCACTCGCTATGCAACACTTTTAAAAACACGCAGCAGAAGAAGGAAATGTTTCTCAGACATATGTGGGCGTGAAGTGTGGTTTACATTTAGACTATGCAAGTAACACTCAAACGTGTGAACTTGCTACAGTAGGCTCTGTTGACAGGATTTTTATTAAGGCTTATCTATGAATCATTATCATTCATATTTGTAATTTATGAAGTATATACACTTTTACTAGACTGGGTCTATATTGTTTAACTTATCTGTTGCCTAAACTGCTACTGTCCTTCACACAGTGGGGGTAGGGGGTATAGTTGGGTAGTCTTACTTACAATTTGTATTTGATTCATGCATATTTTCAGACATTAAAACAAAACAAAAAAGGTATCAGGAAAAGAAAATGGGTGGTCTTTTTACAGTGACTCCGAGGCCAGGGGTCACAGACCCCCTGTTGAATACCCATGACGTAGATCCCAGTGGGGAGTGTGTAATTACTGTTTCCTTCTTTGAAGAACACAGCGTGTGGCCAATTGCATTTTAGAAGGGAAAAGAAGAAAGGAAAAAACTAACAAGAACAGCCAACCTAAAAGTAACTAGTACTTCACAGCCTTCCTAGAAATGTACTTGAGTAAAAGTAAAAAGTATCAAGAAACTCTAATACTCAAGTAAAGTACAAATACTCAAAATCTGTACTTAAGTACTGTACTCAAGTACATTTACTCCGTTACTGTCCACCACTGAGTATAATCAATCCATTTTCCCCATTTGTTCTCAAAAATCTCTTTTCTTCATCCTCAAGTTAGCAGTCATCCTCCTTGTCAAAAATCTCAGACTATTTTAAGCCAATATTCTGCAGATGGAGATCCAGTCTGTATAGCCATTTACGAGTAATGGCTTTTCCCCCTCCAGCCATGAATATTTTCATAAGATCTCTCTCACTTCCTGTAATTTCATCTGGTAAATCTCCCAGACAGCAATAGACAGGACATTGATATTTGTATACCTAGAGTAATGAGTTGTATTATGGTACGATCTCCATGCAGCCGTCTGTTAACATTTTTCTTGTTACTTAATATTGCGATGTACTGCCTGGAAAATTATTAAAATGATGGAAACACTATCTGGCTAACGTTTCATCGTCTCGGCATCGAGGTCTATTAACTAAACCAAATGGTATATTAATAGTGAGTCGTCTGGATTCCTGTGGCGTGTGAAGTCCATGCAACACATGCCACAAATGACACTACACATTATATTCAGTTTGAAGTCATGGAAACATAATTGAAAAGCGGCGTCTATAGGTACATCATAGCATACATACACGTCACGTAGATATTAATATCTACGTGTATGTAACTATTTTTTTAAGTTTCTGACACCTGCATGTTGCAGTAGCTCTGTCATTTCCCCCCAGAATCAGGTTTGAATTTATCCAAAGTTAACCCATCAAGACCTGTGGCCTCTGCTCAATTCTTTCCATGTCAAGGACCCCCAAAATGATATGTATTTGGCCGCCGACCACCATCTCAAAATAGTTTGTTCCAGGCACCCCAGAAGCAAAGATTTGAGTAGAAAAAAACATGTTCGCCTTAAAAATATAGGCTATATTCAAAGATTTGCACAAATCGTCATGATTTTTCAAAATTAGCAGATCTACAAGCTCATAGTGTGGCACGCTATGAGCTTGTATATCTGCTATTTTTGAATAGCCAACCAATGTGCTATATATTGTGACGACCAAACCAACACACCAGAGACAGTATTGCAAAAGCCAAATAGGGCATTTATTTAGGGATAATTGCACAGCGTTGGGAATGGGGGAAATGCAAACCAAGCTAAGTAAACAATATCAACAGAAATTCTTCCCGGTCCGGGGTTTAGTCCATGCACATTTCACAATGTATCCAGTCAAAGTCCTAATGTTGCCTATAATAACCCATTTTGGGGCGGGAACCCCTATTTGTAACTATACCTTTCAGGGCGGGAACCCCTTTTGGGGTTCTTGTTGCTATGTACAGTACTGTATATAGCAACATACATTTGTTGTAATTGTTGAACACATATTTGAAGTTTTTCAGAAAACTTTTAGGATTTAGAAGGCGTTTTTAAAATCGGCCCCAGGTCTAAATGGGATAAAAAAAAGAGAGGCAAAATGTCAGTAATGTATTTCACCATTATAACAACATATGGAGGAATAAAGGAGTTATCGCTTCCCGACTGAGCACCTGTCCGTCCAACGAGGAGAGCCAGTGAACACTGAGGCAGAGCGAGGACTTTTTACAGAGAGGCGTGATCAGCACCGACTCAGCGCAGCTTGTCCTCATCAAGTCAGACAGAGGGCAGGTCATCACCTCAGGTTGAGCTAGAACAGGGTTTCTCAAAGTGGGTGCCTTGACGCAAGTCCAGGGGTGCTTTGATAATATTTGAAATGTATCAATGTCCCTTGCACTGTACTTGATGCGTTATTTTTCAGTCTACAGCTCTCTCCACCAAAAATAGCAGATCTACAAGCTCACAACATGTCACAATATGTCACAACGTGACTCGTTCTGAGCTTGTAGACTGGCTATTTCTGGTTAATGTTCCCCCCAGAATATAGGGATGCTGGGGTTAAACTCTCTCAGTGCCACACAACGAGATATCCCGATTTTTTTCTGAATGCCCTCAGTGCCAGGACGAAAAAAAAGAATATATATATAGCCTATATTTATTTTTATTTTTTTGGGGGGGGGTGTTCAGAACCCAACATATCATTATCTGAAGATTTGCAGCTCCATCCACTCCTTGTTTAACTTATAACTGAAAAAGGCTGTATCTCGCTTCCTAAGCACTTTTTTTTACTTTGAAAAAAAAAAAAAGAATTGCTGGCACAGCACAGTATGAACATATTTTTTTATTTCATTGGCACTGAGAGAGTTAAGTGGTTAAACGCCAAGTGTAACAATTATTTTCAATCTGTCCTAGTGGAAACTAATATGCTCTCAAATTTTCCTCATACATACTGTATCTTAGGGTGAAAGATTTACATATTTGCGTAACATTAGTATGATATAAGGTGATATAACGTATCAATGTAATTCAGGGGTGCCGTGGATAAAAAAGTTATTTACAGGGGTGACCTCAGCCAAAAATGTTTGAGAACCACTGAGCTAGAAGCTAGAGTGGAACGTACCTCCCCTCAATGGAGCCTAGGCGGAGCCAAGCTGTCCTTGGTGCTTAACTCTGCCTCTGTTCCACTGTCTCGCCTCACTGGGGTGCTTACCTGTCCGGCGGCCCAGCGACACTCCACAATATATATATATATACTAGAGTTTCGGGGGGCTACGCCCCCCTCAACCCCAGCCGCGCACGGGGCTTTGCGTTTGTTGGTCCCTCCGTGTCCCTGTCTCTGTATCCGTGTAGCTGCAGCACAGAGTGGGCAGTATAGATGGGGATTATGGCTGTTAGAGGCATGTACGCGCACGGGGCCCGCGTGGGCGTGTGTATATGGGGGTAGACAAATTGTCTAAGTAACATTTGCAAAAAGGGAAAAAAAAAAAAAAAATTGTAAGAAAGTGTAATGTAAAAGTTACAAAATGATGAAAAATAAGTAGAAGAAATTATATTTTGTATGTTTCGCGGACCACCAGGGGGTCCGCGGACCCCCTGGTGGTCCGCGAAACATACAAAATATAATTTCAAAATATAATTTCTTCTACTTATTTTTTATAATGGTCCGCGCGGAAATCGTGGGATGAAAATTTCCAAAAGGAAAAAAAAAAAAAAAAAAAAAAAAATATGAAGGTGGTTGCTTGTTTTTCTGAAAGCTGGCGAATGGCAGCCCTTTCTGCAAGATGGCGGCCGCCTGGTGTTGTTGTGATTTGGTCGTGCGCACGTGCTCTCGGTTACACAGCGTTGTACTGGCGAAGTATAGTTCTCGCTTACACAGACATGTCCAGACATGTTGTAGGTCCCTCCGTGTCCCTGTCTGTGTGTCCGTGTAGCTGCAGCACAGAGTGGGCAGTAGAGATTTCTGGCGCAGGCTGTGCAAACCTGGCAACCCAGCGCATGCTGCCGCACGTTACACCAGAAATGGTGCCTGGAGAAAATGGTGACCAAAAAAAAAGTTAGGAAAAAAAGGAAAAAACCCCCGCAGCGGCTGGCTGCTGTTGTGGTGATGAGGTCGTGCGCAGGGTAAACGGTACGAAGCTGCCTCCCCTTCCGTTTTGTCCGACATTTGGTGAGTAGAATTAATTATGTTGCGCGGTGGAAAAGGTGTAGTGATCAGTGAGATGTCCCCTACGCGAGGCGTAAATTCAGCGCGGCCGCCGTGGCGAGTCAGTTGGCGACATGTGGTCTGGCGGTGCGTTGTTTATTCGATAACAGAGCTGTGGGGTGTCGACACCGAGGGTGCGGAAGTCGGTCGCCATTTATATAGTTAGATATATATATATATATATATATATATAGCTAAAATCTAAAATGACACAGATGAGACTTAGTTTGAAGTAGATCACACTTTTATTATAGAAACACCCCCACAGCATGTCTTTTCACAATCACAAGCAGTCCCAAAACATGTCACCGGGTGAATAGATGTAACTGTCTTGCCCCCTGAACAGTAAAAGGCCTCAATTATGAATGCATTTACAGTACAGTGTATATGGAACGCGCTCTGGCGAAAGAACACCATGATTCATAATATGACAGAAAGACGAGGAGATGACAAGTGGGTGTCTGATGTATAGCTGATAATTAACAGTGATCATTGAAGCTTTCCAGCCATGTATTACGCACGCAGTAAAGTCCATGTACGTAGGTAGTGAATTTCACTCACAGGCTGTACACACACGCTCACGCACGCACGCACACACACACACACACACACCCACACAAAACTAGTAATCAGAACATAATCAGACTGTCGCTCAAAACAGCATGAGCACACACTGTGCAGAGTGTTCACACAGAACAGTAAAGTTGCCAGCTGGAACGCAAACTGGTTCCTCAGAGTGATGCCACAGAAGAAGAACCATTTTTGGTTCTTCTAAAACCACTAAAAGCCAGGAAAGCATGTGTCATTTAAGAGCTTGTACATCTGCTATTTTTTTTACTTTAAATATATATATATATTGAAAGGGTGAGAACTGCTGATTTAGAAGGCATTTTTAGAGTCGGCCTCAGGTGTAATTAGGGTTAACCTGGAATGCATCCGTGTCGTTTTTTGATTTGAGCTAAAAAGCATTATTTTACACTTTGGCTATTCAAAAATAGCAGATCTACAATCTCGTAGCGCGGCACCGAGTGCCGCGCTACGAGCTTGTTGATCTGCTATTTTTGAAAAATCGTGAAAATGTGTGCAAATCTTTTGAATTTATATTCTTTTAAAGCAAACATTTTTAAGTCAAATCTTTGCTTCTGGGGGGTCCCTGGAACAAAATATTTTGAGATGGGGGGGTCCGCGGCCAAATGTATATACATTTTGGGGGTCCTTGACATGAAAAAGATTGAGCACCACTGATATAGAAACATACGTTTTTTTCAGAAAACTGTTGGGATTTAGAAGACATTTGTAGAATCGGCCTCAGGTCTTAATGGGTTAAAACAACAAAATATTGAAAGTGTAAAAACTACTGATTTAGAAGGCGTTTGTAGAATCGGCCTCAGGTCTTAATGGGCTAAAGAACCATTTAATTGAATGGTTCTATAAAAACCCTTCACCACTTAAACCCTATTATTCTATTTTGTTTTGCAGTCTTGACTTGTGACGTACAGTAATAGGTATAGAGAGCAAATAAGGATGTTTGTAAAAGTATAGCTTACTGAATGCAACGTAGGAAAACATGAGAGAGAGAGAGAGACGTGAATACAAACAGGAGAGGGATAGCTAGAGAGAGAGAGAGATGGTCTCGGGGTGAAGAGGTCTTTTCTTCCGCCCCCTCATCCTCCTCTCCTATCAACTCTGCCCTCCATCATTCCATCCCCTCCATCCTCTCCATAGACCTTCTTCCACTCAGTACACATCCAACCACCGCCCACCCTGCCACCCACCACTCTGTCCCTGGATACCTCCTCCCTCTACCACACACACACACACACACACACACACACACACACACACACACACACACACACACACACACACACACACACACACACACACACACACACACACACACACACAGTGATGCTTTGAAAAAGGTGTGTGTTGGTCACTAGCAAATACATGAATATACATTTCATGAAATACATGAAAGGGAGGATACATGAATAGTATGTGTTGTGGCCTTAAGGGAAAATACATGGATAGGAAAGGAGAGAGAGAGCATGGGAGGCCATCTGCAGTATACAGATAAAGCTACGCAAAGCAAAGCAATGCAGTACATGGGTGGCAACAAGGACTACTATTTTGCGTGTCCAGTGTAACACTGAGTGTAATCATTTATTTTCTATGGAGTGAATTATTGTTTTCACTGAGGAAAAAACAGTTTAACCCCATATGGTTGACCGTATCCTATACTAGTGACTTTTGTGTTTTCTGTTATTGTGGGGAAGGCTTTCGCAGAAGATAGCCGATCGTCAAGCTCACATCGTGTAGCAAATGTACTTAGTTACTTTACGCCACTGCTTATTCCTAACCTTAACCTCAGTAAAACGAACACACAACCTCTCTGGGCGAGCAGTCCTCGAAAGAAAATGGTGTGTTTGGGGCGAGCGTTCCGGTAACCTCTGGGAAGATGAAGGCTGTGTTCTTTCGTAACAAACAAGCCTCAGTTGTCCAATGTGCCCATAATTGTTTTGACCGGTCGTAATGTCAACAGTCCTCTCATTCACTGCGTCTGTCTGCTTGTAGTCTCTCTCTCTCTCGCTCTCGCTCTCGTTCGCGCTCTCTCTCATGGTCGGGCGCAACTCCCTCTGACAGGAGTGATCATCCAGATGAATATCAAACATGTTTGAAATCGATTGGGACGCCCCTATCGTCTGTGAGCCAATTGGCTTAAGATTGGATCTTTGAACCACTCACACCACTAGTCCGGCAGCCCCTGAGGTGTGAAGCAGAATTCACCAAGCGTTGGATTGTTCACCCACTAATAGGGAACGTGAGCTGGGTTTAGACCGTCGCGAGACAGGTTAGTTTTAGCCTACTGATGATGTGTTGTTGCAATAGTAATCCCGCTCAGTACGAGAGGAACCGCAGGTTCAGACATTTGGTATGAAATTAGGTATATTGTTTCTTTTATTGGCCTAAAATATTGTCTATATACATACAGTACATTCATGAAACCACCTGCTGACCGGCTGTCAGCATTGAGCAATTATTTTTATAGGGGGGTATAGTCCAGGCAAACTAGCTCATTTTGGACCTCAAAATCAAAATGATCATTTTTGAATAAATAAAACGGAACTACTGGATGTTATTACCAGATAGTCTATACAAACTAGCATTTCACATCAAAGTAATTGTTACTGTTGTTGTGATTTTTTTTCACCATACATCATTTCTATGAGGTGTCCAGAACAACATATTAAAAGCTCTAAGAAATCCTAGGTGCTGAAATGTGTTTAATTGGCATCAATTCAAGATGTCCATTATTTTCAAAAAGCCATTTACATTTATGGTGAGTCCAATTTCCATTCCTGAATTTTCAATTGACTTCCTAATACATTTAGAGGTGAGGAATTACGATAAAATACCCTGAGGCATGCATGTACATGCATGTGCATGTCTATATATGGCTTTTTGACAATAATTGGTGGACATGCCAGTATAGTTTGTTGATTACTTGTGATGCAGTAATGGCCCAAAAAAAAAGGTGCCAAATGTATTTAATAGAAAAGACGTTCAAACAAATACAGTATGAAAACCAAAAATTGGATATTACTGTATATAAATATGGAATGGTTCACCCGACGTTGCCTTTCGTGCAGTATATTTTGCAGTCCATCCTTTGGGGAATAAAGTCAGAAAGGGCAGTGATGATATCATGTCAATATGATTTTGACTGAATGGATGGATGGATGAGAAATGGGGGGGTTTGGGCCAAATCGCTGACATGATCTCCAAATATAAATTCCCATCACTGCTCATGTTCAACATGGCCCAGAGGGAGGCCCTGTCTGTGAGGAAGTCAGAATCTCATTAAAGGGATCAATTAATTCTCAACATCGCTTACCGTAATTTAGCCAACCCATCAGCGTTCTAATGTGGGTTGGCGCCCATCTAACCACCCATATGCCCCGATTAGAAATCCACCATGAAGCGCACATCTCCGCTAGGCTGGGTTGCCTAGCCATGGGCCGTGTAAGTGGTGCATTGCAGCAGAGGATTTAGAACAGTGGGTATAGAACAGTGTTTCTCAAAAAGAGCAGATGTACAAGTGCACAGCGCGTCACTTTGTGCCGTGCTGCGAGCTTGTACATCTGCTATTTTTGAACATTTTTGAAAAATCTTAAAAGTGTTTGAAAAACTTTTAATTCAGTCAGAAACACTCACGTCAAAGTAGATTTAACCATTTATTGCAACAAATGGAATACAGTTAAGCTTGGCGTTAAAGCTCCGCTCTTGGGAGATATTCCCTGAATTTTGTCGAAGCAGCCTGCTAAGCATAATATTCAGGGAATGCTAAGCAAATCCCCATAGGGATACAATGTCAACAATAAGCAGTACATTGACATATTAGTTTGAATTAGCAGATATACATGATAATCACAAGTATTTGAGCCTATGCCAGACTCTAATGAAAAGGTGGAGGCTGGGGTGAAGGAGGAGCTAGCAGAATGCATTGGTCAGCAACCAAGAAAGACCTAGTGAATACGAAGCCGTATTTAAAGGAACCCCTTGCTAATGCGTGAGTTGTGATAGGAGTATGAATGTGTGATGTAATGACCAGCAGCGCTGTGAATGGGGAATAGAAAGCTGATGTTCAACATCAGCTGACTGACAGCTGGTTACAGCTTTGGCGTGCAAGACTTCCATGTCCTGCATGAACTAACGCTATGCTTCATTCATTTTGATGTTTCTTTTTACACAAATCTTCTCTCCTGGGGGGGTCCCTGGCACAAAAACATCAGATGGGGGGGGGGGGGGGGGGGGGGGGGGGGTCCGCAGCCAAATATATATCACTTTGGGGGGATTGGGGGATTTGAACTACTGAAATGTGTAGAATCTGCCTCAGGCCTTAATGGGTTAAACAGGTTGCCAGGTAGCTGAGACTGGAACAAGAGGGTCGAGGGGGAGAAAACAATGATTGACGTCCAGTTGGCTCTCAGCACATACAGTACATGACTATTTTAAGTGGTTGCCATGCCAGCTTCACAGCAGTCCGTCTGACACTGACTCGCATTACGCCACAAGCTCTGAGGATGAAGATGATGGGCGCATGCATAATTCAGCGCCTCCAAATGAAAGGAGAGTCCTTGCCATTAGCGTGTAAGGGGGAAATGTATTTCCATGGCCAAGCTGTTAATTTCAGTAGAGAGAGAGAGAGAGAGAGAGAGAGAGAGGTAGAGTGAGAGAGGTAGAGAGAGAGAAAACAAGTGAAAAGATTTTATAACATCTAATTTGGAGATAAAGAACGTTGTTGATTAATTTCGGGAGAGAGAGAGGTAGAGAGAGACAAAAGAGGGCAAAAGTGAAAAGATTGGAGATAATGAGCGTTGTTGATTAAGCAGAGTAAGAACAGAGTAGAAAACAGACCTCCTGCAATTTTACGCATCGGTTTCGCCTCGTTTGCAAGTGTAATGCGGACGTTGCGTGGTTGTTGATACTGGTAATCATGTTATAATGAGAAAAACACCGCAGAGACGGAGAGAGCTGTCAATCTGAGAAGCACATAATCACAAGGGCGCACACACACACACACGCGCGCGCGATCTAACATCACATCACAAACCACATCCAGCACAGTAATTAGTTTAGCTGTCATCGAATTTAAATGGTGCCGTACTTTAAATTAACCCATTAAGACCTGAGGCCAATTCTACAAAATGTCGAATCCTAACTTTTTTTTTTGAAAAAAATGTCGCTTTAAAAAATAAGATTTGCACACATTTTCACGTTAAAAATAAAATAAATAGCAGATCTACAAGCTAGTACCGCGGCATTCGGTGCCCTGATATGCGCTTGTATATCTGCTGTTTTTGAATAGCCCAAAGAAATTAAAAAAATGTAGATGCGTTCCCGGTCTAAAAGGGTTAAATTATCCTGTGTGCCGCACTTCTTCTGTATTATCACGTTCGTTACAAACACGACGCTGCAGCTGTGTGACCTTTGGAACACGCCTGCAGCACACCTATAGTAAAACAGATGCGTGTTAATTTAACTGAGAGTTGCAAATGGATAAATGAACACTTGAATGCACAGGTAGCATTTAGGTATATCTGTTGGCCCAATATATTCACTTCAGACTCTGATGCTTACAAACAGGTGTATTATTTGTGTAAAAAAGAGAAAAAAAGCATCCTTCTCCTTCCAAACCATAACCCTTCATCAGCTATTTCCATTTTCTTGTGTACATTACTGTAAACTGGGGGTCAAGGAGATAATAGTGTATTTTGTCTCTGTCGAATAACTTAAATATGTCCAAAGCTGTTACTTTTCGGCATTCAAATTCTAAAATGGCAAAGGTAGCAGATCGACAAGCTCAAAACGCGTTGCTTCGCGCCACGGTTCGAGCTTGCAGATCTGCTACTTTTGATGCTTTTGTGTGACGCTGTAGCATGATCAAGTAGGGCATTAATTTACGTAAAAACTAATCTGTGTGGAGTTTACATGTTCTCCCCGTGTCCCCTAGGGTAGGTACCCTCGCAAAAAACATGCAGTAATCCTGGTCTCTATACTGCCTCCCCCTGGTCAGTCGGGGTGCCTGATGGAGGGGAAAGGAACTGGTTGTAATAACGTGTTCCTCCTTCCACGCGCTACGTCCTACCGGGGAAACCCCCCCCTGTCAGGTGATAAGTAGAGGCCTGCTCACTCCTTCATGCGTCGAAGGAAGCATTAGCTCAGTGCGGGGCTCTCCCCAGGCTGGCAGAGGGAGAGTAGCGCCCAGGATTACAAGCTTAGGCAATTGGCACTGGGTGAAAAATGGGTTAAAAAATCATGGGATAAGTATGGAGACTTTTTTCTGCCCGACGGCACCAATGTTGTACTTTCTCCACAATCCAGAGAAAGACTTTAGCTAGGGAGGAGAGAGAGAGTGAGAGAAAGGTCAGGACATAGAATTTCAACAGAAAGCAGAATACTTCAAGGCTTGTGTGTGGAGGAGGTGTGGATGTTTTATCCCATTCAATCCGAGCACGCATACTGTGTCATTTTAGATTTTCTTTTTGCCATAACCATTATTTTATACTTTGGGCTATTAAAACAATTCATAGCAGATATACAAGCTCATAGCGCGGCAAAAATTAGAAAAATCTTTGAATATGTATTTTTCAAGTGAATATAATTATGTAAAATATTTTGCTCCAGAGACCCCCCCCCCCCCCCCCCCTTTTTCGCTTTAAGAAATATATATTCAAAGATTTGCACAACTTAACACAATTTTCTACAAGCTCTTAGCGCTATGAGCTTGTATATCTGCTATTTTTGAATAGCCAAAGAAATAAAAAATGACACAGATGCGTTACCGGTTTTAATGGTAGATTTTGGGCGGGAACCCCCTTTTTGTAACTATACCTTTCAGGACGCTATGTACAGTATATGGCAATATATTCTTTTTCAAATTCTTGAATAAATATTTGAAGTTTTTCAGAAAAGTTTTTCAGAAAAAAGGTCAGGATTTAGAAGGTGTTTTTAGAATCTGCCTCAGGTCTAAATGTGTTAACATCACTTTATAAAACACAGAAATAGCTGTGCCTACAGTGCAACCCAAGGCGATTGTTTGACCTCTTGGTTTATTTACTGATTGATTTCTCCTTTCGGAGACGCTTTGTGACAAATATTTGCACCGTATTGCTCTCTGTTGGAGACAGTTCTTTACTTCTTTGTGTTCATAATTCATGTTTCTTGACTCTGAAATGCCAAAACCGAATGGAACGTCCCCGATTCCTCTTGCCTCAAGCACCAAGAGCTATTGATTGAAGGTCGATCGCTGTGAGCAGTCGCATTGAGGAAGAAAAAAAAACATTCAGCTTCATTTAATTATTCATTCGTGCTGCAAAATGTTTTCGACCATCTGGCCTTCATCTGTGATAAAATGTTTTTGTGGCATGAATAATAGATAAATATATTTTTCTGAGTGAGACGAATGGAATAAAGCGCCAGACAGTCGGACCACAGTGGTATTAATACCAGAGTATTTATGCTGTACTTAAGTTTTTTTTTACTTTTTTTTACTGGAGTATTTCCAATTTGTTATAATTTTGCTGTTACTCCACTACATCCCAGAGGCAAATATTGTACTTTTACTCCGTTTATTTGAAAACTTTACTTGATTTAGATTATTATTACAAAACATACATTAACCACTTCTTCCTCCACCGCTCACGCAGGCTCACTCACTGGTACTGGTTTGCTTTCCTCCTACGTGTGTGTGTGTGTGTGTGTGTGTGTGTGTGTGTGTGTGTGTGTGTGTGTGTGTGTGTGTGTGTGTGTGTGTGTGTGTGTGTGTGTGTGTGTGTGTGTGTGTGTGTGTGTGTGTGTGTGTGTGTGTGTGTGTGTGTGTGTGTGTGTGTGTGGTGCACCACCACTCATCTGCTGATAATGACACAAAATGGCATCCATTTGTGTGTGAAAGACAGAGATGAATGTAAGATTCATCTGTTAAACCATGCTGTAAAAGTGTGGATTTATAGCATCACGCTTTTGTCTAGTGTGTGTGCTTGTATTGTTATACTTGTGAGGGCCTAAGGACCACGCAAGTTTAGAAGAATTGGAGAAATTGACATTTTCCTCACAAGAGATATGGTGTTTTTATGGATATAAAACATTTGTAGTTTAGGCTTACAATTAGGCAAATATTCTGGTTAGTGGGTTAGGATTAGGCATTTCAAGGTTAGGTTTAGGGGTTAGGGTAGGAGTTATGGCCGATTTATTATTTGTTGCACGCGCGAGTTTTGCATGGAAAATAGCAGATCTATAAGTTCACAATGCAGAATGTAGGTTTTCTATTTTCGGCTTTAGGTTCAAAAATTACAACAAAAAGAAATGGGCAAATAAAAATGACATTCATAAAATCGCCCCCTAAAATGTTCATCTCCTTGGAAGTAGTAATAGAAATGTGTGTGTGTGTGTGTGTGTGTGTGTGTGTGTGTGTGTGTGTGTGTGTGTGTGTGTGTGTGTGTGTGTGTGTGTGTGTGTGTGTGTGTGTGTGTGTGTGTGTGTGTGTGTGTGTGTGTGTGTGTTTCCTACAGCGTTTGCCTGACAAATATTTGCGGCCCAGTCTGGGCAAATGGCAGCAGTACAATAATATGTGATTGATGTCCCCAGTGAAATAGGTTTATCAAGCGAGGACAAAACTCATTCAGCGGAAAAACAACAAGAGCTATTTGACTGGAGGCGTTTCACAGACTTAAAAAAGGTGTTCTCCTCTCCGGTTCCACCATCATCATCACCATCATCATCAGTCTGGTTCTCTGTCAGTCATCCACTGAAGGTCCTTCTGTTGACTTCTACAGCTGCTTGTGTGGGTGTGGAAGAAGAACTCTCACTCACACCAGTGTTGCCTGATTTTTCAACAGAAACAAGCGGCCAGGTTCATGGAAAACAAGCCCAAAAGAAGAAACCAGTTTTGCCACTTTGAGCCGACTATTTTGAAAATGGCAGATAAAAAAAACAGGACCCGCAAATACATTTACAAATATTTACAAGCGACTGTAAAACTGAAAAGCAAGCCCAAAGTCGCTTATAATAAGCAGACTTGGCAACACTGTCTCCCTCTCTCTCTTCTCTTTTAGATATGTATTTTTTTCTTTAATGATTGGTACAGTATGACACATCGGCAGCATTAATGCCCCCGCTCGCCATCTGGACTCCATGGTGCCGTGGTGGACGCATGATTCAAAATGTACCAAATAAGAGCATTTAAAGGAAGTCAACGGTACAATATGACAGCTGGCTATTAACAATTAACGAGGTTTCACGCTTGGTAACGATATCCAAAAATAGCAGATTTATAAGCTCACAAGATCCAGATATTCTTCTGTTCGATTTTGATTGGCTGTCAGTGTTTCTATTGTTCATGAAATCCGCTGAAAGTGATCCAGACGATATCGTTTACAACTATTGTGGTCGTTATTGTTGTGGTGTGGACTCTGCCGTCCACTTGAGCTAGAACGACTTTAAAACAACATTTATAGTTATTTATTGTTATAGTCATCGTTCTTGATGTGATGTAGGTGATTTTAAGAAGCTATTTTAACCTTTTTACAAGGTTTCTGATACTCTAGCCCCCTAGAGGTCTTCAACATGAGGTCTGGGACCCCTAGAGGATCATCAGAGTTACTACGGGGGGTGGGGTTGCCAAATCTTTGTGATAGCAACTTATTGTTTTAACATGAACCACTTGAACCCTAGCATTCCTATTCTGGTGGGAACATTCACTGAAAATAACAGATCTACAATCTCTCAACCCATTGCGAGCTTGTAGATCTGTAGATTTTCAGAGAAGAGGTTTGGTGTACAGGGAAAAAAGAGCAGATCAAGTACAGGGAAGGTCAAGTTTCAGTATTGAGGGTTCGAGTGGTTAAATGTCTGTAAATACACGGATGATAGTGCAGTCAAACAAGTCTACGAAGCCATCTATGGAAACAGTTGAATCTGCAATACAATTTTTGGCCTGAGAAACGTTGGAAGACCCCCTGCTCTAGCTTCCTCAGCACATTGGTCCAACGTGTAGGTGGTCCTGGTTCTGACAGGGTGGTCTGTGTAGGTAGGGGGTCCTGGTTCTGACAGGGTGGTCTGTGTAGGTAGGGGGTCCTTGGGTGTCAGTCTCCAGCCTGGTTCTTAATTGGAACAGCTCTCATACTGCATGCAGGCTGCACTCTGGCCTCTACAGGGTTAAAATGACAAGGAAAAAGGCACCAGAAAGCAGGTGGTTCAGAAAACATTTTAAAATGTCAACTTGCTATTTCAGATACAGTAAGTGCTGAGAGTGTGCGTGCGTGTGTCCACAAGTATGGTTGCATGTGAGAGTCAGTGGCCCTCATTTAGCAATGGAACGAACAAGCCAGCTTAAATTTGAGCCCAGAAATCAGTGTACGACCACGTCCACGTGTGATTTATCAAGCAGGTGTACCCTGTCAATCACAGCCAGAAAAGTTGACGGATATATTGTAACACTGAGGCTGGTGTTAGACAGCAGCATAACAATAGAATTCTGAGACTCATTCAGTCCACACATACATTTGTACATCAGGTTTCTCAATAGGACATGAATAGTGTTCACTCCCACATTGTAGAACTACTCACTTGCACTGCACCACCTTGGTGTTCTCAGTAGTATACGCATGCAATCATTATAAGTAGTAACCTGAAGCTTATACAGGCTTATTGCCTTCCTGAACTTAACCCACAGGGAGGCGATATACAGAGGAGTACAGTACGCTCTGAAGAGGTTTAGCTTCACATCAATTGAACTTGAGTAGAATTTCCTCCCCTGCATGTTAGCTGGAGCATTTAATACACGGCTCTGTCTATACAGATCATCATCAGTCAGTTGGTCTGTTATAAAAAGTACTAAAATGTTTGAAAAAAGCGCGTTGTGAGCTTGTAGATCGGCTATTTTCAAATAGACTAGGTTTAAAATAGGGCTAAAGTGGTAAATGTATGTTTAATGTATAATTTACATCTGCAAAGTAACTAGTAGCTAAAGTTTTCAAATAATTGTAGTGGAGTAAAAGTACAATATTTGTCTCTGAGATGTAGTGGAGTAGAAGTAAAAATATTGGAAATTCGAAATACTCAAGTAAAGTACAAATACCTCAACATTTTACCTAAGTACAGTACTTAAGTAAATGTACTTAGTTACTTTCCACCACTGTTACAGTAGCTTTGCTACATACAGATAACACTTGACATGACCTGACCCTATCCCCTCTCATCCTACAAACTCTTTTTGGCATTATATTTCACATCAAATGCTACTCCATACTCAGAACATATACAGTACAGCACTGCTAGGAGACAGTATAACCAAATCGTCCGCATTCATAAGGTGGTTCACTAAGGTGTTGAATGATTAAGCATCTTGTAACATTGTAAATCTGTTATATTGTTTTTAATTGCTCGATTTCCATTGCTTGGACACTTGGAAATATCCTACCTAATTTCATATGACAAATCGTTGATGTATGCCTTAATAAGCCTGTCAGATGGTCAGACGATGCTGCTCCGCATGTCTACGATGGAACAAACAGGTGCAGCCAAAGCCTACACGTCCTCAGAGTCAAGTCAAAGTCACGATAGATTGATAAATCCCGAAAGTGACGGTAATCTCGGCGTACGCCCGTTTTTAGTACTGCGTAAACTCGATAAATGAGGGCCATTGTGAGGACAATTTTCCTGGTATATGGTCTGGTATACTTAGTTATGCAGCGATCTCACACCCCCCCCAAAAAAAACGACCATAATACAAATACAAGCTCACACCGTGTAGCAGCAGGAAACACAGTGTGAGCTTGTAGATATGATAATTTTCAGCTATTTTCCGGCAACTTTCAGCTATTTTCAGTGTCGTCTCATCCTTAATGTTTGATGTCCTCACAATTATAGTAATACCCAACGTGTGTGTGTGTGTGTGTGTGTGTGTGTGTGTGTGTGTGTGTGTGTGTGTGTGTGTGTGTGTGTGTGTGTGTGTGTGTGTGTGTGTGTGTGTGTGTGTGTGTGTGTGTGTGTGTGTGTGTGTGTGGAGCCGTCTGCCACTGCCACACAGACTTTTCTGTGTGTATTGATTCCAGGCTGACTAGAGATGAGCGGAGGTTTGATACTGAACAGCTTGAATAACAAGCTCCTGCCCTCTGGTCAATTTCACACTGCGTTCAAATGAATCACAGCACTTTTTCAAAACTGTTGATATTCAGTGGTGTGTGTTAGCGTGTGCGCGTACTTAAGTAAAGTAAAAGAAGAAACTTGTATCTCCATTTTTCAACTTTTTGTGTTTTTTTTGTCAGTTAATGCCCTACTTCGTCATATGACAGTGTTGCACGGAAAGTAGCAAAAATAGCCGATATACAGCTATTTCCTCTGTTTTCGTGTGTCAGTGAGAACCAATAAAACGTTTAAACAAGAGCTTATGACTTAATAACTACCGTACATTATTTTGGACATACAAGGTTTTTGACGTGTTTTTTTTTTATTACTATACTTGTGAGGACACTTGATCCTCACAAGTATAGTGGAATTTGAGAAAAAGACATTGTGAGGACAACGTTGTTGTTGTTTTATGGTAAAAAAAAAAAAAAGTTTACAATTAGGAAAAGATTCTTGTTGGTGTTAAGATTATAGGCGATTTAGGCTTATGGTTAAAATGGCTAAATGTATTAAAAATAGCATTTGTGTGTGTGTTTAGATGAGATTGCCCTGGAGGGCGTGGTGGTACAGAGAGGGGAATGCAGGCCTGCTGCCACTGACAACTACATGAAGCTGAAGAAGTGAGTGATGCACGTCAACTTTCACGCTTTGTGCCAGTCTAGCTGTTTTCTTTTCCCCCTATTGATATTGTGGCATTTATTATTATTATAAAAAAGAAAAATCAATCGTTGATTTATGGAGAGAAAAAAAATTAAGCAAAAGTAGCAGATCTACAAGCTCGAAACGTGTCGTTTCGCGCCGCATTTCAAGCTTTTGGATCTGCTACTTTTGATACTTTTGTTTGACGCTCTAGTATGACCAAGTAGGGCATTCATTTACGAAAAAGCACTAAAATGAAAAGAAACGACTTGTAAGTAGCATGAGTGAATTGGTAAGTGATAAAATGATGGATGTTATGAAATCATACACGACAACAGCCAAAGCAGTGTCACTGCCAACTGTATGACTCAGGTATCTCTGAGCAGATACACGCTGCCAGCCGGCTTCCAGCAGAGACGCAAACCAGGGTGGGAATCGTTCTTTAGTACAGTGTTTACTTTTTCATATCAAGGACCCCCAAAATGATATGCATTTGGCTTTTGTGTGACGCTGTAGTATGATCAAGTAGGGTGTTAATTTATGAAAAGACAAGACAAAGTTAGAATATGGAGATAAGAGGTTTCTGCCCAACAGCGGCGCTATAATGTGCCTGTGATGGCGGCAGAGTTGATTGATGGTATCGCTATAGCAACAGCATCACTGTGTGCAGAGGAGATGCTGTGCTCAGCGGGGGGGTGAAGGTTCAGGCAGTAGTGTTCATGAACGATTAGTTTGAAATCATTCGGTCTTTAGCATAGATTTAGAAACCTATATACTGTACCTCTGGCTGCCGAAGTTCATTGGCGCAACCAGTGTTGATTTTGTGTGGATTTTCTAAAACGAAACATTTCGTCAACAAATAGAAACTAGACTAAAATGTTTGGGAGGGACTAATGGAGAAGAGATCCAGTAGAACTAAAGACAAGTCATAATGGGTGCACACGGGTGTCATACAGACCAAAAATAGTTGATCTGCAAGCTCACAACGGGTCGCAGCGCGGCGCGTTGTGAACTTGTAGATCAACTATTTTTGGTCTGCAGCTAAGTGAAAATAATTTTGATGGCATCACGGCCTGCCAAAAATACATTTTTTTTCAAATCAACTGTAGATTTAGTCTACTAAAATCTTATGATATTTAGTCGACTAAAACTAGACTGAAAGTAAAACATTTCAGGTGACTAAAATATGACTAAAACTAAACAGAATTTTGTTCCAAAGACTATGACTAAAACTAAATCAAAATTTACTGTCAAAATCAGCACTGGGAGCAACCTTTCTCCGCAGGCGCCATAATGGGAGTGGAAGCTGAGCCTTTTAATGGATTTACTGTATGTCCGTTGAAGCAGGCGGTATCTCCACTATTAAAATCATCGCAACTCCCAGAATTTTCAACTGATTTTCAAGCGTTTGTAACAAATGTCAGACATGGAGTTATGGATCCAGTAGACCTATACTTGGTTACATTTAAAAGGCATATTTACATATCAAAATATTTGTATCTATCTAATCCAAGTAACTGTAATAGTCACAAAGCATTTCTGTCAGTCCAGGCAGTCACTGAAATAGACAATATACATGAAATATGCAGGCCACATTGCAGAATTGCGATAGCGATGAGCTTGTAGATCTGCTATTTTTGAAAGATCTTGACATTTTAAACTCAAATATTTCCTTCTGAGGGTCCCTGATGGGGCCAAATGCATATAATTTTGGGGGTCCTTGACATGAAACCTTTTTCAGAAAACTGTAAGGATTTAGAAGACATTTTTAGAATCGGCCTCAGGTCTTAATGCGTTCATAATATCTTGTTAATAACTTTCATCGGTTCAATATCTCTAAAAAGCCACACAGACACTTGACCTCTTTTTTTTTTTTAATGGCCGATAGCTTGTGACTAAATAATAACTACATTTGAGCACAGGTTCTTTCTTTCCCCATTACCTGAATAGTAACAGTTTTGGAAACATACAGTCTCCGTGTGACATTCAATATTGCTGTGCACGATTCAGCAAAGCACAGATTGTGCGACAGAGGCGTGTGGGAGAGGTTTGGCATAGGGTAGTTAGTGGTGGTGCAGGTTTACCACTAAAGGAAAATACTGAAAAATGTTTGAAAATTATTGAAATGTTGGCTTTAGGGCATTGGTTCACAATGTGGGGTCCAGGGACCCCAGGGACCCTTAGGGTTCCTTGAAGGGGTTCCAAATGTACTGTAACTCTGAGAGTGTACAAATAATGCGCAAAACGCAAAGCTAAGTATCTGGGGCATCTTATAACAGACCAACTGACTGATGATGATCTGCATAGGCAGCGCCGTATATTAAATGCTCCAGCTAACATGCAGGGGAGGAAATTCTACTAAAGTTCAATAGGCTCTGCACAGAAACCATAATATGGGAATGAATTGGACCCCTTCCTTACTTCCTTCACAGGTGTTACCAATGATAGTAATTAAGGCTCTGTTCCATTTAGTGTGGCATAGTGGTTGTCTTATTTTCAAGGACCCCCATAACTCTGAGAGTTAGACACCCACCATAAGGGGCCATTTGGGAACCAAAATGGAGGGTTTCTAGTGAGTCAACATGCACGATATCAGCACCCTGACCAGAATGGAACAGAGCCTTCATTAGTATCATTGGTAACACCTGTGAAGGAAGTAAGAAGAGGCCCAAGACACTGGTATGATCGTCTCTTGTAATATCTGATGTTTTTTATGGTAACATTTTTATGGGTTGTTCTTTCTGTATGTATAGTGTTTTTTTCATGTTGTTTGTTTCTAATGGACCCCTGAGTCTACACAAATAAAGTTGATTGATTGATTGAAATCCTTTGAAAATAGCAGATCTACAAAAGCTCACAACACGTCGCTTGTGAGCTTGTTGTGAGCTCACGTGTTGTGAGTTCACGTGTTGTGAGCTTGTAGATCGGCTATTTTCAAATTGCCTAGTAGGTCTATACTGTTAGGTCTGAAGTGGTTTTGTAATAATAATCAAAATCTACAAAGTAACTAGTATCTAAAGTTTTCAAATACCGGTAATTGTAGTGGAGTAAAAGTACAATATTTGCCTCTGAGATGTAGTGGAGTAGAAGTATAATTATTGTAAATTGGACAGTACCCGAGTAAATGTAAGCCACTGCTAATTGTTGTCCATACTGTCACTGAACTGTTGGTTGTCATCTTTACTGTGACGTGTCAGGAGGTTCATCGAAGAGTCCATCAAGCCTCACCGTGTGTCCCAGCAGCTGGAGAAAGCTGTCACCACCGTCTACAAGCCTGTGGCCAACCACGTCGTTAATGTAAGCACACGTACACTATGTTTCTATGACAAAAGAAATCGTCCTTTTTTTCCACTGACGAAAACTAAATAAAATGTAAGCTATGCTGACTAAAACTATGACTAAATATATTGACAATTTCGTCAACAAATTAAAACTAGACCCAAATATTAGGGAGGGGCTAGTGGAGAAGAGATCCAGTAGAACTAAGACAAGTCATTTTATGCTTGGTTGTGCGCGGGGGCAGCGCTTCGGAAACAGCCGATCTACAAGCTCCCAACGCGCCGGGGGCTTGTAGATCGGCACAAAGCCAAGTATAAATCAGGCATTGCGGCGCCATCACGGCCTGACAAAATATATTTTAGTTGACTAAATCGACTGTATATTTGGTTGACTAAAATCTTACAATATTTAGTCTAGACTAAAATATTTATATATATATATATATTCCGTCTGGGACATGTGAAGGTCATCGGTTCGACCCTCAGATCGCCCAGTACAAAGTGCTTTGTTCTCGCATGGCCAGGCCATCAGAGATCTCCGCCTACGGCTAACGTCTCTAGGGAAATGTCAATTCATGGCATGGGTTTTGGAACGGTGGAGAAAAGAACAGAACTGCTTTGAAAGAACAGAACTTGATTCCGTCCCAGCCCGTGTTCCTTTTGACAGCAAATTTTGATTTGGTTTTAGTCATAGCCTTTTCGTGTTCGTGTTTTGAATAAAATTCAACACGTAGGGGGTCCTTGGCCTGAGAAACGTTGAAGATCCCTGCGGGGGTCCTGGTTCTGACAGGGTGGTCTGTGTAGGTAGGGGGTCCTGGTTCTGACAGGGTGGTCTGTGTAGGCAGGGGGTCCTGGCGGTGGAACAACTCTCATACTGCAGGCTGCACACTGGCCAATACAGGGTTAAAATGAGAAGGAAAAAGACACCAGAAAGCAGGTGGTTCGGAAAACATTTGAAAATGTCAACTTGCTATTTCAGATACAGTAAGTGCTCTGTGTGTGTGTGTGTGTGTGTGTGTGTGTGTGTGTGTGTGTGTGTGTGTGTGTGTGTGTGTGTGTGTGTGTGTGTGCGTGTGCGTGTCAAACATGCAGGTGGAGTATGAGAAGAAGCGTAAGGCGGAGGGGAGGATGGTGCGGGCGGAGCGTCAGGTGGTTCTGGACATGCTGTTCTCTGCCTTTGAGAAACACCAGTACTACAACATCAAGGACCTGGTGGACGTCACCAAACAGCCTGTGGTAAATTAACACCCTATGGCCTACTTGATCATACTAGCTGAGTAGCAGATCCGCAGGCTTGAAGATCTGCTACTTTTGCTACTTTGGAATTTGAATCCTGAAAAGTAACAGTTTTGGACATATTTCTACCCGACAGAGAAGATATGAGACAAGCATGCCGAGACGCCAAAGTTCAACCAAGTTCAATAGGCTCTATGCACAGCAGCCGTATTGGCAAGAAATTGTGCCCCTTCCTTACTTCCTTCACAGGTCTTACCAATGATGCTGATGATCCATTTGCTGATTACTGTATGTTCCATTTAGTGTAGCACAGTCAAAGGACCAACATAACTCTGAAAGTGTGCAACCATTTGGGTCTATTTGTACACTCTCAGAGTTATACACCCATAGCGGGCCATTTGGAACCCCCTCAAGGAACCATGAGGGTCTCTGGACTACACGTTGAGACCCACTGGTGAAGCAGAGACTGCTATTGTGCCAACATGCACATTAGCAGCACCCTGACTATAATAATAAATACATAAATAATAAATAATAAATTACCCGCTGTTTTACACCTGTAAACCTGCGATGATTCTGAGAAAACAATGGGGCCAAGTGCAGACCCCTGGGGGACTGCACTTAATTGAGTCAATGAAGTATATATATAGGGTTTAAGTATAGTTCAAATGGATCTTTGGCTAAAAAGCATCACTGATAGGATTTGTCTTTTTTCTACCTACCCACAATCCACCCTGCTTTGCAAAAAGTTCAAGGAGTCGCCCACACCCGTTCGATTCTCACCTGTTTTGGTTCAAATTAAGTCTCAGGCGTATGCACACACACACACACACACACACACACGCTCACACACAGCACAGATGGATCAATAATGTGGTGGATCCATGCCAGGCCGACAGAGAACAGCAGCGTGTAGGTGCTCATGAGACCTACTGTACTTCATGTGATTGCCTCTGATTGCATAACTGATGGCCGAGTAGGAGTTAAGCTGTAACACACATTGGATCATTGCTCTCTTAACCCATTCAATCAGGGAACGCATCTGTGTCATTTTAGATTTTTAGCTATAACCATTATTTGACACTCAAAAATAGCAGATATACAAGCTCATAGAGCAGGTCTATGAGATTGTAGATCTGCTATTTAAAAAAAATCTTGGACATTTGTGCAAATCTTTGAATGCATATATTTTTTTGAAACAACATTTTTAACTCAAATCTTTGCTTCTGGGGGTCCCTGGTACAAAACGTTTTCATGTCAAGGACCCCCAAAATTATTTATTTTTGTCCGCTGACCCGACCCCCATCTAAATACGTTGTTCCAGGGACCCCCACCAGAAGCAAAGATTTTAGTTAAAAAAAAAAGATATGTAGGGTATTCAAAGATTTGGACAAATGTTCCAAGATTTTTTCCAAAAATAGCCAAAGTATAGAAATAATGGTTATGGCTAAAATCTAAAATGACACAGATGCGTTCCCGGTCTTAATGGGTTAAAGCACTTGGCTAACTCTCAAATAAAGTGAACCACGCTATAAGCCAATTGTCCATTATCCGGAACTCTGCCGAATGTCCAGACTGTGTTACTCCATCTACCAACAGTGGTTTTCAAAACCCCATAACTGAGAGTGTACAAATGGAACCGTTGGCAGTGGCTCAGGGAGGGAGAGTGGAAGGCTGAAGAAACGTTGAAGACCCCTGGTCTAAAAGTGCAAAGAAAACAATGAAGTGCATGTGCGTGTTTGTGTCCCTCATAGATGTATCTGAAGGAGATCATGAGGGAGATCGGGGTGTACAACACCAAGGGAGCTCACAAGAGCACGTGGGAGCTGAAGCCAGAATACAGCCACTACAACCAGACAGGTGAGAAGTCGGACGAGGAAGAGGCGCCGAAGAGCACCGGCTAGACCCAGGAGAAGGTCTCTGCTTTCACCTCCCTCTCACCCTCTCTCTGGGCCCTCCATGCAGCGCGGCCGGGTGACGACGGCACGGTTTGGTTGACCATCGGGCGTTGTTCAATTTCAGAACTGTATAACTTTTGTTTTTTGTTCGAAATAGGGTTTTGTTGAAATGCTTTCCAATCCCAGTATTGTTTAATCTTTTGGCTCTTTTTACCGGCGAAGGGTTAAGCCAGAACCTTACGTAATCTGAAACCTTCCAGAACCCAAGAAAGATGGAAAGAAAGAAAGAAAGAAAGAAAGAAAGAAAGAAAGAAAGAAAGAAAGAAAGAAAATCTCATAAAAAGCAAACATAGCTGATCTACATGCTCACAGTGTGAGCTTGTAGATAGGCTATTTTTGTTACTTTGTTCTGAGCAGGGCCCAAATAAGGTTCTGAGAGTTATCTGAAACCGAGCCATATTATGATATGGAAACAAATCCAGAACCAGTGGAATATGTTTCACTGCATGGTGTGTTTAGTTCTTATGGTGGAAAAGAGCTATTCTAGTGTCTGTAGTGGTATTGGTACTGTAAGGTGATTAGTACCGTACCTCACTATTATAGCAGCAGATTGCTGTGAATAGCTGCTATGGTCGACACCACTGAAGCACCACTTTTTTGTTTAGTTTTTTGGACATGTTATTTTTGTACAGTAATTGAACATTAAAATAACCCACCACACTTGTGTTCTATATGGTTGTTGTTTGTTCAAAAAAAAAATAAGTCAAACATGATCTTCATCGTGCTTCCTGGTGAAGGTCCTTTAGGTCGGGGGTTCTCAAAGTGGGGTCCTGGGACCCCCAGATCACCCATCACGTGAGTATTTGTATTTTTTGCTACTTATGACTTTTCATTCCACTAAATAAAATAAATACAGTAGTAATTCTACTGACTACTACATTTCTAGCCTGGAATCCAGCTAGACTGATTTGAGTTTGATAAAATGGGCGCCGATGGCCAAGGCCCTAGTAGTGGTTAAAGCGCATACCATATAGGCTCTAACACAGCCTGACAGCGAGTCGTGGGTTAGATTCTCGAGCACCGGCGACCCTTGCTGCGTGTCACTACCCATCTCTCTCTCTCTCTGTTTCCAGTCACTCTATCACTGTACTATCTGAATAAAGGCAGGAAAGCCTCAAAAATATATTTAAATTAAAATAAAAGCTTGAAAATTAGTTTTTATTGAGATACCGATAAATAGGAACTTTAATAATGTATATCATAAAATGAACATGAAAATGCACGCAGCCCACGCCGTGTTAAGTGGTCAGATGAGTGGGCCTTGAACCAGAAAAGGTTGGGACCCGCTTGTGTATAATGTTTTATAAGCAATAAAAGCAAGACACAATCTTCTAACTCTTTAGAGGTGCACAAGATGAACGTACAAGCAGCATTAAGAGCAGCACACCAGACAAACAATGGCTGCATAATTATGCTCCAGTGCAACAGCGTAGTTAAACTTGATCCTGTAGGCTCAGTCCAACAGCCTACCTGCCACACACTTGGCAAAGAATGAACTGGTCTCCACAGTTTGCCATCTGTAGGGTATACTGTATATACACAGTTATACTGCCACCTTCTGGCCATTTGTTTCATTGTCTGTTCTTCATCCTCATGCAGTACAATCAACTTGCTGACGATTGTTCAAAGGAACAGTGTGCACACCACGGTATATCGTTTTACAGGTTATTCCTTTAGTTTCCCCCAATTATCTCACAGGGAGGGTTCCCACACTCTTTCATTAAAGGGATTCTAGGCAACATTAAGCCTAAATTTTAAATATATTTATATATATATATTGCATTTTTTCCCCTCTATCAGCCACTATATAATGATGCTGGGGTGTTTCCCTGCATTGAAACACGGTCCTCTTTCTGAAATCCGTATTTTCCCTACAGTTTATGTTTTGACATCCGGGACGTAAATGAAACGCACGCATGTGCGCGTCCGTGTCCGTGTGAACTGTTCGAGTGAAACCGAATGGAACCGAATGCAGCCGACAAAAATCGAACGAGCCGCCATTGTTTTCTGCTGCGCTGTTTTTACTTTTTACTTTCGGTTTTAACCCTGCAAGGCCCAGTGTGATCGCACGATCACATGTATGTTTTATAAAGAAATGAGTTTAAATCATTTTTCTTTTCTGTTATTTTTTGTTTTTTTCACCTCTAAATCCTCATTGGGTCCTATTGTTTAGTCTTACAATGCCATTGGCCAGGATATTTGCATATAAATACCCCCCACAGAGCCAGGAATCATCACAACTTGAAAAGAATCTGGGCCTTGCAGGGTTAAAACGCTCTCAAACTTATTTTTTGAGGCACGGAAATCATTTGGATATAATTTAGTTGTTTAACTTCATATATGTGGTCAATTTATCATGACAGAGCCTATTTAAAAATAAAAAATCAGAGAACCGGCAGAGGCGGGCAGTGACACGCATTGTATCCGAATAAAGCAACCTATTTTCGGCATGGCCCGTTCAGAAGTCCCCCCTGCGTCACCCCCTGGCAGTCGGGGAAACAAACTGCTGATGAGGAGGGGGGGGGGGGGGTGGAGGTGGAGGGGCGGTGTTTGACCAGTTTTTTTTCTTTTTTTGATCTCTGAACTTGCCTAGAATCCCTTTAACCCCCCCCCCCTTTCATGTCAGATGTTGAACTTTATGACCCACATTTACAATTTCCATGTATGGCCAGATTTGGACTTGCTGCACAGGGGTCAGAGAAATTCACCAACCCACGTGGGCCGAGCCCACCCAGTGGAGAAGCAGCCAATCAGGTCCATGTTGTGGATTACCCATTCCTGGCCAATAAGGCATCCAGAGAGGCTCACATTTCAATTTCATGACTTTTATATAGACCTTATATATCATAATGTCTCATAAATTACCCAAGGCCTTTTCCAGGTTTTCCAGTAGAGTGGACTGGGGGAATCTTGTTAGACGTGACGGGGTGCAGTGATTGTCCTTTTAAAGCCTGCGGGGGAACTTTTTTTGCTCATTGTTTTTTCATAAATGATCCAGGCCTGGAAAATGGGATTTAGTAAATCCTTTCCATCTTTTCCATTAGGGCACGGCCCCACCGCACTTTTATTTTACCTCTGGGGCGGAATCTGCCAATGCTTTGTCAATGCAAATGTGTGGATTCATGGTCTTGCACATTTTTTCCAAGAATCCATGCATTTTGCATTGACAAAGCATTAGCAGATTCCACCCCAGAGGTAAAATAAAAGTGCGGTGGGGCCGTGCCCTTAGAGTGGACTGGGAATCCTGTTTTTTGCTCTTTTTGACTTGCGAAGGGTTAACCTTCCATAACCTGAAACCTTCCAGTAATGAATACAAATCACGTTGCGAAGCGTTGTGACCTTGTAGATCTGCTATTTCCGGAAAAAGAAATTCAATCATTTTTAGTATTAGCTTTGTTTTTAAAGTGTAAGGGTTCCCAGAACTCAGGGTTAGTATCACCTCCTGAGCAGCTGGGGCTCCAAATTAGGTTCTCAGAACCTTTATATGAATCCCAGCCGTAGTGTAACGGACACAAATCCAGAACACACACACCGCACAGTTTCCCGTAGTTCCTGTATAAGTCAAAAAGAACCATTTCAGACGTAGTCACTGAGCCTGTAGCCGCTGCTGGACGTTGACATCCGTGACGACAGCATGCGGTGGTTGTCCTTCAGAGCCTCCGCGGGGCGGTACGGTGGTGCGGGGCGGTGCATGGCGTTGAAAGGAGGAGGAGGAGGAGCAGGAGGAGATGACGGGTAATATCTGGGCGCACGGAGGCGGTTCCTGACCGGCCTGGCGCCGCCTCCACAGCTCCAGCACAGCACCAGACCTCCAGCTATGCTGAGGAAGGCCGAGGCGAAGCCCAGGTACACGGCCATGCCGATCTCGTACTTCATCCCGCTGCATGGGGGGAGGAGGAAACGCGGGAATTATAGTTAACCCATTAAGACCTGAGGCCGATTCTACAAATGCCTTCTAAATCAGTAGTTCTTACACTTTTTCATAATTCAAAATTATTCAAAAATGTCCTCACTTTAAAGATTTTCCAAAAATGTTCAAAAATAGCAGATGTACAAGCTTGCAGCCAATGCAAAAAAACGAGCGTGACACAAATTCTTTCCCGGTTTTAATGGGTTCAGGTCTTAATGTAACTTTCCTCTTCTACTTCTACTCTATTTGTACGCAGTTTCCCTGTGCAAGTGCTGACATTTTTTACAGTTGAGCTAATAGAGCCTTCCAGGAGATAAATTGAAACCATCAGGTTTAACCAAAACTAACATAATAACTGGATGGTAATTGGAACAAAACACTAAAACCAACTGAACTCAAAGAGAAAACGTCTTGTCAATATTTCGTCAACATAATCTTTGTCAATATTTCGTAAATAAGCGTATTTTGGGTGTAATGTATCTTGCAACATTTTTTAGCTGTGCTGTTTTAAGACAGAAGGCACAGCTAAAAAAATCTTCAATCGATGATGATCGGGTGGAAACCTCATTATGTCCAAAACTTTCACTTTTCATGATTCAAAATCAAAAGCAGCAGATCGACAAGCTCGAAACGCGTCCCTTGTAGATCTGCAACTTCTGATGCTTTTGTGTGACACTGTGGTTTGATCAAGTGGGGCGTTAAAAGGTTTCTGCCCGGCAGCAACGACATGCAAAACTATAATAACCTTGGAAGGAAGGGGTCGTAGAAGTCCAGGATGACGTCGTTGGTGGTCCAGCAGACGGTAACGAGGCACAGCAGCCCGGCGCAGAGGAAGCACACGCCCCCGCTCAGCGCCAGGGCGGGCTTGGTGTTGGAGGCGCGGGCAAAGCGGGTGCACTTCATGCCCATGATGGCCACCAGGATGGCCAACGTGGAGGTGATGCAGGACAGGACCATGAGGGCACGGGCGGCCTATGGGGATGAAACGGGCACAGAGGAAACAGTTTGGTTCTGGAGCATGTGGAAGTTATAAACAGTAGAATGAGATGAATGGATGATTTGCTTCTGTAACCTAAAGCAGTGGTTCTCAACCTTTTCAGACGGCGACCCCCAAAATAATCATGTTTGAGCTGGGGACCTCCAAAAATACTAATCCTATTTGAACCTGCTCATTGGGAGCAGTTAGCGGTTCAGTGTCTTGCTCAATGCATTGTAGATGAAAGCGGAAAAGGAAATATCTTGTCCTGACTAGATCACCTATTTTGTTGCATTTCTGCTTTATTTTTCGATAGCGACAGTGAGAGAGAAAAGAAAAGCGGACAGAGAGCATGGGGAATGGCATTACAGCAAACAGTTCCAGGCGGCCAAGCAGGGTTATACTATCTTGTCCTGAAATAACTCAAACTAGACTGTTCGTTGTAGATTAACCCATAGAAACCGGGCAATGATCTGTGTCATTTTAGATTTTAGAACAGTAGCAGATATACATTAGTATAGCAGATATACAGTACAAGCTAACAGCACGTCACTTTGTGCCGTGCTGTGAGCTTGTACATCTATTTTTGATAATTTGTTTATATTTTTGATTTTTTTTTTTCACATTTCTTTTACACAAATCTTCTCTTCTGGGTGTCCCGGCACAAAACAAATTCAGGTGGGGGGTCTGTGGCCAAATACAGGCCAATTTCTTTTCTTTTTTTATGTAGGAAACAAAAAAAGGAGATATTTACTTGCGACTCATAAGTTTCCCAGTTTGGGAACCACTGCTCTAGAGCAAGGGTTCCCAAACCTTTCAGGCCACGACCCCCCAAAGTAATCATATTTGCCCCCCCCCGCCCCTCCACCCCCACCCTGGCAAGCACTTCTAAATGTAGGCAATAGTTTGACTCGGTTCCACAGACAAAAATGTCTGCCTCTTTCTTAAGTAATATTTGACAATTTGGTATTAAAAAGGTCTTAAAGGTCATTAAATTGTAACTTTAGAAATGTGCAGATACCCTGCATACACTTATACTGTATGTTGGTTTGTTTACAGTTGAGTGAGAAAACAATATTGCACATTAAGCTAATCATTTGGGGACCCCCCCCCCATAATTTGGGGTCCCGACCCCCAGTTTGGAAACCACCAGTGCCCTATAGAGAGCTCTCTTTACTAGCATACCTGCAGGTCAGGCGGCAGCGCCAGCAGGGAGCGGTGCATCTCACACTGGTAGATGCCGGTGCTGTGCCACACGCACTCCATCCACAGGCCCTTCATGTAGGAGGTGGCCGTGATGATGTTGGAGCCCACGTAGGCCGTCCGCCGCCAGTGGGGGAGACACGTCGCCACCACGGTTCCCACGAACCCCAGCAGAGCGAGGAAGAAGCCCAGAAGCTGGACAGCCATGCTGGCCATGATTTTGGCAAGACAGCCACACACAAATATCTACACGTAGTGTGCAGTGTTCATTGTGTTGACTAAGATTTTGATATTTAGTCGACTAAGACTAATCAATTTCAGATGACTAAAATAGGACTAAGACTAAATGGTCTGTTATTCAAAAGACTAAAACTAAGAACAAATCAGAATTTGCTGTGAAAATTAACACTGGTAGTGTGGGAATTCAAATTTCTTGGACCTTTTTTTGATGATCGACTTGGAGCAAAAGAAAAATGTGCTTTTCAGCCCTCTGATATGCCAAGAGGAACCCCTCCCACCCCCCCAGAAAAATCACGTACAGTTTAGGCCCAAAAGCCCAGGCCAGCGATAATCATCATTCACTCCACAAACCAGATCACATCATGAGATGGAAACCACACACAGAAGAAGAGCTCGAGCTGGAGAATAGATGGAGGATCTCTCTCTTTTAGCTGCATAATCCCCGGCAGTAAAGTATAGTAAACTCCATTGAGTTTGGAGGCAGCATACAGAGCAGTTGTTTTTGTTTTGCAGGTCTCTCTCTCTCTCTCTCTCTGGGGTGTTTGTTGGCAGTGAAGTTTCTTGGTCCTCGGTTAAAGACGGCTGCCTGAATGTGTTACTAATGAGAAGCTGAGTTCAGCTTCACCTGTTCCAACGTTCCCCTTCCGGGGGCGAGCCGCCTGCATTGCCAACCAGAGAGAGAGAGAGAGGTAGAGAGAGACAGAGCGAGAAGGAGAGAGGCAGAGGGAGAGGGCGAGAGAGATAAAGGAAATCAAACATTGACAGAAAACACCCCAGCTGAGATTAAGGTTACAAGTCACTAACTTAGAAATGACAAAGCTTTTTCACAGCTCTATGAGACCCAGAGGACAACACAACGCTCCAAGCTGTTAGGCCAAAGTGTGATTGAAACAGAAATACAACAGAGATACAAGACACAAAAAAAAGTATTAGCTTTTCCACCTTTTTCAACTGATGCTACTTCCTACTATTTACTACTGCATCTATCTATACTGTTATCTATGTTTTTATGATTATTAGTTATGTTATTCTGTTGTCCATGCATTCATCGACTGTAGATAGTATAATATTTTAACAAATTAACAGTGCCATTACAGGTCTCCCTAAGCCATCGATCAGAAGACTGCAGGTGATTCAGAACGCTGCTGCTTCAGTTCTTACTAATACGATAGTAGATCATATCACTGCGGTTCTCAGAGAAATCAAAGACTTTGTTTCAAAATCCTCTCTGTATCCTCTGGAAATGTCCAAAACTGTTACTTTTCAGGATTCAAATTCAAAAACCGCAAAAGTAGCAGATCTACAAGTTCAAAACGTGTCGCTTCGCACCTCTCAGGTGCTCAGGGACAGGCCTGCTTGCTGAACCCAGATTCAGACTTAAGCAGTGTTCTGTTTTTATTCATTACATATCTGGAACAAACTCCCAGAGAGCTGCAGGTCTGCTTGCTACAACTCTCAGTTCTTTTAAATCAAAGCTGAAGACTTTTCTGTTTGCCACTGCCTATTACTATTAGGGTTTTATTTTAAATTATTTCTAATGAACAGTAATTTTACTTCTTATTTTTCATTCAAATGTCCTTTTACAACGTGTTTATAAATGATCTGTGTCAATGCTTTAAGCATGCTTTGAATTGCATTGAAATGTGTGCTATACAAATGTACTTGCCTCGCCTTTTATTACGTTATTAAATGTCATGTTATGCCCTCATGTCCAGCAAGAATTATGCAAATCCCAAGGGTAGTTAAGCATTGACATGCGGTTTAGTTTACTGCACCTCTCTGTTGTTTCCTCCTTGGTATAGTTTTGTAGAGTTGTATATTTTTAGAGGTTTATAGGGATCAATGTCTGTTCTTTGTTGTTACTGTATGTCTGTTTGTACAAGACCAAGGACCAAATAAGTCTTTGACTTTATTGTGTTTTCTCATCCATGACGTGTTATTCCAGTGAATGCATTGTACTTGTATTTCCCCTTTTCAGCATAACATTCAAATAAATCAACCATCATCAAGCTGCTGTTGAACTAAGCCCTACCGAAGAAATGGTCTCAAATCATCCACTTCTTTTTAAAAGAAGTTTGACGGGCCAGACCCTCCCCTTTACTTCACCGATGGCCTTATCTATCTGTTCAAACAGTGGCAGACATGACACATCACTCAGTAGATATTACAAAAAAGCTCTGCTATGCAGTATAGGAGACTCCTTGTAAACTCTGCCAACAGACCACAATGGAGACAAGCCCCCTGGGGCTTTTTGTCCTTTTAAGATAACCTTTGACTGTGCTACCTGCACTGTACACAATCCTGCAAATAAAAGTATTCAATCAATGTTATTATCCTTTTGGCATGGTGGCTTGTAAGGCTAAACTATTGATTATTTTCTCCGCGATTATTCTATCTAATTTGTTTGAAGAGTCGAGAAGCCTGTTTTTAAATATTTGTTTAAATTTTTATATATCAACAAATGGATTGCGTTATTTTATACTTAGTCACAATGGTGTCATGCAAAAGTAGTTAAGGATATATTATTCATAGATTATTTTTTTACATTATTGGTTACCAAATCTTTTTAATCGATTAAATCGATGAATCATATTAACTTGCTTGTATTGAACAATGGAGAGATGCTGAGTTATACTTTCACTTCACTTATAAATTGATACGGTACTGATTCAAATGATACAGCTGAGTCAAAGAGCCATTGTTTGGACTTTCTCAAAAGGCCAGCGGATGTTTCTCCCGGGAAGACAGTGTACAGGCAGATGTTTGTTCAGTGTGACTTGGCTGGTACTGAGCAGTGTTGCCATGTCCGCTTGTTATAATCTAGTTTTTGTTGGGGCTTGTGTAAGTGTAGTTGCTTATTTGGGCTTGCTTCCAATTAAAAAAAAATAATTAAACCAGTCGTTCTCAAATAATACATTTTCAAGTCATGGACGGACCCCCCAAATTAATATGTATGTCCCCTAACACCCCCCACAAATGTTTTGTTCCAGGGGGCCCCGTACCAGATTCGTGTTGTTAGAATGTTTACAAAATATTCCAAATATTCCACTTTTTCCCCCTTTTTTTTAAATAGCTGATGTATACAGTATAGGTTTAAAGTGCTCATGTGGCCAATTGGCACTTATTTTGGGCTTATTTTCATAGACCAGCTGCTTGCTTATTTCTCTCACAAAATCTGGCAACGCTGGTAACGAGGCCTCTCCCAGTCATAGAACCACAAACACACACACACACACACACACACACACACAGGCCCGTTGTTCTTTACTGATTGACAACACCACAACAGCGTGACAAGTGAGCACCAGGAACATGACAAAGCACAACAAAGTGTACTTTGCAAAAACAGCACGAAGCCAAATCGGGCACAAAAGATCAAAGAATGTTCTCTCTGTGAATAGTCCTACTGTAACTAAAATACAACTGATATGCATTGCATGCCAGCTGGCTTAGTGAACTTTCAATTCAAGCACATCAGGTTATAGACAGAACATGTTTGCTATGTTTCTATTAACAAGTTGTTACAAACATATGCGTAATGTTTAACCACTTTAACCCTAACATCCCTATTCTGGACATTGGTCATAACAACAGGTGAAACATGCAGCGGAAATAGCAGATCTTCAAGCTCACAACGTGCCTCAATATGACCCGTTGTGAGCTTGTAGTTTAGATCTTTTCAGCAAAGAGATTTGGTGTTGATGGGAAAAAAGGAGGGGCCAAATACGGGCCCCTGGGCAACCCCGGTCAAAGAAGTATAGGGTTTAAGCAGTGGTGGAAAGTATAAATACATGTAGTCAAGTACTGTACAGTACTTGAGTAAAATGTTGAGGTATTTGTTTTACTTAACTTGAGTATTTCCTATTTTCAATACTTTTACTTCTACTCCACAACATCTAAGAGGCAAATACTGTACTTTTACTCCACTCCAATTATTTGACAAATTTAGTTACTATTGTTGCTTTCTAGATTTTAATTATTATTACAAAATATGCATTAACCACTTCAGCCCTATATATACTTTGGGTATTTAAAAAAAATATATGCATACTGCATAATGAGTACTTTTACTTTTGGTACTTTAAGTATATTTTGATGCCAATACTTTTGTACTCTTTTGAACACCGAACTTTTACTTGTAACAGAGTATTTCATCATTGTGGTATTGTTACTTTTACTTAAGTAAAACATTTGAGTACTTTCTCAACCACTGGGTTTAAGTCACTGTTTCCCAATGTTGGGTTCGGGGACCCCCAGGGGTCCAAATGGACCCTTGTGCATCTGTAACTCTGAGAGTGTAAAAATGGAACCATTTTGGTTCCATTTTGACACTCTCAGAGTTAAATTAACACTGAGGAATTTACAGTGTAGATTGGGTCCCAGAGAAAAAAAGAAAAAAAAGTTTGTGGCCTAATGCCTTAACAAACGGGGGATCCTTGAAGTGTAAAAGCTTGAGAATCACTTGTTTAAGTATACTAATATACTTAATCCAGTGAATATTAAATATGAAACGTCTTACCTCTGAGGAGCACCTGTCCACAGGTGTTGAAGTGTTGTAATCATCCGTTAAGTGTTATAACAACGCATCTTGACAAGTTCCACAACCCACATGAAGGAGGGTGTGGGGGGGGGGTTTGGCATCACTCTGTTGGCATCACTCCCACTTGTCTCAGTTGTCTGCCTTATGCTCTGCCAAAATGCCCTCTGTACTGGTGAAGAAGTGATAGGTCTCTCTCTCTCTCTCCCAGATGACCTGATGCTATTGTTCTAACATCATGATGTGCATACCTGCTACTACATTATGCTATAAGCATAGAATATGTATATGTCTTTGATTAGTTGACCTGTTTCTATTCTGTGCTTTTCTCCCCTTTGAGCTTCCTCTATCTCTCTCTCTCTCTCTCCTCCTCTCTTCTCACCAACACTACGACTGATGGAGCGAGCACGAAAAATAAATAAATAACAGAGTTGATTCTGATTCTCTCTCACTCCCCCCTCTCTCTGTCTGTCTGTCTGTCTGTCTGTCTGTCTGTCTCTCTCTCCCTGTACAGAGTGTGTCAGAGATGTGACTGCCCAGCAGTGGTGGAAAAAGTACTCAAATGTTTTACTTAAGTAAAAGTATCAATACTGCAACGTAGAAGTACTCCGTTAGAAGTAAAAGTTCAGAATTCAGTATTTACTTGAGTAAAAGTACAATAGTATTGGTATTAAAATGTACTTAAAGTACCAAAAGTAAAAGTACAAAAATGTTTGAAAATAGCAGATCTACAAGCTCACAACGCGTCGCGCTGCGACGCGTTGTGAGCTTGTCGATCGGCTATTTTCAAATAGCCTGTGTATAAAATAGGGCTAAAGTGGTTAATGCATGTTTTATAATGGTATAGTTTATATCTGCAAAGTAACTAGTAACTAAAGTTTTCAAATAATTGTAGTGGAGCAAAAGTACAATATTTGGCTCTGAGATATAGTGGAGTAGAAGCAAAAGTATTGGAAATGAGAAATACTCAAGTAAAGTATAAATACCTCAAAATTGTACTTAAGTACAGCACTTAAGTAAATGTGCTTAGTTACGTTCCACCACTGCTGCCCAGTGTTGGAGGTGATCAGTGTGGATCCCATTAGCCTCTGCAGCAGTGCAGCGTCAGGGTCACAAGGTCAGTGCAGAGAGACTTATAAAGACTACTACAGGACCAAGTTCCAACACGACCCCCGAGGCAAAGCACGGGAGACGGGGACAGAGACACAAGACACCACCATGTCACCATGTCACCAGTGGTGGAAACAGTACTCTAATAATTTACTTCAGCAAAAGTATCAATACGGCACTGTAGAAATTCAGTGAATTTATTCAGTCAATTATTCAAAATGTACAGCAGTTATTTCACAACTTCAAGACTTGGTCAATAAATCAATGCACAGCACTGCAATTACCCTCAAGTTGATCTGACTAGACTGTGTGTGTGTGTGTGTGTGTGTGTGTGTGTGTGTGTGTGTGTGTGTGTGTGTGTGTGTGTGTGTGTGTGTGTGTGTGTGTGTGTGTGTGTGTGTGTGTGTGTGTGTGTGTGTGTGTGTGTGTGTGCGTGTGTGCGCGTGCGTGCATGTGTGTGGTTTGTTGTGTGAGGATGGATGGAGGATTTATGTGTACGTAGAGTATATGTTACTTTCTATGTGGCTCTCATGTCCCCCCCCCCCCCCCACACACACACACACACACACACACAGCTCACCCCATTTCTCTCTAATCCAAGTATAAACCATAATTGCTTATTCTATTACATACATACAGAATTACAATACATACAACATTCTACACAAACCTACTCGGTGTCTCCTTCTTCCTTGCGTCTCTGTGTGTGTAAACCATCCAGCTCTATGCAATCAGCAGCCCCTCTCTCTGGTGTGTGTGTCAGTGACAGGCAGGATTACTCTCTATGGCCTTCCAGCTATAGATGCCATTTTAATACCGAACGCTTAATAGCCTTACTCAAACACACTAATCCTGTGATTAGTGGGTGAGCATGCATGACTGACTGGCATGCATGCACCTTGCTGGCAGTGTTGCCATATTTTGTGAGAGAAACAAGCAAAAGAGTCTCCATGTCTCTCCAGCTTTTTAGTTAACAGAAATGTTATTTTCAGGTCAGGATACCAATTTTATCCAATAAGGACAGAACTCACACATGATACAGATTAAACAAGTGAAATTGGAAGAGATGACACAAATAATTGAGAAATGGGACACTAGTCTAAAATGTAAGCTCATGAATGGGTACTATCTCCTGATTGGCTGAAATTTGCAACCCACCTTAAATGTATTTTATGTTTATTAAAGAGCTGGAGAGATCTGGACCCCTGCAGTGGTGGAAAGTAACTAAGCACATTTACTTAAGTACTGTACTTAAGTTCAATTTTGAGGTACAGTATTTGTTTTTTACTGGAGTATTTCCAATTTTCAGTATTTTTTACTTTTTACATCTCAAAGGCAAATATTATACTTTTACTCCACTATAATTATTTGAAAGGTTTAGTTACTAGTTACTTTGTAGATTTTGATTATTATTACAAAACATACATTAACCACTTCAGCCCTGTATATATTTCAGCCATTTGAAAATAGCCGATCTACAAGCTCACAAGGTGTGGCGATGATGCGACGCATTGTATAATGTTATATGTTTGAAAGCTTGTGAAACGGGACCTTCAGCATAATGACTACCTTCTTCTTTTTGTTACTTTAAGTACATTTTGATACCAATACTTTTGAACTTTTAGTTGGACTTTTACTTGTAACATAGTATTTCTATATTGCAGTATTGATACTTTTACTTAAGTAAAAAAAATGTGAGTAGGCCTACTTTTTCCACCACTATTAAAGTGATAGAGAGATAGGGACCCCTACTGAACAAACACTATATATTAGTATAACAACAATGAGTATCACAACTATCAGAATAATAGTGCTTTAACCTTAACAAAAAAACGTTTTGCTTTAACCAACAAATATCACTGACCCTACCTTTAACGTTAAAGCTGCAGAGCACAGACTATCTGCGTCTGTCACTCACAGAACTGGGGCCAGTTGCACCACCTCACACTAAGTTTAAACTTAGCCTAGTTATAGGTTAAATGGCTTTTAAAAAAGCCATTTAATCCATTTAGCTGGGAAAGTATCTGTCATTTTTAGATTTCTTTGGCTATTCAAAAATAGCAGATATACAAGCTCATAGCGCGGCACCGAGTGTCGCGCTATGAGCTTGTAGATCTGCTATTTTTAGTTTTTTATGTGAAAATGTGTGCAAATCTTTAAATATATATATATATTTTTTTTTAAATATGTATTCAAAGGTTTGCACTCATTTTCACGATTTTTCAAAAATAGCAGATCTACAAGCTCATAGCGCGGCACTTGGTGCTGCGCTATGAGCTTGTAGATCTGCTATTTTTGAATAGCCAAAGAAATCTAAAATGACAGAGATACTTTCCCGGATTGAATGTGTTTAAGCTATAACTAGGCTAAATTTGAACTTGAGTGTGAGGTGGTGCAATTGGCCCCTGGCCCCTGATGCATTAGCCCTCTGTCATCATAAATAATCTCACATCACCTGGCTTCAATTCCTGCTGGTTTCCATTCCACTTTTAACCAGTTCCATCCGGTCTGGGGGGACACTGTATCCGGTCATATCTGGATCGCTTCCGTATCCGCTTAAATTATCCCAACGTTTGCTCGGTGGAAACCTTAATACAGTCTATGGGTGGAAAAAGTACTCGAATGTTTTACTTAAGTAAAAGTATCAATACTGCGATAATGTAGAAAATACTGTGTTTACAAGTGAAAGTCCGGAATTAAAAATGTAGGCCTATGAGTAAAAGTACAAAAGTATTGGTATCAAAATGTATTTAAAGTACCAAAAGTAGAAACTACTAATTTTGCAGAATGTGACGTTTTCAAATGTATAAAATGTATACAAATCTTTTGAAAATAGCCGATCTACAAGCTCACAACGCATCTCGACGCGTTGTGAGCTTGTAGATCTGCTATTTTCAAATAGCCAAAGTTTAAATAGGGCTAAAGTGGTATGTTTTTGTAACAATAATTCAAATACATCTACAAAGTAACTAAAGTTTTCAAATAATAATAGTGGAGTAAATTATATTTGCCTCTGAGATATAATGGAGTAGAAGTAAAAGGCACTGAAAATTGGAAATACTCCAGTAAAGTAAAAAAAAATACCTCGACATTAGGTAGGTGCAGTGCTTGAGTAAATAAATGTACTTATACTTTACACCTGCCCCTGACAACCAAGCAGCCAATCCCAGCACAGAACCACCCCTGAGCCCCTCCGGTCTATGGGATGAAGATGTTTTTTGTTTTTTTTTGCGATCCCATGGTTGTGGTGTCGCCGCTCGTTGTCTGATTGGCTACTGTACATCTGCGCGAGCGTGAGGACAGGTTTGGCGCTGCTTTATGAACTGTCTGTCGTGAGCTGCTGATTAGCACGTTAGCAGCACCTGATAGCATTAGCACGGTACAATAACTAGCTCTATATGCTTGCTTAGCACAAGTGGGCTAGAGTTAGCCTTGTCTCTATGTTATTGAGTCATACACAGTTTATAGAGCTTTTGCTGTTGTAGTGATAGTTTAGAGACAGTTTAGAGAGATAATTAGAGGTATGTTTACACTTGGAGTTGAATAGTTGTCTTTAAACGCAACAGGAGTCTGTTTAGAACTTTAACTTAATAACAGGCCAGATATTCTTTTTAATTCAATGGCGTAGGTAATAATACTAGTTAGCTACTTTTTGCTGTTTTAGCCGTTTTGGTTATGGAGGTTATGTTTATTTATTAACCAGTTTCAACCTGGTGTTTTGGCCATGTCATGCATGTCATTATATGGGATTATTTAATGATCAATTTTCAAAAATGGGGGGAAAAAGAAGATCTGCAAGCTCACAATACATTGCATGTTAAGCTATTTGTTGTACTAGGAATGATATAGGGCTTGATCTGTTGCCTGTGATACTTTTAAGGTTTACTTCTCTCATAATTATCATTTTCCCAAAATGTTTTATTTCTCCCTAAATAACTGTGCAGGTTTGTAGTGATGGCTCCTCAGACTGCCAGGAGGAGATCCAAGCCAGCCAGGAGGAGAGTGAGACAGCCTGCCTCTGCAAGCAGAGCCTCCACTACCAGGTATAGGACTGAACATTTATAGTGCAAATATGATATAATCACCACTACCTGAACTGAACTCTCAAAAGTGGGGTCCGGGGACCCCCAGGGGTCATTGGGGGGGGTGGGTTCCAGGGGGTGCCCAGCAAAAATGTGTTAATATAGCGTCTGTCACACTCATTTTAAACACTTTATGTTTAATCCGTTGGCTATTCAAAAATAGCAGAAATACAAGCTCACAGCGCGTCACTGCGTGCCGCGCTGTGAGCTTGTACATCTGCTATTTTTTAACAGTTTTTTTTTTTTAAATCTTTGAAAGTATTGGAAAATGTTGACACAAATCTTCTCTTCTGGGGGTCCCTTTTTATTTTATTAGACGTTATACAGGAAAAAACACATGTTACATCATGTTCATCGTAGAAACGTCAAGGATACAGACACATAAAAGTCTTGCGACTTATTTTCATTGTAGTCCTTGGTCTGAGACAAACAACACTGCAACAGAATACATACAGTTAGACAGTACAGTAATAAATAAAACAGTCAAAAGCTACACTACCTACGGCATAAATACATATAATCGCATTGCTAACACATAAGTGACCCTACTATTCTGCAACATTTTCTAATAGCCATGCTTTGACCCTTATCTTAAAAAGGAGATGGCTGCTGGTGCTCTTTATAGTCAGGGGTAGCGAGTTCCAGTTGACTGCTCCTCCAAATCTAAATGAGCCTTTTCCCATTTCAGTGGTGAACGTGGGCATGGTCAGGTCTGCTATGCTGGCTCTGGTTAGGTGGGAATGGGCTTCGCTACGCTTCTGAAAGAGCTTACATAGGTACACAGGGGCGCTGTTTATGTAGATGTTATGAACCAGGTTCAGCTGTAGTTGAACTGACCTGGCTGCCAGAGGGAGCCAACCCAACTGCTGGAAATGATGTTTTCCAACATGGTCCCTTGCAGACAGCCCCAAGACAAGCCTGACCAACCTATTTTGAGAAACCTGCAACTTCTCTTTTAGGGAACTTCTTTGCTGGCACGAAACCTTTTCAGATGGGGTCCGTGGCCAAATACAATATCAATTTAGGGGTCCTTGACATGAAAAGGTTTGAGAACCACTGATGTAAAGTATTCATTGTAAATGTGTGCAAAAAAAAAACAGAAAAAAAGGACACTGTTACATACTGTATCTTCCCAAATGGTTCAGCTCTGCTATCAGAAGCCAACACAACACCAGTGGAACCATGATTACCAGGAGCCGACACACCACCACCACTGGAAGTGTCTGGACCCAAAACAACAACAGCAGTGAAAGCACAACCAGCCAACACAACACCAGCGATGGCTTCTTTGAGGGGCTTCCCCCGGGAGTGTTCGACATGATCTTACATAGACTGTCTGGTAAGTCGTTTTTTTGCCAGCATGGCATGGCTTATTATTGGCCTAAAAACTAACGTTGTGCTTTGATAGTGTCAAAAAATATTGCACAACAAATGGGCGTCTACAAACGGTCCAAGTACAACTCAGTCAACTCACCAGTTTACTAAGTAAGTGTACTGTAGGTTTTGACCGATTAAAACCGGTAAAGCATCTGTATCATTTTAGATTTGAACCACTTTAACCATTATTCTATACTTTGGCTATTCAAAAATAGCAGATATACAAGCTCATAGCACGGCTTGTAGATATTTGCAAATCTTTGAATATATATATTTTGAAAGCAAAATGTCTTTACTCAAATATTTGCTTCTGGGGGTCCCTGGAACAAAATATTTTGAGATGGGGGTCGTCGGCCAAATACATATAGTTTTGGGGGTCCTTGACATGAAAAGGTTTGAGCACCACTGATATAGCAACACAGGTTTTTCAGAAAACTAATCATGAGCTCTTCATACTGTTTGTTATCAAGTGGCCGGTATATTTTGAGTTGCTGTAGTTAGTACTTTTTCACGTAGAGAAGTGATTTCAATAGAATAATTGATTTGAAAAAATAGTGAAAATAACCAAACTACAAGCTCACAACGTGTCATAAAGAAGATATAAAACAGAGCTCAAGTTGTTAATCGTCACATTGATTCCTTGATATATAAAATTCATGTATATGCTGATAAATTGATTATTCGATCAAAAAAGTAATCGGTGTGTGTGCGTGTGTGCGTGTGTGTGTGTGTGTGTGTGTGTGTGTGTGTGTGTGTGCGTGCGCGCGCGCGTGCGTGCGTGCGTGCGTGCGTGTGTGTGTGTGCGCGCGTGTGCGTGCGCGTGCGTCCGTGTGCGTGCGTGCGTGCGTGTTCCAGTGCAGGAAATCAGTGTGTTCAGCATGGTGTCCAAGTACACCAACAGCTACGTCATGGACCACATCTCCAGTGTGGTTTGGAGAAGAAGGGCCATCGTTCAAGGTTTCCACTACGCGCCCGACCTGTCCTACGACCACCATGCCACCATGCAGCACTACAGAGATCTGGGTGAGCAGCAGCCTCAGTATTGACTTGATTGAATTGATTTCTATTACTTATTTGTCAGGAAAAAAGTCAGGGAATATTGTGAGTTAGCTGATTTTCAGCCAAATGGTTTGTGGTTGATGTGTTACTAGTAGCCCCGCCTTGCGTTGGTGCCATAAGGGGAGGCCATACATAGCTGAGCAGGTATCTCAGGCAGTGGTTCCCAAACTGGGGGGGGGGGGGGTCCCCAGATGATTTTGGGGGGGTCCCCATTTACCTTAATGTCCAACATTGTTTTCTCACTCAATAGTAAACAAACCAACATACTGTACAGTATAAGTGTATACAGGGTGCACATTTCTTAAGTGACAATTTAATTACTTTTAAGACCCTAAAGGTTGTTACACACCGGGGCGAACCGGCGAAAATAGCGAATATACGCAAAATTCGGACTCGTTCCGAATAATTAAAAGACGCTTTTTCGCTTCGCTTTTTCGCTTTTTCGCTCCATGTACGGAGCCATTGACTTTATAAGGTTTTTAAAAAAAACGCATTATTCGCACGAAAAAATCGCCCCGGTGTGTAAGGACCTTTAGACCAAATATTACGTGAGAAAGAGGCAAACATTGTGAAAATAGCCGATCTACAAGCTCACAAAGCGCCTCGCAGTGCGAGGCGCTTTGTGAGCTTGTAGTTCGGGCTATTTTCACAATATCTATCTGTGGAACCGCGTCAAACTAATAAATGTAATGCCTACAATTCCAAGTGCTTGTCAGGGTGGGGGGTCCTCAGTTCAAATATGATTGATTATTTTGGAGGGTTGTGGCCTGGAAAGGGTCTGGGAAACGGAAGGTCTCTGGTTCGCTGTTGTTGTTGTTAATCATATTCATCGTCGTCATCGCCATAACCATACTACTACTACTACTACTGTTAATAATACATATTTGTACTAACACATTGTGAAAATGTTTTGGTTTTTTTGGTCAATTGTTTCAGGTTTGTTGTTCAAGAGATGCACCCTCTTACTCCCGACAAAGGACAGGCTGAAATTTACCTTCAGCAAGTTCTCACAGGTACTGTAACACAAGGAGAGGTGAGGGAGGAACAATCATATTATGGACTAAAATAAATAATGATAAAAAATATTATGAATTATAATCATGCATATCCATTGTTTGTGACACATTAATTAACAGTATTTATTCATTGTCAGTATTAATATAGAGCACCAAAGTCCTGAGGTCACTCCCACTACCCCTGGGTCACAGAGTTATGTTTTCTATTGGAATAACCATTGGGAAAAGCTTAGACCCCGTCATATAGGAACTGTGTTCGATGAATAAACAAATCTATCCCTTGTCAGGTGGGTTGCTTCATGATGGAGCCGTGTGCTGCAGGCGTGACAGGCTGCTATGGCGTCTCCTGCTACGGAGCCTTCCTCAAGGTGAAAGTCCACTCCATACAATTACTGTTTCATTTTAGGCATTTAGCAGAGTGACTTACAATAAGCAAGGTAATCACATCACATCACATACAGTACAGTACTGTCTAGTACATTAGTGGTTCTCAAACTCTTTCATGTCAAAGACCCCCAAATTGATGTATATTTGGCTGCAGACCCACATCTGAAATGGTTTTGTGTCAGGGATCCCCAGAAGAGAAGAGTTATGTTTAAAAATTGTGCTAAATTATTCAATTGTTTTTGAATAGCCAACATATAAAATATGGATAAAGGCGTTCAAATTATTGTGATGCTGTATTAACACATTTTGCTGGGCAACCCCCTCAGGGACCCCCTGGGGGTCCCCAAACCTCACTTTGAGAACCACTGAACTCTAGGATCCCAGCAGCCAGCCGTTGGTTGTATCTCTGGGAGCAGTTACAGCTGGGTTAAGTGTCTTGCTCAGGGACACTTGGACACATTGCTGTGGCCTGGGAATCGAACCTTCCCAGGCGGGCTCTCTAACCATTCAGCTACGGATATGAACACTAAAACATAGCTAGTAGATAAAGGTTCAGATACCCGATTTGTTTGGCATTAAATTATGTAGGGCTACACATTCTATGAACACCTAAATATAACATGTGTTGCTGTGTACCTTTTTTGCTGTTCAACAGACCCTGATTGCCGGTTGGGACAAGCTGGAGTACCCCAGGGTGTTCAGCTTCATGTGTGAAATCACAGGCTTGCCACGGAAAATCCAGTCAGCAGTCGCTGGACAACCAGGTGATTGTTTACGCCTTACTGTTAACCCATTAAGACCTGAAGCCGATTCTAAAAATGTCCTCTAAATTCTAACCGTTTTTTGAAAAAAAAACTATGTTTCTCTGTCAGTGGTTCTCAAACTTTTTTCATGTCAAGGACCCCCAAAATGTATATGTTTTTGGCCACGGACCCCCATCTCAAAATATTTTGTTCCAGGAACCCCCAGAAGCAAAGATTTGAGTTGAGTTTTGAACCGCACAGCAAAGATTTGAAATGTTCGCTTTAAAAATACATATATTCAAAAATGTGCACACATTTTCCGCGCTACGAGCTTGTAGATCTGCTATTTTTGAAAAATCTTGAGCTTGTATATCGATAAAGAGCTTAAAGAGCTTGATTATCTGCTATTTTGGAACATTTTTGAAAAATCTTCAAAATGTGATTAGGAGGCATTAGAATTAGGCCTCAGCTCTCAATGGGTTTAATGAACGGTGTCAGTGCATTCCACATTTTGGAATTCATCTAACGTCAACACCGTGTTATTGTCGCTGTGTGTTCCAGGTAAGAACCGCTTCCTGGAGCTGCAGGTGCGTAATTTCTGCCGTCACGTTCTGTTGGACCCGTGGTGGCACGATGGCGCAGACTTCCTGTTCTGGCTCACGCACATCCTGAAGCCCCTGCCCATGGTCAGCCAGGCACGCCTGCTCTTCATCCTCTATGGGCCCCTGATGAACGACGGTAAGACACACACACCGTTCAATGAATCACGTTGTGGGTTTATTTTTAAATGGCTTGATACAGGGGTCTTCAATGACAACGTTTTTCAGTCCAAGGACCCCTTAGCTGAGAGAGAGAGATGAAGCAGGGACCCCCACTACATACTGTATAAGATTATGTTAAACTGTGTTGTGTAAATTCATGTTTTTTGGCTTGTCGACTTATCTTTTCTATTAATGTGTTGGATTCATGTTCATGTGTATTTTCAGACCTTTAACCAACTAAAGCTCCTCTACACACCAAACCTCTTTGCAGACATGTTACAAACAGCAAACAATAAAATCAACAACACGTTATCAACAGAATAAACCGTTGACAGCAGTAGAGGTGCCAATGAAAGGCAGATACTGTAGCCCTAAGAGAAACACTTAACATAAAGGTGTGTTTTCAGAAGAGTTTTGAATGAGAGCACTGATTGTGTTAATCTCAGATCCTCAGGGAGGGCGTTCCAAAGCCTAGGTGCCCGGGCCGCAAAAGCCCGACCACCCCGAGTAGCGAGGCGGGTCATAGGTTTGCCCTACAAACCCCTGGTTTGTAGGGCTCCAGCAAATCCATAATGTACTTAGAAGCATGCAGGCCTTTAAAAAAAGTAAAATCTTAAAATCCCTTCTGAAGCTCACAGGTAACCAGTGGAGAGCAGTCAATATAGAAGTGATATGGTCACGCTTCTTAGTATTTGTTAACAATCTTGCGGCAGAGCTCTGAACTAGTTATAGACGGGATACAACTTTTTTGCATAGGCCGGAGTATAGAGAGTTGCAGTAGTCTTAGGCGAGACGAAATAAAAGCATGAATGTTTTTTTTCAAGATCATGTTTCCTAAGCTATTTTATTTTACGTAAGTCAAAAAAAATGTGACTTAGCAAAACATTTTTGCCTAATAATTTGGCCTAAGTCAGGTCTACAAGTCAACACATAAATTGGCCAAGTAATTTAATCCTCTTATGTTACATAATTGACACACAGTGTTATATATATATATTGTTCTAAACTTTTCAGTTGAAAGGATTAAGAAACATCATATAGTCTGTATTTGGTTGAAAACGTGAAAAAATTACTTATGCCATAATTCTTTAGCAAGGTGACGGTATTGAAAAATGGGACATACTCAAGTAAAGTACCTCAAGCCTGTACTTGAGTACAGTGGCACTTGAGTAAATGAAGATATTTCCCACCACTGTCGGCTCCCTCCAGGTTCTGTTGGCTGGCAGGACATGCTGGAGACGGGTGTGCACCGCACTGCTCTGTTGGACCTGTCCAGGGTGGTCTTCCTGATGCATGGTGACCAGCAGTTTAAGGACTGGTCCACTGACACCATGCTGGCTATACTGGAGGAACTCACTGGTAGGACTGGGTATCCATATTGGCTAACAAGTAGGGGTGCAACGGTTAATCCAACTAACTTTAGTTAATCAACTATTGATGTAGGGCTTTTTGTGTTTTTTCGTAAATGACCGCCCTACTTGATCACACTACAGCGTCACACAAAAGCATCAAAAGTAGCAGATCCACAAGCTCGAAACTCAGCTCGAAACGCAGCGCGAAGCGACGCGTTTTTTTCCTTGCAAACGTTATTAAAGGACCTAGTCTAGTACTGCTACTTCTCTTTCCTACCAGGAGTTTGCCTGCATTCGCCTAACATCCCTAAAGTCCCTGATTAACTAGTTAAAATGATGAATGCATCTAACTACCTGGTAGGATATAAAACCAGCAGTACTAGAGGTCCTGGTAGGATATAAAACCAGCAGTACTAGAGGTCCTGGTAGGATATAAAACCAGCAGTACTAGAGGTCCTGGTAGGATATAAAACCAGCAGTACTAGAGGTCCTGGTAGGATATAAACCAGCAGTACTAGAGGTCCTGGTAGGATATAAAACCAGCAGTACTAGAGGTCCTGGTAGGATATAAACCAGCAGTACTAGAGGTCCTGGTAGGATATAAAACCAGCAGTACTAGAGGTCCTGGTAGGATATAAACCAGCAGTACTAGAGGTCCTGGTAGGATATAAAACCAGCAGTACTAGAGGTCCTGGTAGGATATAAAACCAGTGTGATATTGAATTGAACATCATATCGTCTCTGTCGGGTGGAAACCTCATGTCTCCAAAACTGTTACTTTTCAGGATTCAAATAAAAAAATACCAAAAGTAGCAGATCTACAAACTCAAAACAAGTTGCTTCGCGCCACGTTTCAATCTTGTAGATCTGCTACTTTTGATGCTTCTGTGTGACGCTGTAGTACGATCAAGTAGGGCATTAATTTACATACGAAAAAAAGTTAGAATATGGAGATGAGAGGTTTCTGCCTGACAGCGACGATATCCATAGCCTGTTTGTCTGTGTGTTGCAGTTGTTCCAGAGGCCTGGCACGTGGAGAACGTGGCCTGCCTGCTGCTGCAGTGCGGCAGCAACCTCTGCTACAGCGTGCTCACCAGCAAGGCACTCAACGGACGACTCTCCGAGATCTCCAGACTCATCATCAACATTGTCATGGTAAAAGGATCAAATTAGGGCTGCAATATAGTGATTATTTTCTCAGCGATTAGTCCATGAATTACTTTTTTGATTGATCGAATAATCGAGAAGCAAAAAAACAAAACAAGGGATTGTTCACCCAAAAAATAACTTGTTTTCTATCAATTAGTCACCCCATGGAAACTTGAATTCATAGACATTTTTTGTTTTTGTTTCATTCTTAAGCCAATAATTTGATGACCAGTGGACCGGTAGGCAGTGGTTCCGGTAGGAGACACAAAGGACACTCTTTGTGTCTTCTACGGGTCCATTTGGTTCCATTTGTACACTCTCAGAGTTACACACCTGTAAGGGTCCATTTGGAACCCCCTCAAGGAACCCTGAGAGTCCCTGGACCCCACTCTGAGAACCACTGTCCTGGATATGTTTAAATCACACACTGGTATCGGATAGGTACTCGGTATCGACCGATAAAGTTATGGGTTTTCGGAATCGGTATTGGGAAGGAGAAAAATGGCATTGGTTACATCTCTACTGTGTTGTATTGTGTTGTTCAGGTGTGTGAGAGAGACGGTTACTGCATGAGCTGGGCGGTGAAGCTGGTCCACAACCTGTGTCAGGTGTTCGTCACCAACGAGGCCAGGAAGGCCTTCATCGAGGGCCTGGAGAGCACCTTCTCCGAGCTCACCATGGAGATGTATGAGCTCATCATGGCAGGTCAGGCAGCACACAGCCTCCTGATCCTCCTTTAAGTACATTTCTGTACTTAAAGGACCACTTCATGTCGAGCGTCTATACGAACACAATTGGCCCGTGTTCAGGGGGAGGGAAGCCGGGCGGGGTAGGCAGGTTTCTGAACTGTCCGTAGCCAATGAGATGCAGAGTGAGTAGATGGAAATTGCTCCATCTTATAATGAGCATCAGTGAGGACCAGTTATATGAAGATAAGGTTGAAAGTAGAAGATGTGCTTAAAAGTAGCTATACCACAATATCAATAAGATAATACTGGCATACTCTGTTACCAGAATACTTTACTTGAATAAAAATGCTAAAGTACTGGTATCAAAGCACCAAAGCAAAAGCACTCCATGGTAGTAACTTTTTCGAAAATAGCCGATCTACAAGGTGGAGTAACTTTTTCGAAAATAGCCGATCTACAAGGTTACAAGATGTCAACCTGCTATTTTAGCTTTTTTTTTTAAGGCTGTCCAGCTAAAAACTTCTTGGTGGACACGACCCCCTCAAAATCATTTATTTTTTAATAATCAATTAAATCAAATTGTTTCATTAACTGCTTGTCTGCTACACCCCTATTCTAGACAACCAATTTGAAGACATGGAATCCGTGTGCCGACTCCTCTACTCCAGTGCTCACTTCCACTCCGAGATCCTCCAGATGTTCCTGAAATGAGAGAGGCCACGGCGAGCTGGGAGAACAACGGGAACTTTAAACTGCTGTTTAAATGAATTCATATTGATTTATACGTTTGTTTGTTAACTTTGTTGTTTTGGTGACGTGAGTACGTCCCACACAGAATATGATAAAGCGACATAGTTTATTTTTGAACGATTATTTTCAGCGCAAAGAAAAGCATCAACTCGTATGGAATGAGGCATCACAAAGTTAATAGATGTGAAATATTCGCTGATGCCTTTTCAAATTGTTTATTCCTCACGCTCCCTTGTTGATGAGGGGAAGAAGAGTGATGATAAGGTTATTGGATATCGTCCAGAACTGTTAGAAATTGGAAAAAAAGAACCGTTGTTCCAATTGATCAATTGTAGTTAGTATTTAGTCACAAGCTCTTCTCAATACTTTGAAATATTTATAAAAACCCACCCAGACTAAACAACTTTTACTTTCAAAAATATTCAAAAGTAGCGGAAATATTTTCACTATTTCGGCATGACACAAACGATGAAGTAGGCCATTCATTTCCAAAAGAAATTAAAACAAAAATGTTGAATTATGGAGATAATATAATGACCACTCGTCATGACCACTACAAATACTATACTAAAATTGATCAATTGGAACAACAGTTATTTTTGTAACAGTTCTGGCATACAAGGTTTCTGCCTGACAGTGACAATATATTTATTTGTATTTTATTTCTTTAAAAAGTCATTTATTTATTTATTTTATATTCATTCATTCTATTTATATGCTGTATTTGTTTTGTACTTATTGTGAAGAATGTTCTAAAATACAGAACGAAAGGCCTCTGTTCAGCCTTATATTTATATGCAGTTTTTGTACATCATATTTATTTGTATTTATATTTATTTATTTATTTGTTTGTATTTATGCAATTTTTTTTATTTTGTACTTATTTTGTAAATAGTTTTTAAAAGCCTGTTTGGCCATTTATCTTTATAGAGAGTATTCTGTCATTTACTGTATTTATTAATATCTGTGTGAACTTTTCTATGCTGTATTTCCATGCCATATTTCTATACCATATTACTATGCAATTCATTGATTTATTAAAGTGTTTAAATGGCGTATTAAACAGGCATTTTCTGTCTACTGGGTTGCATCCTAATTTATCTCACTTGTTACATTTCAATACAGTACAGAAGCAGTGGTTCTCAAACTTTTTCATGTCAGGGACCCTCAAATGTGTATGTGTTTGTCTGTGGACCCCCATTTTAAAATGTTTTGTGCCAGGGAAGGACCCCAATAAGAGAGGATTTGTGTCAAAAAAGTTTATTTAAAAATTCCCAATTCCCTCGTTTCAGATTAATTCAGTGTCTGAAATTACATCAAATGTAATTGCATATTCAAAACAAGCAACGGCAAACAGAGGTGTTATACAGAAGAAGAAAAAAAACAAATCAATGGTTGCTTTCAGTTGTCATCCAGGCTGTGTCACTGCCCACATACAAATAAAATGCCTGGGTACTGAGACTACTGCTCACATAAGCCAATGGTTCTCAAACTTTTTAATTTCAAGGACCCCTATTTTTCTATGCATTAGGCCAATGGTTCTCGAACTTAAAAATGTAAAGGTATCCCCTTAACTCCGAAAGTGTACAAATGGAACCAAATGGACCCTAGCGGGTCCATTTGGTTACATTTGTCGGAGTTACAGACTTGTAAGGGTCAATTTAGACCCCTCCCTATAGGAACCCAGAGTCCCTGGAATCAACGTTTGAGAACCACTGCATTAGGCCACAAACCCCCATAACCCTGAGAGTACAAATGGCTGTTTTGTTTTTAGACACTTAAGTTACTAATCAGATGATAATGAAATAAACAATGCTTTTTAAACAGACTCCCCCCGAGAACAAATGTAACCTGATGGGCAACCTTCCTGTGCTATGATCAACTTCACCTGCGTTTCAAGGGGGAATGAGGGTGAGTGACCACATTATTATTCATGAGTGAAATATTGCTTTTAGTTTATTAATCTGGTATATAGACTTGTAGAGTAACTTCACGATGATCTGAGATCAGTGCAAATCCACTCCCTAACACCATGTGTGGTACAAAACGCCAGTGAGAGTTGAGTTGATTCAAGTTGAGCCAGTTGTGATGCAGTGTAAAAGCATTAACTTAATGACAGGGCAACTGATCATTCTAAAATTCTGGAAATTCAAATGATGTGGAAAAAGAAAATTGTACCTACGTATGTTAAAATTTGGCATTCTCATGAACAAAGAATATGTTGAAATTTTAAAAAGACCCCCCATCTCACAACATTTACAATGTACATTTACAGGCCGATATATTGTAACAAGCACAGTCGATAATACAGTATGTACAACTAGCAACCTTCTCCACTTGTGATGTTACTTGTTCTTCAGTTCCATTCTGCTACCTGTAGTACAGTCACCAGCACAGTGTTGATTTTGACAGCAAATTTTGATTTAGTTTTAGTCATAGTCTTCTGAATAAAATTCCATTTTAGTTTTAGTCATATTTTAGTCATCTGAAATGTTTTAGTTTTTGTCTAGTTTCGTCGACTAAATATCATAAGATTATAGTCGACTAAATCTACAGTTGATTTAGTCGACTAAAATCTATGTTGGCGGTGCCTTGATGGCGTTGTAATGGCTGATTTAACACTTGGTTGCATGCTGAAAATAGCCGATCTACAAGCTCACAACGCGTCGCAGCGCGACGCGTTGTGAGCTTGTAGATCTGCTATTTTCAGAGCGTAACACCCGAGTGCAACCAAACATAAAACGACTTTTAGTTCTACTGGATCTCTTCTCCACTAGTCCCTCACTAACATTTTAGTCTAGTTTTTATTTGTTGACGAAATTGTCAGTATATTTAGTCTTAGTCATCATAGCTTAATTTTTATTTAGTTTTCGTCAGTGAAAAAAGGTAGTCGACGAACATTTTTCGTCATAGTTTTAGTCGACGAAATCAACACTGCACCAGCAGAAATATGGCTGCCGTGTTAAGAGGTCAGATCGGTGGGCAGCGAACAGCTTTCAAAATGTTCAAGTGGGTCACGATTCAGAAATGGAAAGGTTGAGAACCAATGGTCTAGAATGTGTGTTTATGCAAGTTACAGTATGTGTCCCTTCTCTGTTGAACACTGAGGAAAACCAGAGCAACGCGTCTGTTGCTCTGTCTGTGCAGTAGGGCTGTCACGATTACAAATTTAAGTTGACGATTAATTGTCACTCAAATAATTGCGATTAACGATTTAATTTAATTGTGTTTGGCATTAAACTTTGAAAATAAAAAAAATAAAAAATGTGTACAGGGCAGACGTGACAAATAACTTAAAAATACAAAGTAATTATTGACACATTTAATAATTTTATACATGTAAAAATAGCAGAAATAGCTGATCTACAAGCTTACAACACGTCACTTTGTGGCACGTTGTAAGCTTGCAGATCTGCTTTTTCTGCATTTGAAAATGTGTGAACTTTTTTCAACATGGAAAAGATTATGACGATTATGCAAAAATAATTGCGATTATCTAAAAAAAAAAATGCGATTACATGAGTATGTGATAATTGTGACAGACAGGCCATGAGAGGTAAATAAATGTGAAAGGGACATTTATTGTGGGCTTTTCTCAGTTCCCTTCTCAGTTGCCCTACCAGTTTAAATGTCCCTAAATAAAGATATTACATAAAAAAGAAAATAATAATAAATGATCAGGGAAAACTTTCCCTAATAAAAATATTATATATAAAAAGATATATATATTAATAAATGATCAGGGAGTTGTAAGGCCTATATGTAATGCATGGCTGATGCTTTCTCCACCATGTCTTCACTCTTCATGAACGGACCACATGTAGGCATTTCATGCATTCATGTCATCACCGTTCTGATATGATCTGGAAGAGAAGAGAAGTCAATGTCAACTTGCTACCTATAGGGCCATAGCATGAAAAGCGATGATCATCCGTAAGATGTCCACTCCACAGACACAAGGTGACCACAGGCACAATCTCTTAGAACTATGCTAAACTAGACACACTCCACCATCACAAACACAGAGTTGATATAATACTTACAGCGTCATTTGTTCTAGAAATACAAGAGAATATAATAGAATAGAATAGTAGTCTCAATAACAGGTCCACATTCTATATGCAATATATTCTTTAGTACACACAGAATATGCAATGATATATTAAGTGACCACTTAAGCCACTATTTTATACTTCAGCTATTTGAAAATATCAGATGTATAAGCTCACAATGCATTTGAACCATCCATTTAATAACTAGTTATTTAAAGTGCATGGATAAAATATTGAATATCAAGCACCGTGGTGGAAAGTAACTAAGTACATTGACTCAAGTACTGTACTTCAAAGCCCTATTTTATACTTCACATGTGTTCAAATGTATACAAATCTTTTGAAAATAGCAGATCTACAAGCTCACAATGCGTCGTGAGCTTGTAGATCTGCTATTTTCAGAGACGTAGTAACCTCAGAATTGTACTGTACAGTACTTGAGTAAATGTACTTGGTTACTTTACACCACTGAGTACTTTCACTGCTGCTAAAAGTCACAATCAGTACCTTGTAGCCAGTCTACCCCTTCCTGAAGGCCTTCTCCTTTGATTGCATCACTGGCACTGAAAAGACAGGTAGAGAGCTGTTCTTTCATCACTTCAAATTTCACTTGTTTATTTCTCTCTCCTGGTTGGATAGAACTGGTATCCCGACCATAAAATGTATTATTTGTTTACCTAGAGCATTAGTCATGTTTCACATGACGCTCGTCTGTCACAAGCGTCATGGCGCTACTTGTTCCTGGTTTTTGACATTTCTACATTTACAACCCGCACATCTACATAAACGTTCAGATTTAAAATATAAAGGGCTTATCCCAAGGCCACGGATGTAACAGGTTAAAACGCCAGGGTCTAAGTACCTGCATTGTCCGCATTGTTCAATAAAAAGCATTTTAATCTGATCGGTGTTCGTTTTCCCAAAATTTCCTTCATATGCTTTCAAGTTCGCGACCCTATCGGTTGGAAGGTGTATTGCACTCTGATTGCATGATAGCTCTATGAGGATACGGCCGCCGATTGGATTAAAATGCTTTTTATTGAACAACACGGAAGATACGGGTACTTAGATCCAAGCATTTCAACGTGTTACGTCTGTGGCCGTAGGGTCAGCACTTAATATTTGAAATCTAAACGTTTATGTAGATGTACAGGTTGTAAATGTAGACATTTAAAAAATCATGGAACAAGTAGCACCATGACGTCATGTTTCAGGGCTAAAAGAGCAAAAGAGACAGGGAGACCTAATAGGCTACTAAACACTATATAACAATGATTACTATCAGAATATAGAGCTATTTGACACTGATTTTAACGTAAAAAAACATTGCTTACAGCACCTTTCAAGCAACATTTTCCTTTGTGTTTTTGAATGAATAACAGAGCCTTTCCTTGTCCTCACAAGAGAGCTCTCAGCATGAACTCTAACCACAAACACAACCTCTACACAGCAGCACCACGTTGTGGTAGTAGTGTGAAACTACAACTAGTGATAGTGTTAAACAGCAGTGTTAGTAATATATTGTTGAAGTAGCTGTACTTCAATTAAAGGTAGGGTACGTGATATCTTTTGGTTAAAACAAATTGTGTTTTTTTTGTTTGTTAAAAGGTTAAAGCTCTATATTCTGGTAGTACTATATGGTGGATGTGATGTCGTCCCTCCCTCCTTAGGGTAAGTGAGGGAGGGACGACACCACATCTACCATATCTATCAACCATGTAACAAACAGTTGGTATTAGTAGTAGAAGTAATATGTAGCACTGCAGTGAACTGACAGAATGTCAGCTAAGAACTGAGTTTGGAATAAACTTGGTTCTTTGCTGAAATCCCACCAATAACACATGCTATTCTAAGAGAAGGTGTGCCATATGATATCACCTTGCATCTTCATATTTCAACTTCAGTTTTTTTTTATGAAATATTTTATGAATACAATGTATTATAAATTAGGTATAACTAGAAGCTCGGCCGCCCGAAGGGCGGCCGAGGGTCTAGCCCTTCGGGTGGCCGAGGGTCTAGTCGGGGACCGGCCTACACAGGAACGATGTAAATAGGGAATGAATGCTCCACCCTTTAAATCAAACCCCATTATACCTGTTGTCATAGGACCCGTTTTGGCCATCTGTTTGCCTGTGTCCATTTATGCCCATCTGTGTGTGCATTTATGCCCATATATGGAGCTATCTGTGTCTGTGATATATGGACATCTCTGTATGTGTCTGGGTGTGTCCCTTTTATGCCCGTATATGGAGATCTCTGTGTCTGTCTGTGTCCATGTATGCCCATTATCCTAAAGGAGTTCGCTATAAACAATGTTGTCAGTAATGCCCTTGTCATTATCCACAATGAAAACTTTTACAGCGCTGGCTCTCTTTCCTCTAGAGAAGGCTGTGTAGAGTTGGCCATGAGCGAACACAGGTTTAGGCAAGTAGATGCCAACTCGTTCATTCTCTTGGCCCTGACCCTTATTGATTGTAACAGAGAATGCTAAGCGGATAGGGAACTGTCGTCTAATGAAGGTGAAGGGAAGCTCACCTCTGTCATAGTGAGGTATTCTTGGTAGGAAGATTGTTTCACCCCTGTTTGTGCCTACTGCAATCTCACACTCAATGACTCTGTCCATCATTTGCATTACCACCATTCTGGTGCCATTCTTGAGAGTGCGGTCAGGACCTGATTGCAGGTTTCTAAGCAGCATGACTGGTGCGCCTACTTTCAATTTGAGGTTATGATCAGGGATTCCAGAGGGTGTCAGTGAATTGAGTAATTCCACAGTCACGTAATCCTTGTGGTCGTCCTCCTGAATTGAGTCGGCTGAAAGGTAGACTCTCTCTTCTGTAGGTAAGTCAGCCAAGCATATGTTGTTGATTTCTCGGATGTCATTGTTCAGAGGAGTGTATACAGTGCCTTTGAGAAGGTTGTCTTTGTTGATACCTTTGAGAAGGTTGTCTTTGTTGATACATCTTTGTTGATACATCCATAATGGAGATCTCTGTATCTGTCTGTGCCTTCGACTGTGTTGCAGACACAGTGCCGGTTCCCCCTTTAATGCAAACCCCATTATACCTGTTGTCATTGGACCCGTTTTGACTTTATTATGGAGATCTCTGGATCTGTCTGTCTGTTTCCCTTTCATGCCCATATATGGGGATCTATGTATCTGTTTGTATGTGTCCTTTTATGCCCATATATGGCATATATCTCTGTCGCTTTTTGTTTGTTTCTTCTTTAAGCAGAATATGCAGCCTGCATAAATCTGCATCATTCAAGTCATCATCCCAGTCCCACGCTTTGTTGCTCTTTTCTTTTTTGTAGCGGGAGAGTTCAGCTTGAGTTTTTTTGGAGAACTTGTTTTTTGTTGGTCTTGTGCTGTTGATTTAGCTTGTCTTATGTTTGTCTCCCCCGTCTGCACCTCATCCAACTCAGATCTTGACTGATCCTTGTTTTCTTCAGTAAAAGCAGCACAGTTAATTAATTCTTCATCACCGATCTCATCAAAAAAACTGTCTCCTCCTCTGTCTGCTCCTCCTGTCTTCCCACCAGATGTTGACTGTTCCATCTGCTCCCCAGGAACACTGTCTCCTCCTCCGTCTGCTCCTCCTGTCTGGCCAGCAGATGTTGACTGTCCCATCTGATCCCCAGCAACAGCCTTATTAGCTTTCCATTTCGCATCCCAATCGAGTTTTGTAATTCTTTGGTTCATTTTTCTTTTTTCCTGCTCCAGTTTTTGTATATAAAGAAGGACTTGAGTCGATGTCTTGAAGGCCTGCTCCTGCAATTCCTTCCGGCTTTCCATGAACTTGCACTGATAATTTAGAAGTACCAAGTTGTTACGAATTATTTCTCCTTCACCGGGGTTTAGCTTTGGTAGCTTTTCTGGAGTACTCATTTTTTTGAGAGCTGCTTATAGACTATATGCAGAGGTCTGTCAAGAGTGCTGGACTTAGCTCAGAAGCCGGCTTATATACTTTCATCTGTCACCTCGGAGTGAGAGGAAGAAAGACTATAGTTTATGCCACACTCAGAGATTTTTTGTTGACTCATCTAGTGTATGTGATGCCTTTTATGAAGTGATGTCACAATGAGTCAGCGCTTGCTCCGGAACAGCCCGATGTCAGTCATCTCCGCATACGGAGATTCCAAACCTTTCGTGCCGGATCCGAAAAAATTGTGTATCGGGTCGGGTCGAGGCCTAAGATCGTAGGCAAAGGTCTGAGCTATCTGTGTGCGAAATTTGGAGTCTGTAGCACCAACCATGTGCTTTCAGGGCTCATCCATGCGATTCGGGCCAATTTGGATTCGGCGTCCTTGGCTTCAATTAGTAGTCAGGACTCCGCATATGGAGATTCCAAACCTTTTGTGTTGGTTCCGGAAAACCGCATATCGGGTCGGGTCGAGGCCTAGCTAAGATCGTAGGCAAAGGTCTGAGCTATCTGTGTGCGAAATTTGGAGTCTGTAGCACCAACCATGTGCTGTCAGGGCTCATCCATGCGATTTGGCCCAATTCGGCCTCGGCTTCAATTACTAATCACGATATTATGAATATTATATTATAAGTGAGTTTAATTATTTGAGTTTGTAGATCAGCTTTTTTTCCCCCTTTTAAAAAAGAAGCATGTAATAAAAAGAACTTGAAGGTGCAATTCTGTCTGTGGGTTTTATAAATATTTAACCAATGATAATTATTAACAAGAGCTTGTGGCTAAATAACTACATTGGTTTCCACCCGGCAGCAATGCTAATACAGTATATGTTCTTCTATGAGAAGGTGTAGCCTACTGTACCATATGTGCCAGGGTTTGTCTTTGATGTTTTCCAGACACAGTTGCTGGGACACTTTGACAGAGGACACGGAGTCTTTCAGGTCCGTCTTGTTGGCAAAGAACAGGACAGGCATCCTCCTGTTCTTTATGTCTGGAGCAGGGAAACAGTGACAGACAGGCTTAATGTACAGCAAACAGAGACAGACAGGCTTAATGTACAGCAAACAGAGACAGACAGGCTTAATGTACAGCAAACAGAGACAGACAGGCTTAATGTACAGCAAACAGAGACAGACAGGCTTAATGTACAGCAAACAGAGACAGACAGGCTTAATGTGCAGCAAACAGAGACAGACAGGCTTAATGTGCAGCAGTGCTTTTCAAACGTATAAGTGTCCAAGGCACACACACACCAATGGGTCAAACTCCAGTCACACCTGTGTTGGCTATTTTTGAAGATTTGTGTGGGAAGATTATTATAATTAAGGGAATTTATTTTATTTTCGCCTATAATGACATGCAAAATGTATTTACAGTACATACACTGTAATACAGGTTGTTAAATAACCACTTAAACCCCCTAGACGTGGTAAAATGGACACAACGCGTTGTGAGCTTGTAGATCGGCTATGTTTGGCAAATGTTCCCCTAGAATATGGATGCTGGGGTTAATATAATGTACATAAATTGTATATATATACAATGAGAGTTGTCAACCCTCTGTCTCTCTTACCCTGGTGGTTGAGAAGAGTATCCAGCTCCTCTTTGGCAACAACCATCCTTAACTTGTCGCCACTGTCGATGACAAAAATGATGGCATGGCTGTCCCTGAAGAGGACAGGACAAAATGCATCATTACATCCATTTTAATAGTGTGGGTATGATGTGTAATAGTAACATGTTGGTCTCTTAATAAAACCTATTAATTAGGCCTGCAGCTAACACTTATCTTCATAATCAATTGATTTGTATAACCCCCTGATTATTGATGATACTTCACTGAACCCATTGTTCGATTACTAAAGTGTAATTTGATGCCTGTTCTGATTATTGACTGATTGACGGACTATCCAGCTAATTATGTCACCCCTACTTTGTGCGTGCGTGCGTGCGTGCGTGCGTGCGTGTGTGTGTGTGTGTGCGTGCACTGTACTTGTAGTAGTGCTCCCAGAGGTTTCTGTATCTGCTTTGACCAGACATGTCAAAGATAGTGAAGGACAAACTGTATGAAGACAAAATCACAAATATCAGATTTACCACCAAATTCACACCACAATTAGTATACATATTATATTTATATACATATAGATCAGAGGCTCTCAAACTATGGGTCGGAACCCCAAGTGGGGTCACGCATTGACGACTAATGATCCTTCCGATTAAAGGGCAAGACCACAGTTGGTTTGTGGTTGTTTTTGAACAGCATAGCCTGTGAATGCATTTGCGTTTGTTTTGTGGTTTAAATTGAGTTCCTTTATTTAACCTTTATTTAAACAGACAGTCAAGACAAATTAAGAACAGATTCTTCTTAACAATTGTGACCCGCAAGGCCATTTAACCAGGCCAGTTCTGGCAACAGATATTTAGAAAGTGGAGCCGAATATAACAGGGCGCCAACTCAATTCTGTCGTGTGTTACTGCATGCTTCCATTCACAAATGTCTGCAGGAACACTCTTCTGTAGCCTTTAAACTACAACTTTAAATTGCACCATAAATCATGTGTGGAGTCTCAAAACATTTCCCCCACACAAAAAAGTTTGAGAACCCCTGATATAAATAATGAATGAATGTACCTGGAACTCTTGAACTTTTCAATATTGAAACCAATGGTCGGCACAATATCTTCAGCGTGGGTCTGTTCACATTCACACGTGCACGCACACACACACACACACACACACACACACACACACACACACACACACACACACACACACACACACACACACACACACACACACACACACACACACACAAAAGGCAGACAGACAGACAGGTAATGGCAAAAGCATGTCAACATGGTTATGGTGTAATTTGAGACCATTTTGATGTGGGTGTTTACCTTACTAACATGTTGCCATTCCAATGACAGTGGATGCTGAAAACAAAAAACAGTTTGATCTACTGTACACAGTAAAATCCTCGGTGTTCATTTATATGTTCGTTATGATAGGGTCCATTTGGTTACGTTTGTACACTCTCTGAGTTAACCTGACCAGACCCCGGTTGACTTCGTTGACCGGGGAACCCCAGGGGTCTACACTTGGTCGCCTCCTTTTTTCCCCCCTCTACACCTTACACTCTTAGCCGAAAGCTTGTGAAACTTGTAGATCGGCTATTTTTGCCCAATGTTTGTTTATTCTTTTTATGAACGCTAGGGTTCATGGGGTTAAATTAACACTCAGGATTTTACAGTGTAGATGTATTTTTATATGCCAATCTAACTAGATACCATAGATGTTTCACACAATCCATCAAGTGACTCCAAATTACATAATGTCAAAATCAGCTTTAGTTAATAGTTACTTCGCAGATTTAAATTATGAATACAAAAATACGTTAACCATTTAAGCCCTATAGGCCATTCAAAAATAGCCGATCTTCAAGTTTGCAACGCATGGCAAGGCGTTGTGAGATTGTAGATCTGCTTTTTTGCAGAACAAAATTCACACACTTAGAAAAATGTGAGTACTTTTACTTTAGTAGAGTAAGTATATTTTGGTGCCAATACATTGGTGATTGTATTCAAGTCAACTACAGGAAAAAAGTACTACATTTTTTTACTTACGTAAAAGTACGTAATTCAAAACGTACTTGAGTAAAAGTACAAAAGTATTGGTATCAAAATATACTTAAAGTCTCAAAAGCCTCATCAAGTCTCTCTTGTTCTCATTGTGCAGAAATGTCCCATTTCAAGTTTTCAAATGTATACAAATCTTTTGAAAATATCAGATCTTGTAGATCGGCTATTTTCAAATGGCCGAAATGTATATAGAGCTGAAGTGGGTAATGTATATTTTGTAATAATAATCAAAATCTACAAAGTAACTAGTAACTCAAGTTTTCAAATAATTGTAGTGGAGTAAAAGTACAATATTTGGATCTGAGATGTAGTGAAGTAGAAGTAAAAGTATTGAAAATTGGAATTACTCAAGTGAAGTTCAAATACCTCAAAATATTGTAAATAAAGTAAATCTACTTAGTTGCTTTCCACCACTGTCAAAATTGACTGCAGACAGACTTACATTAGCAGGTTTGAGTTGGTTGATGATGGTGGTTTTGCCGCTGTTGTCCAGTCCCAGACATAAAACGTTCACCTCTTTCTTCCTGATCCCTAGCCAGGCGGACAGCTTATCCAGCAGACCCATTACCTCTGATCGATGGGTTTAAATTCATTAAACACGCCACCACCTCATCGATCATCAATTCAACCCCCTCCTCTAATCAAGTTCAATGGTTTCATCAGGCAAACATGCTGATGGGGTGGCGTATAGTGGCGTATAGGTCTCTGGGCGCAGGACAGTGTAGCTGACTGCAATGGGTGCTGCTCAGGGTGCTCAGGGTGCTCAGCTTGGGTCAGTTAATCTAATTGGATTAAAGAGGATTAGATGCTTTGAAGCACTCAGTGACTGGCAGTGCTGGCAAAATACACTGATTCTGCATCTGAAATCAACAAGTTTAATTTTAGAATGCCAAGAATGGGTCAGCCACCAGAAGAGAGCATTGAAAATCCCCTCCCACTCAGTTTGAGTATTCCCCGCCTGGGTTTACTTTACTTTATTTATTTATTTCCGGGACTTTGCATTAATGAACATTTCAATCTATTTGATTTCTTGTAAATTATACCAAATTTAGCTAGAAGGTCATTTCCATCTGTAGTCCCTCATACAAATACACAAAGAAAAAACAACATACAAACTGCCTGCTAATTAAAAAATATAAAATACCATGTTTAAGCCTAACTGATAACCTAAATACCTACTGTATAGTATAGCCAATAGACAATCAAAACTGTAAAAATGTATCAATGTTCACATGTTTGAGACATTTTTAACCATTGTTTTAGTTGTGTTTTAAACCTACTCAAGGTGGGGCTTTCCCCCAGAGTGGCTGTCTTTGGCTATTAAAAAATAGCAGATATACAAGCTCATAGCGCGCCAATGGCGCCATGAGCTTGTAGATCTGCTATTTTTGAAAAATCGTGAAAATGTGAATATGATGTCACAGGTTGACACCTATTCAGACGCCACCTCAGCCCTTCACTCTCCCCATACCCAGGGCTGGACTGGGACATAAATTCGGTTCTGACCTTTTGGCCCAGACCGGCCCACCACAACCGCCATGCAGATACTCTACCGCCCGCTCCGTGGAGGCACATAAAAACGCACATGCCCTTAAAATAGCATCCCTCCATGTTCTGGAGTATTGAGTAGAATACATGATAACTACAGTACATGACCCATACACAAATACACCACCTATAAATATGACTAGAAGTTCGGCCGGCTGCGCCGGCCTCACATCTAGCGCCCACGCCCACGTAGCGTCCACGCCCATGTAGCGTCCACGCCCATGTAGCGTCCACGCCCACGTAGCGCCCACGCCCACGTAGAGACCACTTGGCAGCGCCGATCACTGGCGTAGCGTCATGAGGGCTAGTGGGGCCATGGCCCGGTCAGTGAAGATTTGCCAGGAAAATGAATTCTGCTCCGACAACAATAGACACAGCCGCCGGCCGCCAGTGACGTTACTGAAGTGATACATTGGCTGGCCCATTCACACCTTTTACAAAGCTAAAGCTGCCTACTCCTGCCTATCAATGGTCCAAGTGTGACCTGTAAAGTAGCCTATCGTAGTCTGTAGGAGACATAAGCATGTCCTAAGAGGAGTCCAAAAGAGAATGGATCCTGGGAGTCATGAATTAAATTACAGAGGTGAGTAAATAACTACATGTGCTCAAGTACTGCACTTTACTGGATATCTATCTATCTATCTATCTATCTATCTATCTATCTATCTATCTATCTATCTATCTATCTGTCTATCTCTATCTCTATCTCTATCTATCTCTCTCTCTATATATATATACATATCTAAATGGCGAAATGGCTGGGGGGAAATGGGCAATATATTGTTATTTAATATTGTTATTTTATTATGAGTATTAATAAGTTATGATGATTAATTATATCATATGATTATAATATTTGATTAAGATATATGATCTTATAATAATCATGGGGCATGTATAAACATTATCTAATAATCAAATAATAATACAATGAGTCATCATACATCTTTTCGGTGGCGGGTGTTATACGGAAATGTGTGACCCTGTACAATCTGGTCAAAATGGCGGCCGTTTGTGTGTTGTTGCGCGCGTACACACACAAACACACACACACACACACACACACACACACACACACACACACACACACACACACACACACACACAAGGAATGTGTGTGGAGATGGCGGCTGTTTTTGTGTGTTTGCACAACAGTGCATGTGGACACACGAATGGTGAGTTGGATGCGTCTTTTAATAATCAGAAGACGCACAGTACTGCACACACACACACACACACACACACACACACACACGCGCGCGCGTTGAAGTAATTTCCGTGTGCGCGCGCACACACACACCTACAAACGGAGACGGCGTGTATTGAAATGGGGGCAGAGGTTCTGAATTGCCATCCAGGGAGTGTGTGCACAGTTTCGCTGCGAGCAAGCCAACGATGCGGGAGATGAGCTATCCACAGACGGACGGACAGGGGGTAAAACATACTCTGGCGCCATGGCTTTCGGCCTGGCGGAGACAATGAAAAAGCTAAAGTAAAGGAAAAGACCATTACTGCAACAAAAGTAGTCAACAAACTATACTATAAAACATTGGGCACATTGTCAAATAATATAAGAAAGAGGCAAACATGTTGAAAATAGCCGATCTGCAAGCTCACAACGCCTCTCAACGTGAGGGTTGTGAGCTTGTAGATCTGCTATTTTCACAATATTGACTTGTGGAACGGAGTCAAACAAAATGGGGGGGTCCCCAGTTCAAATATGATGTGGGGGGGGGGGGGGGGGGATAGCCACTGCCGTAATCGGACCGAAATTATCTGAAATTACAACATAATGCAGCCTAAACGTGCGTTGCACGGGGCGGTCCTGCCATTACGTTACATACCACAACATACATCATCTACAATGGACTAACGGAGCAGCAATAATAACATTCACCACACGAATATTGTTGACAAAGTGATTGCACAGCCGCTGCAGGTATGACGTTAGCGTTAGCTACATGGCAACTATCACAGCGCCCTGTCCGTCGTCGCTGCGACTGACTGATGGCTACAGCCATAGATATATGTAAACACTACAGCAAGCTCTCTGCGATGCCATTGTCTGGAAACTGCTCTTAGCGTGACAGGACCAATGAGAGTGAGCGCTTTCGTTGTTGCTAAGATACGGTGCATGGCACACGGCGTCTCTACCCCATAGCTTGTAGATCTCTCACACATGATTGGCGTAGGCTGCGTTGCCAGGTCTGACTTTGTGTCTAAGCAATGGTCGGCTTATTTTTGCGCGCCTTTGGGCTCGTTCGCATAGTGCGCACGGCAGCGCTTGTTTAGCGTACGTCAGCGCGACGTGGCAACGGACGTGGCAACGTGAAAGGGTGGTCACTTGTGGATTTGCAAGGCAACAACACGTAGACGCGCAAGGCGTTGTTAGCTTGTAGATCTGTTGTGTCGTTCTTTGTGCTGTGTGGGGGAGGTGCGCTGTTGGGGCTCGGCAACGAAGGTGCATGATGATTGGCTGGTGAAAAGAAACACCCGGACGTGAATTTTGAGTTGGCGAAGTGATTTGCATAAGTATTGGAGCATAATGCGTTTGATATTAATTGTACATCCTGCAAGTACAGTGATGGGATGCGAAGCAGCTGGTTTGACAGGCAGAATATTGAGGAATTTTGGGGGAAAATGTGGAGTTAGTTGGGCCATGTGTCTGCTTGGCCATTGAGCCCATACACTCGTGTACACTCCATGACTGTGGCCGTCAATTATGGTAGCAAGATAGTTAGCCTACAGTACACACTAACAATGAGTGTGTTGCTCTTATAAGGAGGATGCAGGCTAAAGCAGTGGTTCTCAAACTTTTTCATGCCAAGGACCCCCAAATTGACACATATATGCCTGCGGACCCCCATTTGAAAAGATATGCCAGGGACCCCCATAAGAGAACATTTTTAGGCTTTAGCAGAGATTCTCAAACATTTTAATTTCAAGAACCCCCAGTTTGACATGACACATTAGGCTACGGACCCCCATTTAATGGCATATCTATCTCTGAGACCCCAATTTATGTTGTAAAATCAATTTTAATTTAACTCTGAGAGTGTAACAAATGGAACCAAATGGACCCTAACGGGTCCATTTGGTTCCATTTGTACACTCTCAGAGTTACAGACCCATAAGGGTCCATTTGGTTCCTAACTATCCATCATTTAGCTGGAGACCCCCTGGAACTCCCTCAAGGACCCCTGGAGGTCCCCGGACCCCACTTTGAAAACCAATGGGCTAAAGCACATCATGGCACTGGCACTAGCAGCAAGCTACCCTACTCTGGGGAGATCATCTCTACTGGAGATTATGTAATGGACCAAACCTGGACATAAGCAGTAGAGGACTATTATGAAAGGGTGAAGTGTGAACATGATTACATGCAAAAATGAGTCTGCATGCAATCAGAACTTTAGTTTGCTAAAGTAATAGAAAACAAGGGTAGGCTAATGATCTGAGAATGCATTTGTTATAGGCTAGAGTGTGTAGTAAAGCTATATTTGTATAATGGTTATGTGACCATCAGGTGTATTTGAGGACAACACCGTCCAACACATGTGGACCTATATAAGCAGTGGTGGAAAAGTACGCACATTTTTTACTTGAGTAAAAGTACCAATACTGCAATGTACAGTAGAAATACTCTGTTACAAGTACAAATCCGGAATTCAAAATTTTGTTGAGTAAATGTACAAAAGTATCATTATGCAGAATGTCCCGTTTCACAAGTTTTCAAATGTATACAATTATTTTGAAAATAGCAGATCTACAAGCTCACAATGCGTAGCATCGCAAAGCATTGTGAGCTTGTAGATGTTCAAATAGCCACAGTTTAAATAGGGCTGAAGTGGATAATGTATGTTTTGTAATAATAATCAAAATGTTTCAAATAATTGTAGTGGAGCAAAAGTACAATATTTGTCTCTGAGATGTAGTGGAGTAGAAGTAAAAGTATAGAAAATGGAAAATACTCCAGTAAAGTAAAAGTACCTCAAAATTGTACTCAAGTACATTGAAGTACATGTACCCAGTTACTTTCCACCACTGGAAAGGAGGTACTGAGGCAAAAAAAAAAAACATTTGAGAATCACTGATTTAGATGATGACAGTTTTAACACTAGGTGGCAGTGTGAGACCGTGGTACCCATGGTAGTAACCCAGGAACTTCAGTGACTAGTTTAGTTTAGTACATGCACTGTTGCTTTCCTCTCATAGCTCTAAGTTCATTCACTGACAGACAAGCCACGTCTCACCATCTCACCTTTTCTCCTGCATTTCAACCAGTTTTACCAGGTAATTAATTATGTTGCTGCTTATCAGAGGCTGTAGCCTGGTACCCATGTGACTTACCTTACTGTATAGTAAAGCTATATTTGTATAATTGATTATGTGACTATCAGGTGTGTAAGAGGACTCCACTGTCCAACACATTAAGGATGGGCTGTGTTGGCACCGAAGTTGTGGAAACAAACTCCCCCTTAGTTAACATTAAGCCTGCCTACACTTTAGGGACTTTTAAAAGCATGCTAAAGACCCATATTTACTGTAGTGTAGAGGATGTTTAGGTTCACTTGTTATTTTAATTCTGCTCCCTCTCTTGCTGCGATTATGTCTTCCTAGTTGCTAGTTCCTAGTTGTGTGTTTTCCTTTGTAATTCTTTGTGTCTTTTGTCGGGCTGCGCCCCGAGTCAGTGTAATAGCTGGATGGGGGGGGGGGGGTGCATTACAAATACAGAACCTATGAACCTATTATTTATTGTATTTATTTTGTAATTGATTACGTCTGTGAATTGCTTTGTTATTTGTTATTATGTAGTAGCATTGTGTTAACACCCTGTCTCCCACCAGGTGTGAAGTTTAAAGTTCCAGAAGTTATGAGGAGACGCAGGACCTCGCCTCAGCCAAGTGAGGAGGAGGAGGAGACAGATGAAGATGAGGAGTGGACTCCTAGTCTGTCTGGTAACCTTGAACACTATTACCACAGTCTATAACAAGTAGAAGTCCTATAGTGATGAAAATAGTCTTATTGAAGTTGGAATAGAGCCGTGGTTGTCAAAAATGGTCATGTCAAGGACCCCCAGTTTGATATGCATTAGGCCACGGACCCCCATTTGATAAACGTTTACAATCTACACTGTAAAGTCCTAAGTGTTTCCTTAACTCTGATAGCGTACAGATGGGACCAAATGGACAGCTCAAAGTAAGGCCTATATCCAATTCATTTATTTTTTACATACAGTACAGTAGGTCTACATGTGACAATAGCCTCTAATGAGTTCAGGGCAATGTGTTGGGTTTCAGACAGGCATGGGTTAACTGAGACTACAAGCTTGTTCTGTTCTGCATATCTGTCCTTGAACCCACAACTCAGTGGATAGCTACAGTTATGGACTGTGTGTGTGTGTGTGTGTGTGTGTGTGTGTGTGTGTGTGTGTGTGTGTGTGTGTGTGTGTGTGTGTGTGTGTGTGTGTGTGCGCGTGTGTGCGTGTGCGTGTGCGTGCTCGTGCGTGTGTGTGTGTGTGTGCGTGTGTGTGTGTGTCAGGTATGTGAACTGTGCCCGTCATGAGACAGAACAAAACCTGATAGCGTTCCAGCATAAAGGACGGGTCTTGTATCGTTGCTGTCGTCCGGTGGCCAGAGGAGAAGAGCTGCTGGTTTGATACGGAGACGATTATGCCAAGGAGCTGGGAATCATCTTTGATGAGCTGTGGGACAACAAGAGCTCTGCTACAGGTAACATGTTACCTTTATGTCTGAGTAGTGTATCTACAGTAGGTATATGGATCAGTCTAATCTGTAGATTGATCTGTCTGTCTGTCTGTCTGTCTGTCTGTCTGTCTGTCTGTCTGTCTGTCTATCTATCATAAATGGATGCATATAGGCTATAAATGTGTATATACTGTGTGTGTATATATACAGTATGTGTGTTCACTCATTCACTCACTGTGTGTGTGTGTGTGTGTGTGTGTGTGTGTGTGTGTGTGTGTGTGTGTGTGTGTGTGTGTGTGTGTGTGTGTGTGTGTGTGTGTGTGTGTGTGTGTGTGTGTGTGTATATTTATACTATTGTTATTTGTGCCCTTCTTGACTTTTTGTAATTTTCTGAACTGTAGAGGGTTGAAGTGGACCAGACAATAAAGAAAATATGTGAGAATGTGTTGTGTGTTGTTAAATTCAGTGTTGCATCCCTGATATCTCTGATACTGATTGTATCCACGTCTTCTCTCTTCCTCTGTCTCTGTCTCTGTCTCTGTCTCTCTCTCTCTCTCTCTCTCTCTCTCTCTCTCTCTCTCTCTCTCTCTCTCTCTCTCTCTCTCTCTCTCTCTCTCTCTCTCTCTCTCTCTCTCTCTCTCTCTCTCTCTCTCTCTCTCTCTCTCAGGAGTGAGGTCCAAGTCCTCTCAGGTCTTCTCCTGTTTAAATTACATCTTAAAGACGGGGTGCCGTGATTCCCCCCCCCCCCCCTAAAACATAATCATCAGGTATTATGGTTATACTAGGAGGAAGATTTTTTTCAAAAAAGTGTACAGAAAGTGTTAAAATTATGTTTTTTTTGGGGCACGGTGGCGCCTGCAGTAACTTCTTTGTCTCTTCTGGGCAGCCAATCACGGTCCTGCATTCACTGCTTGTGCTCCTTAATTCTCTGCTTGGGCGGCGAATCGCGGTCCTCCATTCACTGCTCGGGCGACCAATCACAGTCCTGCATTCACTGCTTGAGCAGCGGCCAATCACGGTCCTGCATTTACTGTTTCACTGACCAGTTAAATCTTTCCCCCAACTCCTGGACCCGCCCCCGTCATTCACTGCTTGAGCAGCGGCCAATCTCTGTCCTGGATTTACTGTTTCACTGACCAGTCAAATCTTTCCTCCAACTCCCAGACCCCATTCCTAGATGAGGAAGAAGGAGGAGCCCTGAGGAAACAGCAAAGATTACAACAAGGATTAAATAAAAATAAAGATTGATTTGATTGATTTTTACACTTTGTCAGCTTGTTCTTTTGTCATTCAATGGTATGTCATGATCTAGTAATTGTATTTGTATATTATTAGAGAACAGCAAAAAACGATCATGTATGAGTTTATAGCCCTGAAACATGACTGTCATATCTTGACTGTCATGGATGAACTTCAAACTGGTATTTAAACTTTCTCCCTTTTTGGTCCGTACATCTACATAAACGTTCATATTCTAAATATAAAGTGCTTACCCCATGGCTAGGGATTTTTACAATTATGTACGTTTCCTCAGAAGTTCCTGAATATTCTGAATTGTTAAATGTAAAGCATTTTAATCCGATTGGTGGCCATTTCCCCCGTATTTTCTTATGCTTTCAACTACGTGACCCTATCGGCTGGGAGGTGTATTGCACTCTGGTACATTACAACTCTATGAGAAAATGGCCGCCGATCGGATATTTTAATCCGATTGGTGGCTTTTTATTGAACAATACGGAAGATATGGGTACTTTTGAGGGCCCGTACATTATTGTAACATCCGTGGCCATGGGGTAAACACTTTATATTTGAAATATGGACGTTTATGTAGATGAATGGAGCAAAAAGGGAGAAAGTGCAAACACCAGGTTGACGTTCATCCATGACTGTAAAAGACGACCGTCATATGATCCATGGCTGGCATTTGTTTTCCAAGTATTTCCAATGTTGAGTACTTTTACTTCTACTCCACTAAATCTGATCTCAGAGGCAAATATTATACTTGTACTCCACTACAATTATTTGAAAACTTAAGTTAAGTTGTAGATTTGGATTATTATTACAGAACACACATTAACCACTTCAGGCTATACATTTCAGCCATTCGAAAATAGCAGATCTACAAGCTCACAATGATGTAAGCTATTTATCACTACATAACTAAAAGAGTTTATGAGTTAGGGGAAACAAGAGTTTGTCATAGTATCAACATTATATTATGGTAACATGCTATGGTTTAAAACATAGGTTTTAAAGCATAACATATTATGTTAACCTAGAGCAGGGGTCTTCATAAGGGGGTCCAGGACCCCTAGGGGTCCTCATAGTTACTACAGTACAGGGGGTCCGCCAAATCTATTTGAGATTTTCTCTCTCTTCTTTTTTTCCACTATAACCAGCATCCGGGGGGTACATTCACTGAAAATAGCCGATCTACAAGCTGACAACGCGTCATTTGCTGTTTGTGGTAGGCTACAGTGCCTCCCCGAATCCACAGACGGCCAATCCGCGTCCCATTTTTTACCCGTTCATCTACATGAACGTTCGGATTTCAAATATAAAGTGCTCACCCCAAGGCCACGGATGTTGCAATTATGTACGGAGCCTCAAAAGTACCTGTATATTTTGTATTGTTCAATAAAAAGCATTTGAATCCGATCGGTGGCCATTTTTCTCCATAAGCTTTCAACTTCGCGACCCTATCGGTTGGAAGGTGAATTGCAATCTGATACCTTATAACTCTATGAGACAATGGCCACTAATCGGATTAAAATGCTTTTTATTGAACAATACGGAAGATACGGGTAATTCTGAGGGCCCGAACATAATTCTAATATCCATGGCCATGGGGTCAGCCCTTTATATTTGAAATATGAACGTTTATGTAGATGAATGAAGCAGTAAGGGAAAAGTGCAAACACCTGGTTGAAGTTCATCCATGACAGTAACAGACGACCGTCATGTGATCCATGGCTAGCATGTAGAGTAAGACCGTACGGCTCATTTGCATATCCTCGTGAATATAAATTAGCCATGCGGTCTTCCCAACATTGTAAGACCAAAATTGTAGACCAATTTAGCTACATAACTAAACGAGTTTAGGGAGTTAGGTTAGGGGAAACAACGTCATAGTGTCAACATTTATATTATAGCCTATAAGCAAAATATCATGTAGGCTACCTATTAGAGTCACTTAGACAGGCAAGACAGACATTAACAAAACAAATTGCCGTCTGATGTGATGTAAAAACGGGGGTCCGGGACCCCTAGGCCCTAGGGGGTCCTCGTAGTTACTACAGGGGGTCCACCAAATCAATGTGAGATAGAACATTTTCTCTCTCTCTTTTTCTTCTTTTTTTTATACAGCATCCCTATTTTTGGGGGGTAGCCTATACATTCACCGAAAATAGCCGATCTACAAGCTGACAATGTGTCATGCTGGGACAGCTTGTAGATCTGCTATTTTTGGTTAAGAGGTTTGGTGGTGTATAGGGCAAAAAAACAAGTAGGCCTACAGAGCCAATTGTCTAATGATTAATGCTTTAATCTCAACGTCAATTTTAATGTTTTCCGAATGAGAAATACAAATGTATAGGCTATAAGCACATCATGCTGCTACCCCTGACATTATGCAGAGTATAGGCTATAAGCATGAATATTCTTTTATTGCTCAAAGATGAGTTTGGGCAGAGTTAGGGAAAGCGTTCACAATCACACTCTACAATTGTAATGTATTACACTCCTTCTTCTTATCAGCCAAAATATAATATAATATAATATTTTAGCCAAAATATAAAACATGTTTTTAACCATAGCATGTTAACCTAGAGCAGGGGTCTTCATAAGGGGGTCCTGGACCCCAAGGGGTCCTCGTAGTTACTACAGTACAGGGGGTCCGCCAAATCTATTTGAGATTTTATCTCTCTTTTTTCCCCTTTTTTCTGTATAGGCCTAACCAGCATCCGGGGGTACATTCACTGAAAATAGCCGATCTACAAGCTGACAACATGTCATGCTGTGATATGAACGTTTATGTAGAGTAGATGAATGGAGCAGTAAAGGAAAGGTGCAAACACCAGGTTCAAGTTCATCCATGACGGTTGTAATCCATGGCTAGCAAAGACGTGGCTAGCCTGCGGACTAAGACCGGCTAATTTGCATATTCTCGTGCATATAAATTAGCCATGCGGTCTTCTGCGGACAATTTGGGGGTATTTTGTTATACTTTATTGGAGTATTTCCAATTTTCAGTACTTTTACTTCTACTCCACTACATCTCAGAGGCAAAGATTATACTTTTACTCCACTACAATTATTTGAAAACTTTAGTTAAAATGACAAGTTACTTTATAGATTTGGATTATTATTATAGAACATACATTAACCACTTCAGCCCTATATACACATTTCAGCCATTTAAAAATAGCAGATTTTTCGTCCGGGACCCCTAGGCCCTAGGGGGTCCTCGTAGTTACAGGGGGTCCGCCAAATCTATGTGAGATAGAACATTTTCTCTCTCTTTTTTTCTTCTTTTTTTTACGCTATACAGCATCCTTTGGGGGGTAGCCTACATTCACCGAAAATAGCCGATGTACAAGCTGACAATGCGTCATGCTGCAACAGTTTGTAGATCTGCTATTTTTGGTTAAGAAGTTTGGTGGTGTATACTAGGGCAAAAACACAAGTACAGAGCCAAATGTCTAATGATTAATGCTTTAATCTCAACGTCAATTTGAATGTTTTCCGAATGAGAAATACAAATGTATAGGCTATAATAAGCACATCATGCTGCTATACCCTGACATTATGCAGAGTATAGGCTATAAGCATGAATATTATTTTATTGCTCAATAATGAGTTTGCCTATTTGTTACATAACTAACAGAGTTTGGGTAGAGTTAGGGAAAGCGTTCACAATCACACTCTACAATTGTATTACACTCCTTCTTCTTATCACATATAGCCAAAATATAATGTAGGCTATACACTTAATAGAAAATTGGACAATGTTAGCTGTTTGTCGGAAAGAAACCATGCAGGAACATTAATTTGTCAGCCAGTAAAAGCTCTCGTTCTGCTTTGATCAGGTTAATGTTAATGTTACATTATCGGCTGCCTACAAGCATCGTTGTCGTGGCTCAACGTGCCCTCGGTGGCTCGTGGTAATTATTAATGCTTTGATCATCTCATCAATTGTAAGTCTAGAATGACAGATGCAATGAATACGAGAGTATGTTACGTTATATGTACAGTATATATGCTACAAGCAAGCAGAGCCACAGTTAAACAAAGTTGGCTCGGGCAGGAGTCGATCCCGTCCTCCCGGTGCGTGTGGTTTTCTGTGATTGGCCGAACGTTCATATTGTAGCGCTCCGACCTAGTCGGTAGCGCTGTCGCCTCACAGCTAGAAGGTCCTGGGTTCGATTCCCGCCAGGGACGCTGTGGGCACTGGGGGCGTGTCTTCTCCTCCGCGTCATCAGCGCCCATACCCAGGGTGGGGTTGGCGAAAGGGCCTACTCTGTGTGGAGTTTGCATGTTCTCCCCGTGTCTCCTAGGGTAGTTAATACCCTCACAAAAACATGTAGTAATCCTGGTCGCTATACCGCCTCCCCCGTGACAGCCGGGGTGCCTGATGGAGGGGAAGGGAACTGGTTGGAATAACGTGCTCCTTCCACGCGCTACGTCCAACCAGGGAAACTCCCCCCTGTCAGGTGACAAGAAGGTCAGTTGGCTCTCATGAAGGAAGCATGAGCTCGGCCCTGGCCTCCCTGGCTGTGGGGGACTGGTGTAGCGCTGGTGTAGGGCTGGTGTAGCGCCCAGGATCACTTAGGAAATTGGCACCGGGTGAAAAAAATGGGTTACAAAAATCGCGGGATAAAAATTATTAGAGAAAATTATGTTTTTATGTGGACACGCCTCCAGTTCATTAAGTATACCTGGTTCTCACCTTAGCACCTCCTCCACCACCTTAGCACCACCCACCTGTCCTAGTCCCTCTTCCTCCTCATGCCCACACCTGTTGTGTTATGATAATGAGGGGGAGGGTATAATTTTACTGTGTCATTAAAGTGCTGTTTTTCTATTTGCACATTTGACCCTCAAGGTTTCAGCCTCCAGGAAGAAACTCAAAATAGTCAGAGAAGACATACAACACCATAAAAACACCACCAGGGGGCTTAATGAAGTTTTATCAACCTCATAGACACATGAAAAACAGAAAAAGTGCAAAACCATGGCACCACCTCTTTAAATTATTACGGGGCCAGAGCTCAGCTCTGGACCTGTTTTGTTATTGGCAGTATTCTGTCACTTCTTCTTCTTCTTCTTCTTCTTCTTCTTCTTCTTCTTCTTCTTCTTCTTCTTCTTCTTCTTCTTCTTCTTCTTCTTCTTCTTCTTCTTCTTCTTCTTCTTCTTCTTCTTCTTCTGCCACTTTTCGCAGTTCTGGCTGAACCGTGCAGTCGCTTTTTACGAAACTCGGCCATATGGTAGATGGTCATGAAAAACTATCAAGAAATAATTCTCACAGTCTTTCGTCCAAAGGTGGCGCTATAGCACTCAATTGAAAATGCCAACTTTGAACAGGTACAACTCATGCCCTGTTAGTTTGACCTACAGCCATGAAACTTGGATACACTTATGCGTCTCCTCATGCTGAACAACTTTCACCCTCTGACTTTTGACCTCTGACCTTTAGATCTCCCACCATTTTGAATTATATGAAAAACAGTCATTGGCTCCTAACTTCTGCATTTTTTCACTTATGGAAAATCCGTTGGAAATTTTTGTAGGCAGAGGTCCAAAGTTCAAGTGTTAAACGTTTCGTGCAGATTGCTCAAAAATCCCAGGAGGAGATAGATTTTAACTATTACAGTTTTATGAAAATTATTCATCTGTGCCTAAAACATACATGCAGACTCACATTTCTTTGAAACTTTGCAGAAATGCACAGGGTCATTCCAAATATCACTGAAACCAATCTTACTCCAATTGGCCAAAAGGGGGCGCTATAGCAATTTTTTGAAAAGGCATACTTTAAACAGGCATAAGTCATGCCTCGTTTGGCCGAAAGTCGTGAAACTTGCTTACACATGTGCCTTGACTCATGAGGAACACACGTATCGATTTGACCATTAAGCTCCGCCCTTAGATTTTCCGCAATTTTGAGCAGTTTGAAAAATACTTGTTTTTGCCAGTTCTGGCTTAACCGTGCATACGCTTTTTACGAAACTCGGCCATATGGTAGATGCTCATGAAAAACTACCAAGAAATCATTCTCACACTCATTCGTCAAAGGGTGGCGCTATAGCACTCAATTGAAAGTGCCAACTTTGAACAGGTACAACTCATGCCCTGTTTGACCTTCAACCATGAAACTTCGATACACACATGCGTCTCTTCATGCCCGACAACTTTCGTGGTCTGACTTTTGACCTCTGAACTTTAGATCGCCCACCATTTTGAATTATATGAAAAACAGCCATTGGCTCATAACTTCTGCATTTTTTCACTTATGGAAAATCCGCCGCTTTTGTTTTGTCGGCAAAGGTCCTAAGTTCATGTGTAAAATGTTTTGTGCAGATTACTCAAAAATCCCAGGAGGAAATAGATTTGAACTATTGCAGTTTTATGAAAATTATTCATCTGCCCCTAACACATACATGCAAGACTCACATTTATTTGAAACGTTGCAGTAATGTAGAGAGTCATTCCAAATATCACTGAAACTAATCTCACTCCAATTGGCCAAAGGGGGGCGCTATAGCAATTTTTTGAAAATGCAAACTTTAAACAGGCAAAAGTCATGCCTCGTTTGGCCGAAAGTCGTGAAACTTGCTTACACTTGTGCCTTGACTCATGAGGAACACATCTATCGCTTTGACCAGTAAGCTCCGCCCTTAGATTGTCCGCAATTTTGAGCAGTTTGAAAAACACTTAAACCCAGGATTTTTCAGCTATTTGCGTGAAACTGTATCATCTGTGTGATCTCCTTTTTCACACTTACTTGTCTGTTGGGCCAATGGCGTCTCCCTTAAATGAATGCCTCACAATCTCGAGGTCGCCAGTTCAAGCCTCACTTGATGCAGACTTAATTTAAGTTGAATTGCAAACAACATGACTGTATCAATGAATACATGTGGAAATGGTAAAGATAACCTGAAATGCTTATTTGAGAGTACGTTTTTTCACCGTATGACATACTTCATTCTGAAAATAGCTACAATCTCACAACTTTTCATGGTTTGTGAGCTTGTAGATCGGCTACTTTCACTAGTTTTGGTTCTGAGGAGATGTACAATTTCTTCATTGGTAAATGGTTTGTGAACGAGTGATCTTAGTGTTAGTGAAACAGGGGCTTGGTTCATGAAAGAAGGCAAGAGTTTATGATCTTCAACAGACAATATCAGCCTGGACAAAGCTATAGCACTATAGGTAGTGTTGCAGCCTATTAGTCTGGAGGTTGAGAGTTCGAATCCTGTTAATGGCAGTAGGTTGAGATGTCCAATCAAACCATTATGTTTCCATCTCTCTCTCTCATCAATCTATTGTTTCCATGTCACTCTCTCTCTCTTCAATCTATTCCGTTTCCATGTCTCTCTCTCTCTCTATTCACTGGCCCCGTATTATCGCTGCTTGCAGCCATATTTGCAATTATTTTTGCATGATTAATAATTGTTTCCATTGGGGGTTCAAATCCCCCACAGTGCATCCAGCTTTGTTCGAGCGTCTACATGAACACAGCTGTCCGGGGGAGGGAAGCTGGGCGGGGAGGGTGATATTTGTCACAGCACATACTCCTACAGGCTGGGGCGGTCACACCTGTCAGTGTTGGGCAGGTGGAGTAGGACAGTGGTTCTACGTCCTCCTCACTGGACAACAGCAGTGACAACACAGCAATATGTGAGGGGAGGAATTGATTGGCATGACAACTACTGTACATTGGAGAGAAAAGGGGGTAAAATAATAATAATAATGATAATAATTACGGGGCTAGAGCTCAGCTCTCGACCTGTTTTGTTATTGGCATTATTCCGTCACTTCTGCCACTTTTTGCAGTTCTGGCTGAACCGTGCTGTCGCTTTTTACGAAACTCGGCCATATGGTAGATGGTCATGAAAAACGATCAAGAAATAATTCTCACACTCATTCGTCAAAAGGTGGCGCTATAGCACTCAATTGAAAATGCCAACTTTGAACAGGTACAACTCATGCCCTGTTTGACCTACAGCCATGAAACTTGGATACACATGCGTCTCCTCATGCTGAACAACTTTCACCCTCTGACTTTTGACCTCTGACCTTCAGATCTCCCACCATTTTGAATTATATGAATAACAGTCATTGGCTCCTAACTTCTGCATTTTTTCACTTATGGAAAATCCGTTGCCAAGGTGTTGTCGGCATAGGTCCAAAGTTCATGTGTTAAACGTTTCGTGCAGATTGCTCAAAAATCCCAGGAGGAGATAGATTTTAACTATTACAGTTTTATGGAAATTATTCATCTGCCCCTAACACACACATGCAGACTCACATTTCTTTGAAACTTTGCAGAAAGGTTGAGGGTCATTCCAAATATCACTGAAACCAATCTTACTCCAAATGGCCAAAGGGGGGCGCTATAGCAATTTTTTTTAAATGAAAACTTTAAACAGGCATAAGTCATGCCTCGTTTGGCCGAAAGTCGTGAAAGTTGGTTAAACTTGTGCCTTGACTCATGAGGAACACATGTATCGCTTTGACCAGTAAGCTCCGCCCTTAGATTGTCCGCAATTTTGAGCAGTTTGAAAAACACTTAAACCCAGGATTTTTCAGCTATTTGCGTGAAACTGTATCATCTGTGTGATCTCCTTTTTCACAGTTCCTTGTCTGTTGGTCCAATGGCGTCTCCCTTAAATGAGTGCCTCACAATCTCAAGGTCGCCAGTTCAAGCCTCACTTGGTGCAGACTTCATTTAAGTTGAATTGCAAACAACATGACTGTATCAATGAATACATGTGCAAATGGTAAAGATAACCTGAAATGCTTATTTGAGAGTACTTTTCAGATAGCAACGTGTTTCTGAGCTTGTAGATCGGCTGCTTTCACTGTTTTCGGTTGCGAGGAGACATACAATTTCTCTATTGGTAAATGGTTTGTGAACGAGTGATCTTAGTGTTGGCTTGGTTCATGACAGAAGGCAAGAGTTTATGATCTTCAACAGACAACATCAACGTTGCAGCCTATTAGTCCGAAGGTTGAGAATTCGATTCCTGTTAATGGCAATAGGTTGAGATGTCCAATCAATCCATTCTGTTTCCATCTCTCTCTCTCATCAATCTATTCCGTTTCCATGTCTCTCTTCAATCTATTCCGTTTCCATGTCTGTCTGTCTGTCTCTCTCTCTCTCTCTCTCTCTCTCTCTCTCTCTCTCTCTCTCTCTCTCTCTCTCTCTCTCTTTCTCTCTCTCTCTCCAGTTTCCATCTCTCTCTCTCTCTCTCTCTCTCTCTCTCTCTCTCTCTCTAGTATCAATCTATCTCTCTCTCTCATGTACACACTGGGTTAAAAAGATTCATTTAATTATGAATAAATAGTACTAAAAGTTACAATAAATATATTAAAAGGGTTTATATAGTACAAGATTTACGGTAAAAATGCTGTTCCCATTGCTTAGAGGGTTCACGGTAAATTGGGCAGTCACATGGTCACAACAGTCACATGGTCAGAGTGAAGCTTGTCAATCAAGTCAGATGCAAGCAGAGCTGACACAGAGAGGTCGTCTTTAAGAAACTCCAGAGAGAGAGAGAGAGAGAATAATTTTGCCAAAGTTCTGCACATGGTTCAAGAGGCGCACACGGTAAATGCTTATTGTAGTTGTGCCTTTCATTTATTTGTGCTGTATCTGATGAGTCTTATCAAAATGTGCAAATGTAAACTTTGTTTGAGAGATTTAATTGTAACATGCCAATAATTAGATGCACCTGTGTGGACTTGATAATCAAGAGGACTCTGCTTTACAATGACTGGACTCAATAACCTTAACAAATGTATGTTTATTCTTTTCATAGTTTTCAGTTTCAAGGTGTCTTATGGTGTTTACTATTGGAGGAGTTTGGAGAGTTGTGGAAATTAAATACCAGAAAAGACATCTGTATGAGGCGTGGACATTTGTTGAACCTGGGGCAGCTACACTTGGCACAAAAAAATCTTTCTTGAAAATGACTGTGGAACCTCAGGTCCCAAGAGCTCAAAACATTTGAGTTTAACTAACTATCCAAGTGGATGAGATTTGGATTTTGGGGGGTTCAAAGCAACAACAAAAACAGCATTATGATCACTTTGATATCCGATCTGTGATCATAGAATAATCTCAGTTAACATAATGTCAATGAGAAATATAAGTTTGATTAATCAAATTATATCATTAACACTCAAAATCCAAATCTGATCTACTTGGATAGGGATTGTACTTTTGGGCGCAGAGGACAAGAACAAAGTCTTCACAACATTTATTTATTTCAGCAGCTCTCACTGTCCATGTGGGGATTGTTGGTCCCTGCATGGATAGTAACATACACAAACACGCATGCACGCACACGCACACATACACGCACTGCGCACGCACACGCGCGCGCGCACACACACACACACACACACACACACACACACACACACACACACACACACACACACACACACACACACACACACACACACACACACACACACACACACACACACACACACACACACACACACACACACACACACACACACACACACACACACCTGTCTGTCTGTCTGTCTGTCTGTCTGTCTGTCTGTCTGTCTGTCTGTCTGTCTGTCTGACTGGCTGTCCTTGACTTTGAACAGGATGTTTTCACAGAGAATGAAGGCATATACTGCTCTCACGGTGCTCTTTGCTCTCCTGGCTGGAACCGAAGCAATACCAGCAGCTGGGAACCCATCAGCTGAGGGTAAGAAAAACCATTGTACAAATATCAGGAGCAAACTTTTGCCTGCAGTACGAGGGCCAAACAATGCAATATGCAATATATGCAATATGTGAAGTGCAATACGCTATATGCACAATAAGCCATAGAAACACATTTTTTTTGAGGGAGATGGCCATGCAATTAACTAATGAGCCTAGGAAACAACTGGGCAGAGTGCAAATGGATGAATTTTCATAAAACTACAATGTTCATTGGCTCATGGAGGTGTCATTCTTTTCATGTAAAAACTTCTGTCCAACTGGAATTTTAGATATTGGTACAAAGTTCATGTGTACAAAGTTTCGAAGAATCCAAGGAGGAGTTCGAATTTAACTGTTTTAGATAAAATTCTAAATTTAGTTAGAAGTCAATGTCAGATTTTTTCCTCATGAGGAGACACATATGTGTATTGAAGTGTCATGGCTGTAGGTTAAACAGGGCATGAGTTTGATTGATTGATTGATTGATTGATTGATTGAATATTTTATTAGGCAAAATAATGTAAAACAACACATTTACATTTAAAATACTTTGTCTAACAGGTCCGTTCATAAAAGTCCTTGCGGACTTGTTTCCAATGAGGGCCTTGGTATTCAATTCATAGACATATATAGTGGCACCACAGTTCGAAAAATTACACAAAGAAAAAAAAAAAATATATATATATATATATATATATATATATATATATATATATATATATATATATCTCCCCCCCCCCCTTTTTATTCCTTTTGTTGTACATAGTGTTATATATATATATATATATATATATATATATATATATATATATATATATATATATATATATATATATATATATATATATATATATATATATATATATATATAAAATAAATAAATAACACTATGTACAACAAAAGGAATAAAAAAGGGGGGGAAAGATATGTACAAGAACAGGGGGGGGGGGGTCGGCTGTCTAACGGGAAAATACTACCTCCTCTTTTGGCCTCCTGAAAGGTGATTTTTTAAGGCTCTTTTAAATGAGCCCAGTGAACTGCATTTTTTGAGGGATGGGGTTAGACCATTTGGCAGTGCTGTAGAAGGAGAATTTGCCCATGTTTGTTTTATGGGTGGGTGGTACCAAATTGTTGTTAACGCTCCCTCTGGTATTGTGACTGTGGGTGTCACTAACCTTTTGGAGGTATTTACTCAGATATGCGGGAATAGGGGGCATATCGGGCAAATTTTCATTTTAAGTTATAAAATGAATAGTGAGTTATACCTGTTGCATTTTCAATTAATTAATATAACCCCTTGGACAATGGTTGTGAGTTTCATATCTTTTTGCACGACCCATGCAGCAACCATACCAAGTTTCGTAAAAAAGTGACTGCATGGTTAGGCCAGAATTGGAAAAAGAAATATGAAACTAACAAATACAGGGCATTTGTTAATACAGGGTTTCTACGTGCTTGGCCCATAGAGTTATAATATATGTAGAGTACATACGGCCCCCCACCTATTTGTTTCAACGAATAGCATGCAAATGAAACGGCATGCAAATGAAATCAACAGATTTATGCATAGAATACAAAGCCACCGTTCCCGCATCAGTGATCTAGTGATCTGTGAGATTACCTGTGAACTCTGCACTAAGAACTGAACTGTGACACATGAATAGTTTGTTTAATGCTGTTTTTAATGTTGCTGCTTTTTTATTCTGTTATTATTGCACAGTTTTTTAGTTTTTGTTGTGTTTAGATGTATTGTGTTTATTCTGCCATGACCAGGACCTGGGTAACAAATTTCGTTCTGTAATGGAATGACAATAAAGCTCCTTGAACCTTGAACCTTAACATTTAACTCATATTAAAGTTAATATTATAGATTTCATGGCAGCTTTCTTGCCAGCAAAGTTGTGGCTCTGGTCTGAGTGCGATGGTTGAACATAGAAGTTGTCTACGGTAGGCCTACTGTATATTTGCTGGTCCTTAATTGTGTTTACTCTCTCCATCCATCTGCTTCTCCCTGTCCTGTCCCATAGTGCCAGGGCTGACCTGCTACACTGGCGACGGCAGAGACTATCGGGGGGAGGTTGCCAGTACGATCTCTGGGAAAACCTGCCAGAGCTGGTCGTCCCAGAAACCTCACAAACACAACCGCACACCCAAAAACAACCCAGACAAGTAACAAGACCCAGCCAAACATCTATCTATCTACAGTATCTATCCATCTATCTAGCCATCTATCTTGCTGTCTGTCTGTCTGTCTGTCTGTCTGTCTGTTGGTCTGTCTACTAACTACCTACTGTGCCCTACATATCTTTGTCAGAGGCCTGGACGACAACAACTACTGCCGTAATCCAGACGGTGAGCTGAAGCCATGGTGCTACACCACTGACCAACGGAAACGCTGGGAGTTCTGCCAGGTCCCCGCATGTCATGTTGATCCAGGTAGCTTTGACCACTTAAGTTCACGACCATGATTGTGTTACTTTACTTTTATTACTTTTAAGTCATTTCTGCTGAGGACGAATAACAAACCCTCGTCTCTCTATGACTCACTGTACTGTTAGCAGAGAAACTGACCATGAGTTCAGCTAGATGTCGATGTGCCCTATTTTCTGTACAACCGGAATAAAGATGGCAAATGCAAAACTACTTTTAATCACCATAGAAACAGAATGTGACCGATTCGTTTTTAAACCCTGTAGCACTTTGAGTTTTGCAAAAGTGTAAAGTGTGGTATAAATTAAATGTATTATTATTATTATTATATATATTTTTTTATAACAGGAAGTAAAAGACAACACGCAGTTTCACACGTTTTTTAACTTAATATTAAACCAGGAAAAGTACCGTACATTTAAAATGGAATAAACCTGGATATTTTGTCGGGGACTTAATGAGGATTGTATCAACGACGTCACCGATTATCCTTGGATAATTATTCGTTCATGTGGCAAATGGTCCATGTGGCTACATCTCGAGTTAATAATTAACACTGAGGATTTTAGTGAACGCTATTGGGCTAATACAGTGCCCAGAGTGCAGTAAGGAGTTTCTTGCTTAGAGACACTTTGACAGAGTGCAAACTTGGGACCTGCTCTCAGAGGGCTTCTCTACCAAAACACTGGTCCTTGTGTTTACTCTCTCCATTCATCTGCTTCCCCCTGTCCTGTCCACCTACCAACCACTGTCACAGAGCTGACCTGCTACATTGGCGACGGCAGAAACTATCGTGGGGAGGTTGCCAGTACGATCTCTGGGAAAACCTGCCAGAGCTGGTCGGCCCAGAAACCTCACAAACACAACCGCACACCGCACAACAACCCAGAAAAGTAAGAAGACCCAGCCAAACATCTATCTATCTACACTACAGTATCTATCCATCTATCTAGCCATCTGTCTGCCTGCCTGCCTGCCTGCCTGCCTGCCTGCCTGCCTGTCTGTCTGTCTGTCTGTCTGTCTGTCTGTCTGTCTGTCTGTCTGTCTGTCTGTCTGTCTGTCTGTCTGCCTGTCTGTGTACTAACTACCTACTGTACCTACCTACATATCTTTGTCAGAGGCCTGAACGACAACAACTACTGCCGTAATCCAGACGGTGAGCTGAAGCCATGGTGCTACACCACTGACCAACGGAAACGCTGGGAGTACTGCCAGGTCCCCGCATGTCATGTTGCTCCCGGGCCAGGTAGCTTTGACCGCTTAAGTTCACAACAGTGCTTTCCCTCAATCTTTTTTTTTTTTTTTGCATGGCCCATGCAGCAACCATACCAAGTTTCGTAAAAAAGTGACTGCACGGTTAGGCCAGAATTGGAAAAAGTTGCGGAAGAAAAATAAAACTAACAAATACAACAGGGTTTCTACGTGCTTGGCCCATAGAGTTACAGTATGTAGAGTACATACGGCCCCCCACCTATTCAATTGAACGAATAGCATGCAAATGAAACAGCATGCAAATGAAATCAACAGATTTATGCATAGAATACAAAGCCACCGTTCCCGCATCAGTCATCTAGTGATCTGTGAGATTACCTGAGATTACCTGAGAACTGAACTGTGACACATGAATAGTTTTTGCAATGCTGTTTTAAATTTTATTGCTTTTTTATTCTGTTGTTGTTATTGCACAGTTTTTAGTTTTTGTTGTGTTTAGAATGTATTGTATTTATTCTGCCATTACCAGGACCTGGGTAACAAATTTCGTTCTGTAATGGAATGACAATAAAGGTCCTTGAACCTTAACATTTAACTCATATTAAAGTTAATATTATAGATTTCATGGCAGCTTTCTTGCCAGAAAAGTTGTGGCTCTGGTCTGAGTGCGATGGTTGAACATAGAAGTTGTCTACGCCCTACTAATTGTCATCCTACTCCTTTGGGGTATTTTTGGTAGGCCTACTGTATATTTGCTGGTCCTTAATTGTGTTTACTCTCTCCATCCATCTGCTTCTCCCTGTCCTGTCCCATAGTGCCAGGGCTGACCTGCTACGCTGGCGACGGCAGAGACTATCGGGGGGAGGTTGCCAGTACGATCTCTGGGAAAACCTGCCAGAGCTGGTCGTCCCAGAAACCTCACAAACACAACCGCACACCCAAAAACAACCCAGACAAGTAACAAGACCCAGCCAAACATCTATCTATCTACAGTATCTATCCATCTATCTAGCCATCTATCTTGCTGTCTGTCTGTCTGTCTGTATGTCTGTTGGTCTGTCTACTAACTACCTACTGTGCCCTACATATTTTTGTCAGAGGCCTGGACGACAACAACTACTGCCGTAACCCAGACGGTGAGCTGAAGCCATGGTGCTACACCACTGACCAACGGAAACGCTGGGAGTACTGCCAGGTCCCCGCATGTCATGTTGCTCCAGGTAGCTTTGACCACTTAAGTTCACGACCATGATTGTGTTACTTTACTTTTATTACTTTTAAGTCATTTCTGCTGAGGACGAATAACAAACCCTCGTCTCTCTATGACTCACTGTACTGTTAGCAGAGAAACTGACCATGAGTTCAGCTAGATGTCGATGTGCCCTATTTTCTGTACAACCGGAATAAAGATGGCAAATGCAAAACTCCTTTTAATCACCATAGAAACAGAATGTGACCGATTCGTTTTTAAACCCTGTAGCACTTTGAGTTTTGCAAAAGTGTAAAGTGTGGTATAAATTAAATGTATTATTATTATTATATATTTTTTTTTATAACAGGAAGTAAAAGACAACACGTAGTTTCACACGTTTTTTAACTTAATATTAAACCAGGAAAAGTACCGTACATTTAAAATGGAATAAACCTGGATATTTTGTCGGGGACTTAATGAGGATTGTATCAACGACGTCACCGATTATCCTTGGATAATTATTCGTTCATGTGGCAAATGGTCCATGTGGCTACATCTCGAGTTAATAATTAACACTGAGGATTTTAGTGAACGCTATTGGGCTAATACAGTGCCCAGAGTGCAGTAAGGAGTTTCTTGCTTAGAGACACTTTGACAGAGTGCAAACTTGGGACCTGCTCTCAGAGGGCTTCTCTACCAAAACACTGGTCCTTGTGTTTACTCTCTCCATTCATCTGCTTCCCCCTGTCCTGTCCACCTACCAACCACTGTCACAGAGCTGACCTGCTACATTGGCGACGGCAGAAACTATCGGGGGGAGGTTGCCAGTACGATCTCTGGGAAAACCTGCCAGAGCTGGTCGGCCCAGAAACCTCACAAACACAACCGCACACCGCACAACAACCCAGAAAAGTAAGAAGACCCAGCCAAACATCTATCTATCTACACTACAGTATCTATCCATCTATCTAGCCATCTGTCTGCCTGCCTGCCTGTCTGTCTGTCTGTCTGTCTGTCTGTCTGCCTGTCTGTCTACTAACTACCTACTGTACCTACCTACATATCTTTGTCAGAGGCCTGAACGACAACAACTACTGCCGTAATCCAGACGGTGAGCTGAAGCCATGGTGCTACACCACTGACCAACGGAAACGCTGGGAGTTCTGCCAGGTCCCCGCATGTCATGTTGCTCCCGGGCCAGGTAGCTTTGACCGCTTAAGTTCACAACAATGCTTTCCCCCAATCTTTTTTTTTTTTTTTTTGTGTGTTTGTTTTCATGTAGAGTTAGTGCTGACCAGGCGAGCAGAGGACATTTTTTTATTGGGGGGATCCAAAACTGAGCCTCCAGCTGATTTTTTTTCCCCAGATCTACAAGGTCACAAATCACAATACAAAGAGAGCTTGTAGATTTGTTATTTTTGTTACGCGTCACAGGCGTGGAAGTAACGCTATATTTAATTATTTTCCATTTCTACTCAGAAGTGGGGGAGACTTCCCCTCCACCCTCCACAGCCCTCCCACCCCCAACCGCACCCCCTACCGTACCCCCAACCATACCCCCAACCGCACCCCCAACTATACCCCCAACTGCACCCCCAACCGCACCCCCAACCGCACCCCCTACCGTACCCCCAACCATAGCCCCAACCGCACCCCCAACCATACCCCCAACCGCACCGCCAACTGCACCCCCTACCGTACCCCCAACCATAGCCCCAACCGCACCCAAAACCATACCCCCCACCAAACCCCCAACCACACCCCCAGCACCCCCCCCAACTGCTCCCTCGGCACTGCTGACCGAAGCTGACAAGGAGGAGATTGTGAACAAACACAATGAGCTGAGAAGAGGTGTGCAGCCTACCGCCAGCAACATGCTGAAGATGGTAAGACACTATTGGGAGGGTTGATTTGACTAGATTTTCAGCAGCCTTCAAACCTCGTCCTATGTTGCGTTGATAAGAGCAATGGTCACCGAAGTATAGCCATTTGAATGTTAGACACTGCTTTAACACTGCTGCTGAGCAGTGATGCACTTGCAGCACCCAGGTTCACTGCGATACCTGTACTTCCGGGTTACACCATTGAACTCCACACCCTTCAGAGAGTGTGTGGGTGAAGTTTCAAGGCAATCCGACAAAACGCACAAGTGTGTGCGTGTGTCTGTGTCTGTATGCATGTGCGTGAGGTTCCGTTCAGCTGTGAGAGTGATTGATGATGAGGTGTGTGTGTGTGTGTGTGTGTGTGTGTGTGTGTGTGTGTGTGTGTGTGTGTGTGTGTGTGTGTGTGTGTGTGTGTGTGTGTGTGTGTGTGTGTGTGTGTGTGTGTGTGTGTGTGTGTAACATGTCCTCTCATTCTCACAGATGTGGAACGAGGAAGCTGCTGCCAACGCTCAGAGATGGGCCGATGCGTGTGTCCAGGAACACAGCCCTGGCGCAGAAAGGAAAATTAGCAGTAAGACCCCTTTAGCATTATTAATAATGATAATATTATGTTATATAATATTATAACATTAATAAACAATCCATTACTCAAGTATGTGTGGTAATTAGGGTTGCCAACTGTGCCTCGAAATACGGAATCGTCCCTTATTTGTAAACTAAAAGACGTGTCCCTTATTGAAAGGGACACACTTTGTTCATACAAACTGCTCATATACATACTATTATACAGGTTATTAATGTAATATAAAAAGAAATGTGCATGTATTCTTGGAAATAAGGGATGCCTGGCTGGGAGACACGCTGTTCCCATGTGAATCCCGACATCCACATGATTTGATTTTTGATTGATTGATTGAGCGCTTAGTAGAAAATGAATTCAAAAGGATAAATACACAAGAAAGCCCGAAGGTTTGTATCCATTGTGCCGCTTTTGGGGAAGGAGGGCGAGACAAAAAAAGGACAAAAAAGTAAATCTAAAATGTTAATATTTTAAGCAGCGTCTGTCTGTCTGTCTGTCTAACTCTCTCTCTCTCTGTAGCCAGTGGTTGTGGTGAGAACCTGTACATGTCCAGTGCAAAGAACACATGGACCGATGCTATCCAGGCCTGGTACGATGAGGTGAAGGACTGGAAGTACGGGGAGGGCTCTGTCAATGAAGGAGTGGTGGGACACTTCACACAGGTACACTTACACCCAGTCAGAGGTGATCCTATAGGGTGTCGGGGGGCCGGCCCTATGCAAAGATTTTGAGGTATTTATTATTTAAAAAAAAAATATATATATATATATATATATATCATACTATCATACTATAATCATACTATAATTCTAGTAACCTCTGTAGTGGTAGGTGAAGCTACCCGGTTCTCCTCAGTGGCTGGACCAATTGCTCTGATTTTGCACACAGCCATTGACCATTACCATCTGAACTTAACTGTGAAGCCCGTTTTTCAATTTCATCAAATCTCAGCTTCTTATTAGCGTTTATGTGTCAAACAATGTCGCCTCCCGGGTTGCCAGATCATGTGCGCATATCCCCCCACGGATGCGTCGACCGGGTATGGTCTAGTATATAGCAATAGCGGTAAAAATGTTGGCCTTCTGGGCCCCAAGGCAGTTGCCTAGTATGTCTAATGCCAATTTTCTTTTGTATTACTTCAAACAGTGAGTTGATGATGATGATGATGTGTTGTGTGTGTTGCACAGGTTGTGTGGTACCGCTCCAACCAGATCGGATGTGCCATGGCCCACTGCCCCAACGCCAAGTACAATTACTTCTATGTTTGTCAATACTGTTCACCGTAAGTACTATTGTTCCAACGCCAACTCAACCTATATGGTACGCGTACCACCGGAGGTGGTCGCAAGGCCTAGTGGTTTGCGGAGGAAAAGGTTTACTGTCTCAGCAGATATAATGTTTTAATATTTGATGTTGTGTCCGACATTGCAGCGGTAACTACCAGTTAAACCCCTACAAGGCTGGACCATCTTGTGGTGACTGTCTCAATGACTGTGATGACAAGCTGTGCAGTAAGTGACCAAAATAGTATAGAGGGTTTAGTTGTTAAACAATTGTTCTGTATAACGAAAGAACATGCATGTTTTCCTTCAGCCCTATGTTCCCCAATCTTAACCTTAACCCTAACCCCATTCCTTACCCCAAACCTTACCCTAATCCTAATCTCAACCCTAAACTAAGGTAATATAGGGACTGAGAGAACAGACCCTCATAACCTTAAGGAGGGATTTAAAACATAATCAGGAGAAATTGAGATATAATTGAGAGTGTAATAAATATTTCACTGTTACATTCTGTCATTCTCTCTCCGTCTATCTGTCTCTTTCTGTCTGTCTCTCTCGCAGCCAACCCATGTCCCTATAAAGAAAAGTACTACAACTGTCCTTCTCTGAAGAAGAAATGGGGGTGCAGTAACCCCACCGTCGCAGGCTGGTGCCCCGCCACCTGCAAGTGCACCACTGAGATCATCTAAACGCCTGCCCAAGCTGACTCCAAACGCATCACAAGAAACATGATCTAATCCACATTCAATGACATTTCTTATTATGCAAACCTAATGGCTATCATACTATCTGCCTCTCTGTCTCTGTTTGTCTGTCTCTCTCTGTCTCTGGCTATCCATGGCTATCATACTGTATGCAAACTACGCATTTACCACTGGTTCTCAAAATGAGATCTGGGGACCCCCAGGGGTCCTTGAGGGGGTTCCAGGGGATCCCCAGTTACATTAGTTAATATAGTATCAAAATCGGTTGACCACTTTGACCCTATTTTATGCTTCAGCTATTCGAAAATAGCAGAACTACAAGATCAAAACGCATCACAATCCAATGGGTTTTGAGCTTGTAGTTCGGCTAGTTTAGAAAAATCTCCTGCCAAATACCTATTAATTTAGGGGGTCCTTGAGATGAAGATGTTTGAGAACCACTGGCATATACTCTATGTACTGTATAGGCTATGGAAATATCTTTCCTCTATGATTATAGAAAATAAAGCAGCATTTATGGATTGAGCATTACAATACTGACTATCTTCTTTCTTTTTTGGCTGTTTTTTTAATGTACAGTATCTTACCACTATATAATTGACAAAAGCTCCGAAAGTTCGTCCGGGGTAAGCAAGCACAGGATCACTCCATTTGCCCCGAAACTTGCCACAGACTGTTGATCAGAGCTATGGCTATGTTTTAGGCATCTTACCCCACCTCGATCAGTGATCGGACTCTCGGTTTGATTGATTCTCTGATTTGCCTATCAGACCCTCAGCCTGATCTGGCAGGTTGCCATAGCAACCAGATACAGGAAGTCTGATCTCTTTATCACATGACCGAGGTTGGGAGGTTGGGAGGATGTGACTAGAGGTTAGGGCCGCAAAGCAGAGAGGGGAGGGAGGAGATGGGAGGAGAAGCTATGAGAAGGGATGACAGAGGAAATGTTTGGAGAGCTTGAAGCGGCCCTGACATCTGATGGGTTTTCAGGGTTGGGAGGGTTACTTTTAAAAAGGAATCCCCTACAGTTACAAGTTACTTGCTAAAAAATGTAGTCAGTAACGTAATCCCGATTACTCCATTTAAAAAGTAACTACTAGTTACTTTCAGTTACTTTTGGATTACTTTTAAGTAGGGATGTCCAGATCACGTTTTCTTTCTCCCGATCCGATCCCGATCTTTTGATTTTGAGTATTTGCCGATCCCGATCTTTCCCGATCCGATCTTTTCATTAAAAAAAATATTTTTAAATTATAATTTATGCATGTAGAATTTATTTTTTATCATTTTTGTAGCAATAAAAGACAATATGTCTCAAAACACTGTCTGACAGTTGAATTATTGCCAACAAAATAAATGTTAATTAAAGAAATTAAGACAAATACTGAATCTCTGAACATTGGCTTGCAGTTATCGCACATAGCCAAAATACAATAATAATATTAGACTTGTCATTCAGGATGGAAAATAAAGTTGTCCTTTTGGGGAGAAGTGGAACTTAGAAGTCATTTAAGTTTAGCGTGAGGGAGAGGGTCTACTCTGATTACTACAGCAGGGGTCCCCAAGGTTTTTCAGCTAAGGGAGAGATGAAGCAGGGACCCCCACTACATATTGTATACAATTTGTGTTTCAGATTAAACCTTTTCATAGATTTCATAGATAGCTTCATAGACTTGTTTAACAGCACTGTCATCAATAATAATATGATAATAAACTTTATTTGTATAGCACCTTTCATGACATGAAATGCAGCGCAAAGTGCTTTACAGAGCAAGAATACAGTTACAGTTACAACCAATTTAACAATAAAGCAAACAAAAATAAAATAAAAGCAAAGCAAAAGCATAAAACAACATTAAAATAGGCAATACAGTGAGGACTTAAAAATCAACCAAAGAATCAGCTAAAAGCAAGAGTGAAGAAATAGGTCTTGAGCTGTGCTTTAAAGCTATCGACAGAGGCTGCCTGTCTTAGGTGTAATGGGAGTTTATTCCACACAAAAAGCAGGTCCGTAAAAGCAGAATGCTGCTTCACCGTATTTTTTATATGTCATTGTAGGCACCTCGAGCAGGTCAGCACTTGAAGACCTGAGGGGCCGGTTTGGAACATATCTTCTTCTTCTTCTTCTCCTTCTCCTTCTTCTTCTCCTTCTTCTGCCACTTTTCGCAGTTCTGGCTGAACCGTGCAGTCGCTTTTTACGAAACTCGGCCATATGGTAGATGGTCATGAAAAACGATCAAGAAATAATTCTCACAATCTTTCGTCCAAAGGTGGCGCTATAGCACTCAATTGAAAATGGCAACTTTGAACAGGTACAACTCATGCCCTGTTTGACCTAGAGCCATGAAACTTGGATACACATATGCGTCTCCTCATGCTGAACTGAACTTTCACCCTCTGACTTTTGACCTCTGACCTTTAGATCTCCCACCATTTTGAATTATATGAAAAACAGTCATTGGCTCCTAACTTCTGCATTTTTTCACTTAGAAAAAATCCGCTCGCATCATTATGTTGTGCAGAGGTCCAAAGTTCATGTGTAAAGAATGTTGTGAAAAGTGCTCAAAAATCCCAGGAGGAGATAGATTTTAACTATTGCAGTTTTATGAAAATTATTCATCTGCCCCTAACACATACATGCAGACTCACATTTCTTTGAAACTTTGCAGAAAGGTTGAGGGTCATTCCAAATATCACTGAAACCAATCTTACTCCAATTGGCCAAAGGGGGGCGCTATAGCAATTTCTTGAAAATGCAAACTTTAAACAGGCATAAGTCATGCCTCGTTTGGCCGAAAGTCGTGAAACTTGCTTACACTTGTGCCTTGACTCATGAGGAACACATGTATCGCTTTGACCAGTAAGCTCCGCCCTTAGATTGTCCGCAATTTTGAGCAGTTTTTGGCAGTTCTGGCTTAACCGTGCATACGCTTTTTACGAAACTTGGCCATATGGTAGATGCTCATGAAAAACTATCAAGAAATAATTCTCACACTCATTCGTCAAAGGGTGGCGCTATAGCACTCAATTGAAAGTGCCAACTTTGAACAGGTACAACTCATGCCCTGTTTGACCTACAACCATGAAACTTCGATACACACATGCGTCTCTTCATGCCCGACAACTTTCGTGGTCTGACTTTTGACCTCTGACCTTTAGATCTCCGACCATTTTGAAGGGGGGGCGCTATAGTAATGTTTTTTAAATGCTAACTTTAAACACGCAAAAGTCATGCCTCGTTTGGCCGACAGCCATTAAACCTGCTTACACATGTGCCTTGACTCATGAGGAACACATGTATCACTTTGACCAGTAAGCTCCGCCCTTAGATTGTCCGCAATTTTGAGCAGTTTGAAAAACACTTAAACCCAGGATTTTCCAGCCATTTGCGTGAAATGTCTGATCTCTTTTTTCACAGGTCTAGCCTGTTGGTCCAATGGCTTCTCCCTTAAGCGAGAGCCTCACAACCACAAGGTTGCCGGTTCAAGCCTCACTTGATGCAGACTCATTTAAGTTGAATTGCAAAAAACATGACTATATCAATGAATACATGTGCAAATGCTAAAGATAACCTGAAATGCTTATTTGAGAGTACGTTTTTTCAATGTATGACGTACTTCATTGTAAAAGTAGCTGATCTACAATCTCACAACTTTTCAGATACCAACTTTTTGTGAGCTTGTAGATCGGCCGCTTTCACTGGTTTCGGTTTCGAGGAGACACAGATACAATTTCTCTATTGGTAAATGGTTTGTGAACGAGTGATCTTAGTGTTGGCTTGGTTCATGACAGAAGGCAAGAGTTTATGATCTTCAACAGACAACTTCAGCCTGGACAAAGCTATAGCACTGTAGGTAGTGTTGCAGCCTATTAGTCCGAAGGTTGAGAGTTTGATTCCTGATAATGGCAATAGGTTGAGATGTCCAATCAAACCAGTCTGTTTCCATCTCTCTCTCTCATCAATCTATTCCGTTTCCATGTCTCTCTTCAATCTATTCCGTTTCCATGGCTCTCTTTCTCTCGCTCTCTCTCTTCAATCTATTCCGTTTCCATGTCTCTCTCTCTCTCTCTCTCTCTCTCTCTCTCTCTCTCTCTCTCTCTCTCTCTCTCTCTCTCTCTCCAGTTTCCATATATCTCTCTCTCTCTCCAGTTTCCATTACTGTCTGTGTGTCTCTCTCTCTCTCTCTCACTGGCCCTGTATTATCGCTAGCTATATTTGTAATTATGGTTGTTCATCAGGAGTGTGGCATTGAGAAATAGCATACGTTTGTGTCTAGACAATGGCTTCAGTGTTCTAAACCTTCATCCTGCCATGTCTATGGGTGCAGTGTATCTCATGGGACCCTGGAAGACCTTTTTAGGGTGGCACCACCTGATGCCATAAAATAAAACCTTTCTCATGCAGCGTGGATGCATGGTCTCAGCCACGGTGTCTGGGAGTGAGGGCCAAATTATGATTTGGTAATAATTGAGGCTAGTTCAAATCAGTGGTGGAAGAAGTAGGCCTACTCAGATATTTTACTTAAGTAAAAGTACATAACACTGTATAAAAATACTTTTTTCTGTTACAAGTAAAAGGCCTGTGTTCAAAATCTTACTTGAGTAAAAGTAGCCTACAAAAGTATTGGCATCAAAATATACATATATTACTTTCCACCACAGGTTAAAATTCAATTCCATTCAAATTCAATCTATTTCTCTCTCTCTGGCCCCTCTCTTTGGCTCTCTCCTTTTGTCTTTGTATTATAATTTGCAGAAGTATTGCTGTAATTACTGCATGTTATAGGATTCATTCATGTATTTATTGTGTGAGAGCAAAACGTCTGTATAGGTTCAGAAATGGAGCTGAAATGGAAAAAGGAAACCTTACCGCTCTTGTTCCACTAGATGGCGGCATTGCAATATGTATTGATTATGATGAACCATGTTGCTTCTACAATCTCTCTGAGAATCATAATAAATCACACATCACATAACAGTCCTACATAATGCATTCATTCACATCTATCTTATAAACCCACTACCTATGAAACAGGGTTAAAGTAATTCAACTGTTTTAGATGCTATATCAGCAGAGGTTGCTGGCCCTCAAGGACCCCCGGGGGTCCCCGGACCCCACTTTGAGAACCACTAATGCTTGATCTAACATGATAACTGGTTACCACAGTTGACATATAGGCTACAGTATAGAGCAGTGGTTCTCAAACGTTTTCATGTCAAGGACCCCCAAATTGACACTTCAAAAGATACGCCAGGGACCCCCATAAGAGAAGATTTTTTACGGCTCTAGCAGTGATTCTCAACCATTTTAATTTCAAGGACCCCCTAGTTTGACATGCATTAGGGCTACAGACCCCCATTTAATGGCATTTCTATCACTTGGACCGCAATTTATATTGTAAAATCAATGACAATTTAACTCTGAGAGTGTACAAATGGAACCAAATGGATGCCTAATCTATCATTTAGCTGGGGACCCCCTGGAACTCCCTCAAGGACCCCTGGGGGTCCCCGGACCCCACTTTGAGAACCAATGGTGTAGAGTATACCCCAATTTCTTCACTTTAACAGGATCATTTTCAGGGGCGGACAGGAGAACACATTCAACCTTTGTGATTGCATTACTTTGTACTACTAATACTAAGCACTAATACTTTTGTACTTTTGAAGTACTTTTGAATACTCCAGTACTCTAACTCAAGTACAAATTTGACTGAGCTACTTCCGTACTTTGACTTAAAGGAGTAGTTCACCCAAATAATTACTTATTTTCTATCAATTAATTACACGCCCCATGAAGCCTTGATTCATGGATATTTTTTCGATTCTGTCGCATTACTTTGTCCATTGACTGTATTATTGTGTGAACTCTCTCCAGTGTTCAAGCTTATTTTAAGGTAAGACAGACAGTAGGGTGCCGCAGCAAAATGTGTTAATAAAGCGTCACAATCATTTCAACCCCTTCATCCATATTTTATACTTTGGCTATTCAAAGATAGCAGATCTGTAAGCTCATATGAGCTTGTAGATCTGCTATTTTTTGAAGAATTGTGAAATTGTTTGCAAATCAAAAAAATCAAAATCAAATTTTGAAAAAGACAAACTCAAATCTTTGCTTCTGGGGGTCCCTGGAACATTTTTTTTAAAGATGGGGGTCCACGGCCAAATACATATTTTGGGGTCCTTGACAGTGGGAACCACTCTCTCTCTCTCTCTCTCTCTCATAAGCATGTGTAACACCCGGGAATCAAACCCAGGTCTTCCATATGGAAAGCCAACATCTTAACCTTTAAGCCAAAGAGATATTAACACTGGGGAGACTTTAAGGCCATCAGGCTGAGGTTGGGAACCACTCTGTTACACATGTGCATGTGCATGCATGTACAGTACACCATGTGTGTCACTGTCAGCATACAGTGTTGCCAGTCAGATTCTGTGAGAGAAACAAGCAACCAGGTCTAGGAACACCAGCCCAAAAGAAGCGACTATGGGCAACATGAGCACTTTAACATATACATCAGCTATTTGAAAATAGCAGATCTACAAGCTTACAACGCGATCGCGACGCGTCAGCTATTTTCAAATGAAATCTTGTGGGGAAATTATAATAAGCAGATCTGGCAACCCTAGTCAGCATACAGTGCTATGATCCTCCAGGCGTCATCCTGGGTCATGATGAGGACCCTCTTCATGATTACTGGCGTGGCCCAGATGGAAGCCCACCGCACTAATGTGACGAGGGGATCGACCCAGAGGAGAGCGCAGGGGGCGGCCCTCCTCCACTCGGGCAACCGATGGGGCTCCTCTGTTTGCCTTCCTAAAAGGGACTCAAAGCCCCCAGGGAGCCCTGTTGCCATTGTGCCCCCGTAATTGGATTTTGGGTCCTAGAGAAGGGAGAGACTCATTTTCCCGGTGTGAGAGAGAGAGAGAGAAAGCGCCGCTGCCGCCGCAGAGAGATGGCTTTGGGCGCTATGGAGGAAGGCCCGGGATCATTCATTTCCCCTTGAATGGGAACGGCGGTGCTTAGCGCCGGATTGGATGATGGCGACCACAATAGGACGTGTGTCAGTCAGTTGATCTGCATCTGATGTATTATCTGGCTGAGAGAGAGGCCGATAATAAGGTTGTGTGTGTGTGTGTGTGTGTGTGTGTGTGTGTGTGTGTGTGTGTGTGTGTGTGTGTGTGTGTGTGTGTGTGTGTGTGTGTGTGTGTGTGTGTGCGTGCGTGCGTGTGCGTGTGTGTGTCTCTGTCTGTCTGTCTGTCTGTCTGTCTGTCTGCCCTGTAAAGGTTTATTGATTTCTTAACAGTATGGTCAAAGGTTATGCTAAAAGGATAACACAAAAAGCCCCAGGGTTTGTTTCCATCGTGGCCCATTGTACTCAATGCATCAGTAAGACATATACAGCACATACATATGCAACGCCCAGGATTTGATCTCGGGCCTCCCAAGTGGAAGGCCAACATCTTAACCGCTAAGCCAAAGGGAATTCTTTATTGCTCGGGGGAGATATTAGAGGTTCAGGCCATCAGGTTGAGGTAGTGAACCACTCTGTTACACATATATATATATATATTACATACAATGCAGTACATACTGTAATGCAATGTGTACGGCTGGCCTGTACGTAAGGATAGATTCTCTTTATGAACCAAGTCCTTTCACAGACACAACACAATATTGTGAAATTTGTTTTACTTTGTATGGAGAGTAGAACAAAGAGAGAGGCTACCTTGCATTTTAGAAACACACACACGTATGGCACAACTCTAAACCCAACCCCTAAACCTATAACCTCTACATTAAATGTCTAATCCTAATCCTAACCCCAACCTGAATCTTTTCCTTAATGTAAGCAGAACACCTTTTTTTAAAACAATAAAACAACCATTTATCTTGTCTATTTCTCAAATTCTAATATACTTGTTGGGACATTTGGCCCTGTCAAGTCAAGTACAGTATAGTATTACAAGCACACACACACACACACACACACACACACACACACACACACACACACACACACACACACACACACACACACACACACACACACACACACACACACACACACACACACACACAAACACGCGCGTGCACGTGGGCACAGGCACACCCACCTATACACACATAAATAGTGGTTTCCATGGGGACCAAAGCAAGCACTCTGCTCTTCAAAAGCGGGCGAGCGAGCAGAGGTAGCGGCCCTATTGTCTGGAGAGAGAGAGAGAGAGAGAGAGAGAGAGAGAGAGACAGAGCGGGAGAGAGAGCGAGAGAGAGAGAGAGAGAGAGAGAGAGAGAGAGAGAGAGAGAGAGAGAGAGAGAGAGAGAGAGAGAGAGAGAGAGAGAGAGAGGCTGGGCAGCACACTACACACAGATGAAAGCAGTGCCATCCTCAAAACCTAATCATAATTTAGTCATCACCGGAGGAGACTATGATCATAATACAGAAATAGGTAACAAAATAGGCAATATGGGATAGAAGGGGAGAGAGAGAGAGATAGATGGAGAGAGAGAGGGAGAGAAAGAGAGAGAGAGTGAAGTGCACGGGTCAGGGGAAGGGGATGAGGAGAGTGCTGCTAGATGGGAAATGATAGGGGGAGGGGGGGGGGGGGGGGTGGACAAAAATGGCCTTGTGTTTGATTGTTCCTCTTATTTGCAATATCAGCAGCCCTTAATAGTCAGGCAAAGCACTCAGTCTGAGAGGACGTCTGGAGCCTGGATACAGCCGTATGTATACAAGAGGAGAGGGCACTAAGGAAGAGTGGGCACTGAGTGGGCACTAAGGAAGAGTGGGCACTAAGGAATAGTGGGCACCTCCATGTGACATTTTGCTATTTTGTTCAAAAATGTTAAATGATAATATAAATATGATTATAAAATATTTAACCACTTAAACCCCATATGGTTGAGCGGAGTCTCTCAGGGCTCTATCTCTTTTCTGTTTTTTGTTATTGTGTGGGGAAAGCTTTCGAAAATAGCAGATCGACAAGCTCACAACGCGACGCAACGCCCCGCGTTGTGAGCTTGTCGATCTACTATTTTCCTGCGAAAGCTTTCCCCACAATACAGAAGGGGTAGTTCACTATTTTTTTTGTTTTTTTCCTATCGATTAGTCATCCCATGGAGACTTGAATTCATGGATATATTTTTGTTTTTGTCTTATTCCTAAACCAATAATGACTGATGATGACCAGCGGACCGGTAGGCAGCGGTTCCGGTAGGAGAAACAAAGGAGACTCTTTGTGTCTCTTACCGGAAACTCTGCCGGTCATCAAATTATTGGTTTAGGAATGCGACAAAAACAAAAAAATATCCATGAATTCAAGTCTCCATGGGATGACTAATCGATAGGAAAAAAGTCATTTTGGGGTTGAACTATCCCTTTAAGCTAATAAACAATAACCATTTTTCGTGCATATATACAATACATAAAATGTACCTCAAAGTTCTAGATAATGCTGAGAAAAAAACAATATAGAAACAATATAAAAATGATTAAAGCAGTCCATAGATGTATTTAAATTCAAATCAAGTTTAACCAAAGAGCAAAGTGTTTTCCTGGTTTTGGAGCCAAAAGGTCCTTGGGTTCCAGGTTCACATGGAGAGAGGCCCTTTGTAGGTCAAACCCAATATGGCGCCTGGACATTTACAGCTGGGACTCGTAAGGCCATTATCCTCTAACAATGCCCCGGAGAGAGGGACATATTTGAGCCCATTAGGCCGGGCCCGAGCGGGCCCTCCCCTCCTTCATTAGAGGGGGCTTTTTAACCAAAAAATAAACCCGCAGAAAACACAAAAAAACACGTCAGACAATGAGCACACAGAGAGGTGACCGGGGGAGAGGGGGGGCGGGGGGCAAGGAGGCGCTTGTGGTTAGGGGTGGGGGTATGAGCAGTAGATTGGCGGCAGTGGTGGTGGGAGAAGTAATCAGATATTTTTACTTGAGTAAACGTATCAATACCACAATGTACGTCCTCATGTTACAAGTCCTGTATTAAAAAAATGTACTTGAGTAAAAGTAGGCATAAAAAAAAGAAGTAAAAGAACTCATTATGCAGAATGCCCATTTCAGAATCATTTATCGGGACAATAACTATTGATCATGAAGCACTTTAAACCCTATTTTATTCTTCCGGTATTAGAACATAGCTGATCTACAAGCTTAGCTCACAATGCGTTACATGGCAACTCGTTGTGAGCTTGTAGATCGGCTATTTTTGAAAAAGTCTTGAAGATTTTAAACTAATAATGGGATTAATTATCTAATCATCTGAATCCACAAAGCAACTAGTAACTAAAACTGTCAGAAATGAAGTGGAGTTTTTGTCTTGTTGTTATGACCTTGGTGGGAGGGTGAGGGGGTTGGATAAATAACATGTATGTTTTTTGTCTGTTACACATGGAAAATAAAAATAAAGTGTTTTTTTTAACAATCAAGTGGAGTTTAAAAAAAAAGGTACAACATTTACCTCTCTGAGATGTAGTGGAGTAGTAGAAGTACATGGAAATACTCAAGTCAAGTATAAAAGTACCTGAAAAAAAACTGCACTGAAGTACAGTACTCGAGTACATGTACTTAGTTACTTTCCGCCCCTGATTGGCGGGTGGTTGGAACGCAGCTTTGAGCAGAACAGAGGGCAGCTCCCTAATTACTGTGTTTCTGTCTCCTTGGCCTGAAAGAGACTTTGATAATGTTTCTCTTTCTGCTGGCGCTGGCACAATGGGAGGCCGGGCCAGCTTCAAGCACGACTAGTTCTGCCCATTAGGGGGAAGACATGCCTTCGCCTTGGTTTTCTCCACACCATTGGTTCCCAAAGTGGGGTCCGGGGACCCCCAAGGGTCCTTGGGGGGCAGTGGCAGAAAGTAACCAAGTACATGTACTTAAGTACTGTGCTTTGTTTTGGTTGTTACTTTTTAGTTTACTAGAGTATTTTCAATTTGCAATACTTTTACTTCTACTCCACTGCATCTCAGAGGCAAATATTGTACTTTTACTCCACCATAATAATTATTTGAAAACTTTAGTTACTAGTTACTTTGCAGATAATAAAACATACATTAACCACTTTAGCCCTATTTTATACATAGGCTATTTGAATATGGCAGATCTACAAGCTCACAACGTTGTGAGATACTAATGAAGGCTCTGTTCCATTCTGGTCAAACAGAGTCAGGGTGCTGATGTTGTGCACGTTAGCTCACTGGAAACACTCTGCTACATCAAGTGGCTCTAAAATTTTGGTCCAGGAACCCTCATGGTTCCTTAAGGGGTTTCCAAATGGCCCCTTACGAGTGTGTGCCTCTGAGAGTGTACAAAGGGTCCATTTGGTTCCATTTGTACACTCTCAGAGTTATGGGGGTCGTCGAAATTGAAAAATCTGAGAACCACTGTGGAAAAGAGCCTTAATTAGTATCATTGGTAACACCTGTGAATGTCTTCGCAATATGGATGCTGTGCATAGAACCTATTCTGTGCACTGACTGACAAGGGACAGGTGAATGTAATCAGACTGGAAGGTTTGCTAGTCTAGCCTATACACAAATCTACAACCAAATACCCCTATACACAAAATGCTACACACACACACACAAAATGCCTTTAAATGATTTATACTTTTCACTTATAAAGTGGTTTGTAGGTGTGTTGCCTACTAGGAATTTGTTCCTTCTAGGTCTGGCAGAACCAGGTCTCCTGGTCTTGTTTTCAAACATTTTAGTACTTTCACTTTTGGTACTTTAAGTATATTTTGATGCCAATACATTAAAAGGGACAGTTCACCCCCAAAATGACTTTTTTTCTATCGATTAGTCACCCCATGGAGACTTGAATTCATGGATATTTTTTGTTTTTTGCCACATTCCTAAGCCAATAATTTGATGACCGGCAGCGGTTCTGGTATTCACCTGTTTCCTAGGCTTTCCACTTCCTATGTGTTTTCCACTTCCTGTCGATTTGATCCAATGAAATCCAATGAAACTGGTCAGATGACTAATGATATCCAATGAAATCCGACAGGAAGTGGAAAACACACAGCCTAGGAAACAGGTGAATAGGAGACACAAAGAGTCTCCTTTGTGTCACCTACCGGTCCACTGGTCGTCAAATTATTGGCTTAGGAATGTGACAAAAACAAAGAAATATCCATAAATTCAAGTCTCCATGGGGTGACTAATCGATAGAAAAAAAGTCATTTTGGGGGTGAACTGTCCCTTTAATACATTTGTACTTTTACTCAAGTAGCATTTTGAACTCAGGCCTTTTACTTGTAACAGAGTATTGTTATATTGTGGTATTGCTTATTTTACTTAGGTAAAACATTCAAGTACTTTTTTTTTGCTAGGGGGGGGGGGGGGTCCTGCAAAAGTAGTTCAACATTTTAAACACTTTATCCATTGATATGTTGGCTATTAATAAATAGCAGATCTACACACTGTCTCAATGCATTTGATGTATTTCCTTGTGTTCACCTTGCCTTACTGTAAGTCTGCTAAATGCCTACATTGTAAATTGTAATGTTGTTATAATGTAATGTAAAAAGGTATGTAGAAACATTTTTTTTTAAAAACCATTTCATTGTGATAATGATACATACATATATATATATATATATATTAAAGATTAAATTTAATTTAGAAATAGTTCATCTTTCACTCAATAGGGACAACTCCCGTTGCAAGGGAGTTGAGGGGGGCACAGATTGAGCAAGTCTCATCTTCTAAGTACTTAGGGGTTTGGCTAGATGAGGACTTTTCTTTTAAAACTTTAAATTTAACAAATCTAGCTAAGAAAATTAAGCCTAATATTGGCTTCCTCTACCGAAATAGATCTTGCTTTTCTCAAGAAAACAGAAAGAGGGTCATTCAAGCTACAATCATGCCAATATTTGACTATGGAGATATTTTATACATGCATGCCGCAGACAGCACTTTAAAACCCTTGGACGCAATCTATCACAGTGCACTCTGCTTTATTACAGGTGCAGGTTTCAGGACTCATCACTGTACATTGTACACCTCAGTAGGATGGTCCTCCCTGGCTCTTAGAAGGAAGCAACATGTCTCCCTGTTTACATACAAGGCACTACTTGGCAAACTGCCCCTGTATTTGACAAACCTGTTAGAACCCAATACCTCAAGTCCTGGTACCAGATCTCAAGATAATAACATTTTGCTGAAGGTGCCCACAACCAGTACTAAACTTGGAGATACAGCCTTCAGTGTATATGCTCCATATATATGGAACGAATGTCAAGAAAAGCTGAAGTTAGATGCCCTTGTTTCTTTTGCTATTTTTCAGCGATTTTTAGCTGACCTTATATTGGAAGAAGATCTATGCGCCTGCTTGGTGTAATATATGGTTTTAATATATAACTTTTGCAACCTTTTTATTTTTATATGTACCTTGTTGTCCTTGTCACATGTGTAAAACCACTGTTGTAAATGTCTTTTTGTACACAGGGCACCATTGAAAAAGAGACCCTGGTCTCAATGGATTTCCCTGAAATAAAGGTTTCAATCAATTAATCAAGTTGCTATTGTCATTTGTCCATGTATGGTCCAGCCCTATATGGAATGTGGAATGCAGAAAGTATTTAAAATATTGTTTGATGCTCATATCAACCATAGGAAGTATTAACTTGTTTTTTTTTTAGTTAGCACATGCATTCTATGGACACATGGACAAATGACATCATCAACTTGCAACGGGAGTTGTCCCTATCGGGTGAAAGGCAAACTTTTTCTAAAATAAATGAAATATTTACTTTACTTTATTTATTTTGTATTTTAGTTATAGGGCAATTATAATGTATTAACGCATATCAAGCTTATTAACCAGGGATCCTTTTAAGATTTGCAATAATTTAACACACATGCTCTCTTGTGGAGGTCCCTTAGTACAACATCTTTTCAAATGGGGGTCCCCGGCCTAATACCACTAATACATTTAGTTTTGGAGCCAAACTGTGTTCATCAGCATTTTGACTTCAGCAGCAGGCTGACGCACGGAACCTTTAAACCGGTGCCGCTGCTGTTTCCTCAGGATGACATTTGCGGTGACACTCTAGCCATGAAAAAAAAAACATAATATTTGTAAACAGAATAAAAGGTGAGTGAGAAGCGTTTTGTTTTTCAACTACTTGTTGCTATATATATTTATATATATTTTACCAGAGGATATTATTGTCAGAAATAGACTTCTAAGTGAGTAAAGGATGTGTGGTGTCGTGGTTGAAATGGCATTTTGTTTCAAGGATGGGATGAGACAGTTAGGCTAACGTTAGCATAGCGGCTAACTAGCCTGCTGATATCAGCTGTCAGGTTGTTATGATCAGAGGTGGAAAGTAACTAAGTACATTTACTTAAGCACTGTACTTAAGTACAACTCTGAGGTGTTTGTACTTTTCTTGAGTATTTCCAATTTCCAATTCTTGTACTTCTACTCCACTACATCTCAGAGGCAAATATTGTACTTTTACTCCACTATAATTATATGATTTATTATTATACTAATTATAATTATACTGACTAGTTACTTTGTAGATTTAGATTATATATATATATATATATATATATATATATATATATATATAATATATATATAATATATATATATATATATATATATATATATATATATATATATATATATATATATTATGAAAATAGCAGATCTACAAGAGCTTGTAGATCATAGGACTGAAGTGGTTAATGTATGTTTTGTAATTATAATCCAAATCTACAAAGTAACTAGTAACTAAAGTAATTGTAATTGTAAAATAATTGTAGTGGGGTAAAAAGTTTAATGTTTGCCTCCGAGATGTAGTGGAGTAGAAGTAAAAGTACTGGAAATTGGAAACTCTCCAGTAGAGTAAAAATTCCTCAAAAGTGTACTTAAGTACAGTACCTGAGTAAATGTACGTAGTTACTTTACACCACTGGTCATTATTGATATTGGATACATACAGGCAGAGTGGACACATTAACATTGTGGCCATCTCAATGTTTATTTGGCTATTTTCCCCCCAATCTAACTATATAAATGGCGACCAACTTCCGCACCCTCGGTGTCCACACCCCACAGCTCTGTTATCGACTAAACAACGCACCGCCAGACCACATGTCGCCAACTGACTCGCCACGCCGGCCGCGCTGAATTTACGCCTCGCGTAGGGGACATCTCACTGCTCAATACACCTTTTCCACCGCGCAACATAATTAATTCTACTCACCAAATGTCGGACAAAACGGAAGGGGAGGCAGCTTCGTACCGTTTACCGTGCGCACGACCTCATCACCACAACAACACGCAGCCGCTGCGGGGGTTTTTTCCTTTTTTTCCAAACTTTTTTTTTGGTCACCATTTTCTCCAGGCACCATTTCTGGTGTAACGTCGGGTGTTTCTTTTCACCAGCCAATCACCTTTCACGTTGCCACGTCCGTTGCCACGTCGCGCTGACGTACGCTAAACAAGCGCTGCCGTGCGCACAATGCAAACGAGCCCAAAGGCGCGCAAAAATCAGCCGACCATTGCTTAGACACAAAGTTAGACCTGGCAACGCAGCCTACGCCAATCATGTGTGAGAGATCTACAAGCTATGGGGCAGAGACGCCACCGTATCTTAGCAACAACTACAGCGCTCACTCTCATTGGTCGTGTCACGCTAAGAGCAGTCTCCAGACAATGGCATCGCAGACAGCTTGCTGTTACTGCTGTAGCCATCACAGGCAGTTGCAGCACGACGGACAGGGCGCTGTGATAGCTGCCATGTCGCTAACGCTAACCTGGTTGTCATGCCTGCAGCGGCTGTGCAATCACTTTGTCAACAATGCACGTTCGTGTGGTGAATGTCTATATTGCTGCTCAGTTCGTCCATTGTAGATGGTGTATGTTTGTGTGTGTCTTCTGGAGAACGATGTAGCTCCACAGCAACTACAGTAACTAACGTAATGGCAGGACCGCCCCGTGCAACGCATGTTAGCCTGCATTATGGGCATGTAGTAATTTCAGATAATTTCGCTCCGATTACAGCAGTGTTTATCAACCCTTTCACGCCGCACCCCCCCCCCCCCCCCCCAATACACGTACTTGATCTGGGACCCCCCCATTCTGTTTGACTCCGTTCCACAAGTAAATATTGTGAAAATAGCCGATCTACAAGCTCGAAACGCCTCACGTTCAGAGGCTTTGTAAGCTTGGAGATCGGCTATTTTCTACATGATTGCCTCTTTCTTACATTCTTTGCCAATGTGGCCCATGTTTTCATAGCATAGTTTATTGACTACTTCTGTTGCAGAAATGGCCATTTCCTTTACTTTCGTTTTTTTATTGTCTCCGCCAGGCCGAAAGGCATGCCGCAAGACTATGTTTCACCCCCTGTCCGTCCGTCTGTGATAGCTAATCTCTCACATCGTTGACTTGATCGCAGCAAAATAACAGCCCGATGTGGAGAGTCAGTGAGAGCTGGATAAACGACGTAAAATGTGTCAAAAGGAGTCTGTACGGCTGTCGATAAATGAACACATGACGTCGGTGGGAGAGCAGATATTGTGTCTTTTGGACAAACAGCAGCGTGGTGCTGATGTTTGTTGTGTGAAGCAGCTTAATGTCAGAGTGTTTGTGTTGGAGCGCCTCAGTGCGGCTGCAGAGTTCATGTGCAACCTCTTCCAGAGAGACACAGAGACACTAGAAACTCTGCTGGGGAAAAAAAAAACTGCTGGGCATTGACTTTCCTATGGACATTGATCTACACACTGCAGGTATATCTGCTACACACACAACATCAAACTACACACTGCAGGTATGATGCAGCGTTTGCATTACAGCCAGCATGCCAGCGTAGTTCCCATATGGTTTCAAGGTGGGCTAAACCATATGGACCCCATGTCAGCAATGTCAGCGGCATCCACTTCAGTCCCAACTGCGATGCCCATGCAGGCTATAAGTAGCTTCTACCTGGCCCTTAGGTGGGCCCCAACTAGCCATGTTTATGTGGGACCAAGGCGGGTCCTAACTGGGTTTGCCCATGCAGGCTTTAACTGGCTTCTACCTGGGCCCTAGGTGTACCCTAACCAACCACAGTGCAGTGCCCATCGCTCCAATTGTTGTGACGTCAGGGCTCTCAATACTGCACATTGGTGGAGGAGGAGGGGCCGCAGGGCGACCGCACACATCGCTGAACCAATGGTAGCCCACGGATGTTTCCTCTGTGGATTTACAATCTGCCCCTCTATGCCACATATCATCCGCACTACAGGGTCTTCACTGACCGAGCCACGGCCCCACTGACCCTCATGACGCTACGCCACTTAAACGTGCGGCAGCATGCGCTGGGTTGCCAGGTTTGCACAGCCTGCGCCAGAAACAAGCAACCACCTTCATGAAAAAAAAAAAAACACCGAAATGGTCCGCAATGTTCCAGGGGTGTCCCCGCGCGTCCCAACACTCCACAGGGGGTCAGTGGACCATCAGGGGGTCCGCGGACCCCCTGTGGACCCCCTGAAACATAAGAAATATTATTTCTTCACATTTTCTCCTTTTTCAAAAAAACTTTTCCACAGTTTCACTCCGGCGATTTGGGTCCCCCAATATACACACGGCTGGGCCCCGTGCGCGGCTGGGGTTGAGGGGGGCGTAGCCCCCCGAAACTCTAGTATGTAATAAAAGAAAATAAAGAATTTGGAAAATGGTCTGAACTTGAAGTAATGTAAAGTATACATGGTTTTGAACATGCACGGTTCATCATTATCAGACTGTAATTTACCCTTCAACATAATGACTGGCTATCCACAGGTTTTCTAGCAATTTTTGAAAAATATTAGGCCTTATTATGTCAAATGTTCAAACCCGTTCAAACGTTTACATTCATTGAGATCATTTTCCAATTTCTTTTACATTTTGTAAATAAAATATAATACTAATAATAGCCAATTTATCATTGGGATGCCCACAATGTTTAGATACCCACTCTTCCAGTTACTTTATTATTGTGATGCGTTGTGAGCATGTAGATCGGCTATTTTGAAAACACCGGATGTGATGTATAGGTTTTGCATAGCGCAGGGCCATATAGCATTAAGGAGAACTCCTTCTAACGCTATATGGACCAGAGCTAAGGTTTACAGTGGTTAAACCGATTTTGATGCCTTTAATATGTTGTCATTAAACAATCTGTTAAGGAGTGCTGTCTGCTAGTATTGGAAACAAAACACAAACACGTGGCATTTTTCATGGAGTATAGTTTGTTTATTGTAGGCAGAATTATGGCATCATAAAATATATATTTTTTAAAACATTCTCATTTATTCGATTAACCTACATGAACAAGATGAAATGGTTTCTAGGTTCATCTAAATGTGTGTTATTATATTTTGGGTTAATTGTCCAGCCCTGTGGTGTTGGTCACGAGGCTGTCTTTCCATGTGTCATCACTGAGTCAAGGTCACTTATGATGAGAGGCTGTTGGATCAGTCATGAATCATCACATACTCATGTCATGGCAGCAGAGCTGCAACTATCCATCATCTTTGATTATTACGGGGACAGAGCTCTGCTCTGTACACGTATTGTTATTGGCAGTATTCTGTCACTTCTTCTTCTTCTTCTTCTTCTTCTTCTTCTTCTGCCACTTTTCGCAGTTCTGGCTGAACCGCGCTGTCGCTTTTTACGAAACTCGGCCATATGGTAGATGGTCATGAAAAACGATCAAAAAATAATTCTCACAATCTTTCGTCCAAAGGTGGCGCTATAGCACTCAATTGAAAATGCCAACTTTGACCAGGTACAACTCATGCCCTGTTTGACCTACAGCCATGAAACTTGGATACACATATGCGTCTCCTCATGCTGAACAACTTTCACCCTCTGACTTTTGACCTCTGACCTTTAGATCTCCCACCATTTTGAATTATATGAAAAACAGTCATTGGCTCCTAACTTCTGCATTTTTTCACTTATGGAAAATCCGTTGGAAATTTTTGTAGGCAGTGGTCCAAGGTTCAAGTGCTAAACGTTTCGTGCAGATTGCTCAAAAATCCCAGGAGGAGATAGATTTTAACTATTACAGTTTAAAGAAAATTATTCATCTGTGCCTAAAACATACATGCAGACTCACATTTCTTTGAAACTTTGCAGAAATGTACAGGGTCATTCCAAATATCACTGAAACCAATCTTACTCCAATTGGCCAAAAGGGGGCGCTATAGCAATTTTTTGAAAAGGCAGACTTTAAACAGGCATAAGTCATGCCTCGTTTGGCCGAAAGTCGTGAAACTTGCTTACACATGTGCCTTGACTCATGAGGAACACACGTATCGATTTGACCATTAAGCTCCGCCCTTAGATTTTCCGCAATTTTGAGCAGTTTGAAAAATACTTGTTTTTGCCAGTTCTGGCTTAACCGTGCATACGCTTTTTACGAAACTCGGCCATATGGTAGATGCTCATGAAAAACTACCAAGAAATAATTCTCACACTCATTCGTCAAAGGGTGGCGCTATAGCACTCAATTGAAAGTGCCAACTTTGAACAGGTACAACTCATGCCCTGTTTGACCTACAACCATGAAACTTCGATACACACATGCGTCTCTTCATGCCCGACAACTTTCGTGGTCTGACTTTTGACCTCTGACCTTTAGATCTCCCACCATTTTGAATTATATGAAAAACAGTCATTGGCTCCTAACTTCTGCATTTTTTCACTTATGGAAAATCCGTTCGAAATTTTTGTAGGCAGAGGTCCAAAGTTCAAGTGGTAAACGTTTCGTGCAGATTGCTCAAAAATCCCAGGAGGAGATAGATTTTAACTATTACAGTTTTATGAAAATTATTCATCTGTGCCTAAAACATACATGCAGACTCACATTTCTTTGAAACTTTGCAGAAATGTACAGGGTCATTCCAAATATCACTAAAACCAATCTTACTCCAATTGGCCAAAAGGGGGCGCTATAGCAATTTTTTGAAAATGCAGACTTTAAACAGGCATAAGTCATGCCTCGTTTGGCCGAAAGTCGTGAAACTTGCTTACACATGTACCTTGACTCATGAGGAACACACGTATCGATTTGACCATTAAGCTCCGCCCTTAGATTGTCCGCAATTTTGAGCAGTTTGAAAAACACTTAAACCCAGGATTTTTCAGCTATTTGCGTGAAACTGTATCATCTGTGTGATCTCCTTTTTCACAGTTACTTGTCTGTTGGGCCAATGGCGTCTCCCTTAAATGAATGCCTCACAATCTCAAGGTCGCCAGTTCAAGCCTCACTTGATGTAGACTTAATTTAAGTTGAATTGCAAACAACATGACTGTATCAATGAATACATGTGCAAATGGTAAAGATAACCTGAAATGCTTATTTGAGAGTACGTTTTTTACGTATGACATACTTCATTCTGAAAATAGCTGATCTACAACCTCACAACTTTTCATGGTTTGTGAGCTTGTAGATCGGCTACTTTCATTAGTTTTGGTTCTGAGGAGATGTACAATTTCTTCATTGGTAAATGGCTTGTGAACGAGTGATCTTAGTGTTAGTGAAACAGGGGCTTGGTTCATGAAAGAAGGCAAGAGTTTATGATCTTCAACAGACAATATCAGCCTGGACAAAGCTATAGCACTATAGGTAGTGTTGCAGCCTATTAGTCTGAAGGTTGAGAGTTCGAATCCTGTTAATGGCAGTAGGTTGAGATGTCCAATCAAACCATTATGTTTCCATCTCTCTCTCTCATCAATCTATTGTTTCCATGTCACTCTCTCTCTCTTCAATCCATTCCGTTTCCATGTCTCTCTCTCTCTCTATTCACTGGCCCCGTATTATCGCTGCTTGCAGCTATATTTATTATTATTATTCTCTTAAAAAAAAAAATCAAATAATCAAGAAGCGTGTTTTTAAAAAAAAATATTTTTTACATACAAACAAATTGATTTAACACATTTGAATACATACATTTCTTTTTGGACTAAATCTATTCATCTGATAAACCACTTAAGCCCTATTTCATACTTTGCCGTACAAAATTGGTATCACACATTTCTTCCCTGGCTGACTAATAATCAGCCAGTGATTAGTAATCTGACACACACACACACACACACACACACACACACACACACACACACACACACACACACACACACACACACACACACACACACACACATATTTTTATGCCAAGTCTTCATGGTTGATGAGCTCACACTTCTTCACAGCTCTTCACTATGTTGATTCATTGCGCTACTTTAATTTGCCATAAGGACTTGTCTTGTATGATATCTGTAATGTTTTTAATGTTATTTTCCAGTATGACATGGCTCCCTCTGACTGATCCTGGCTTCTGTCACTGCAATGTCAAAGGCTATATAAACATAACCACTAAAGCCCCATATACTCGCTTGTATGGAAGTTTGTGAAAATAGCCGATCTACAAACCCCACAACGTGTTGCCTTGCATGCATGTTGGGAGGTTATAGATCGGCTATTTTCACTATTTCTGAAAAATATTTTTTCACCCCAAAAAGTAGGGATGCCAGGAGTGGCAGGACAGGCATTTGGTGCCCCCCCACCCCCTAAAAAAAATTCCTAATTTCCTAACCCCTGACACGCACAAACACACACCGAATCAGTAAAATGCTGCATGGCGATTGGCTAGCGGTGATGTCATGGCCTCTAAATAATTTATGTGTGTGGAGGAAAGTGGAAGTCCCTGCTGGACTGTTCAGAGTGGGACGAGAGAGGGAAATCAATACCAGAGAGAGAGGGAGGGAGAGAGGGAGAGAATGAGATATGGAGAGAGAGAGAGAGAGAGAGAGAGAGAGTTGGCAAGGGCAGACGCTGCATCATAATGTGGGGAGTGAGACAGCGTTGCCATGTCTGCTTATTATAAGCGACTTTGGGCTTGTTTTTCTGTAAAGTTGCTTGTAAACAGTGGTAGTCGCGGTTTGTTGGTCTTGTTTCTAAAGTGTAGTGGCTTGTTTCTAAAGTGTAGTTGCTTATTTGGGCTTGTTTCTAAAGTGGATTTGCTTATTTGTGCTTGTCTCTAAAGTGTAGTTGCTTATTTGGGCTTGTTCCTAAGTGTAGTTGTTTATTTGGGCTTGTTCCTAAGTGTAGTTGTTTATTTGGGCTTGGGCAAGGGACCCCCCATACAACACGTGTGTTGTTAAAACGTTTAAAAAATATTCCACATTAACAAAAAAAAAAAGTTTTGAAAATAGCAGATCGACAAGCTCACAATTGTGAGCTTGTGGATCGGCTATTTTCAAATAGCCGATGGATATAGGTTTCAAAGTGCTCACGGGGCCTAATAGTCGCTTCTATTGGGCTTGTTTTCATAGACCCTTATTTCTCTCGCAAAATCTGGCAACACAGAGAGAGAGAGAGAGAGAGAGACACAGCGGGATGTGAGCAGATGGATGGATGGATAGATGGATGGATGGATGGTGTGAGTGTGAAGTGAACTCCACCCATCCCGCCTCCTGGGTGCTTCTCCCCATGCAGCGCAGCACCATGCTAGCTGATGAATATCATCTGTCAGACAGACAGGGAGGGATGCTCTACTGTATGCTGCTGTCTTTCTGGGCCATGATACATGAGGGTTTAAAGCTAATGGACACTACAGTACTACTACAGTACGTATGGGCAGGTAGGTTTTTAGACTGTTTGTTTATACATTTCGCTATTCAGGGTTGGCTAAAGTTCGCCCAGCCAAGTAACTTACTGTTGTTGTTTAAGAGTATTCTTTCACTTAAGTGGGTGCTGTACTGTATTACATACATACAGTGGTGTAAAGTAACTAAGTACATTTACTCAAGTACTGTACTTAAGTACAATTTTGAGGTATTTTTTTACTTTACTGGAGTATTTCCAATTTTCTGTACTTTTACTTCTACTCCACTACATCTTAGAGGCAAATATTGTACTTTTACTCCACTATAATTATTTGAAAACTTTAGTTACTAGTTACTTTGTAGGTTTAGATTATTATCACAGAACATACATTTACCACTTCAGCCATATATATATATTTCGGCCATTTGAATCTTTTTAGACAATTTTAGACATTTTATTCCATTGAAAACGTGCGAAATGGCCGGGACATAGTGCATAATGACTACTTTTACTTTTGTACTTTAAGTATATTTTGGTACCAATACTTTATTACTTTTACTCGAGTAAATTTGTTATCCCGGACTTTTACTTGTAACAGAGTATTTCTACATTGCAGTATTGATACTTCTACTTAAGTATAACATTTTAGTACTTTTTCCACCGCTGTAAAAGGGGTGGACGGAAGACGGAGAAGTTTGAGACCACTGATATACCACCACGCCCCATTTGATAATATGGTGTATTGTTTAGTTGTTATTGTGTATTGGGTGTCCCTTGACAGACCATGTCTATTTTCTGTCTCTCTCTCTCTCTCTCTCTCTCTCTCTCTGTTTATTAGAGTGAAGCCACAAAGCGTATCAGAGCTGACAACACCGGTGCCATCTGAGCATGAGACGAGTGTCTGAACTGGGGCTAGCTGATCCTCAATATCGACTCTCCCTCGAGTCTTGACGTCTCCCTGCCTGCCTCCCTGCCTCCCCCATTTGTCTTTCACCACTTTCCCCTCAGAGTTGTCAGAGTTCTCTCGCTGGTGCTCTGAAGCCAACCAGCCATGTGTATTTAGCTAAGTAGAGCAATTGTTCTGCCTAAATCGGTGTCATTTCTGGCAGCGTTTCTGGCAACCCCGGCCGCTGAAAGTGTGTGTGTGTGTGTGTGTGTGTGTGTGTGTGTGTGTCACGTTTTGGCTTAAGTCTCCCCCAACAACGGCATTCCCCCTGCTGCAGCTAGTAGTAAGCTCTTCTCCCTGGATGAAAGCCCTGACTTGAGGGGAAGAAGAAGCAGCCAGAGAGAGGGCCGGCCTTCCCCTTTGGACTGCAGACCACTGCTGATCACTGTTCCGGCTCTCTCTGTTGGATATATACAGTACCAACAGTCACTACAGGCACTTCACTGGATTTAGACAGGTCAGTACGGGGAGCTACATTACTTAACCCATTGAGACCTGAAGCCGATTCTAAATGTCTCCTAAATCCCAACAGTTTTCTGAAAAACGTATGTTTCTATATCAGTGGTGCTCAATCTTTTTCATGTCAAGGACCCCCAACATTATATGTATTTGGCCGCAGACCCCCATCAAAATATTTTGTTCCAGGAACCCCCAGAAGCAAAGATTTGAGTTAAAAATGTTCGCTTTAAAAATATATATATTCATAAGATTTGCACACATTTTCACGATTTAAAAAAAATAGCAGATCTACAAGCTCATAGCGCGGCACTCGGTGCCGCGCTATGAGCTTGTAGATCTGCTATTTTTGAATAGCCCAAAGTGTAAAATAATGCTTTTTAGCTCAAATCTAAAAATGACACAGTTCCAGGTCTTAATGGGTTAAATAGTCATACAGTCCTGCCCCTGAGGGCTGTCCACTCACGACTACACATTTAAGTCGACGATTAATTGTCTCTCAAATAATTGTGATTAACGATTTAATTGTGTGTTTGGCGTTGAACATTGGAACATGTGAATTTAAATAAAATTTCTGTTTGCCCTTTAGGCTTCGTAATAAAAAATTGCACAGGGCAGATATGACAAATAACGTAATTATACAAAGAAATGATTGACATATTTAATAATTTTATACATGTAAAATAGCAGAAATAGCTGATCTACAAGCTTACGACGCGTTGTAAGCTTCTATATCTGCTATATATGCTTTTTTAAATATTTGAAAATGTGTGAACATTTTTCAACATGGAGACGATTATGTCGATTATGCAAAAATAATTGAGATTATCTCAAGTGATTGCGATTAGACGATTATGTAATAATTGTAACAGGCCTACCTATCCCCATCTTTTTGTTTTTTTTGCCACCAGAGGGAACAAATGGGAGATCTGAACGTCACTATGTGGGATCTGGGACTCTACCTGTGAATCCGTCTGGCAGTAAAAAAAGACTCCCAGCCCAGCCCGGGGAGGAGAAGGCCCGGCCCAGCCCGGCCCGGCCCCGGCCCCGGGGCCCAGTCAGTCAGTCAGTCAGTCAGTCATGGAGGGGCTAGAGGGGCTGGACGCGGTGGGTGACATAAGCCCCGCCTTGGAGGCCACCGAGGACTTCATCCACTGCCTGGGGGGGTCCGGGAGTCCGGACCACGCGGGGGGCCACAACCAGAGCCACAGCAACAAGGGGGACAAGGCGGTGCAGCCGGGCTCCAGGCAGCCCAAGCCCAAGAAGCAGCTGCAGGAGGCCTCCAACGTGGCCCTGGGCAAGCTGAGCTCCAGCGGGGTGTGGGGCCTGCTGGCCCGGGAGCACCAGCCCGAGGTGGGCCCACTGGGCCTGGCCTGGGCCGACCACCAGCCCCCCTCGGCGTTCAGCGTGCTGGGGCTGGGCATGGTGGGGGGCCTGAGGTACGCAAGTGGTGTAAAGTAACTACTAACTAAGTACATTCACTCAAGTGCTGTACTTAAGTGCACTTTTGATGAGTATTTCCAATTGTCTATACTTTAACTTCTACTCCACTACATCTCGGAGGCAAATATTGTACTTTTACTCCACTACAATTATTTGAAAACTTTAGTTACTGGTTACTTTGCAGATATAAATGAGTACATTATAGAACATACATTAACCACTTTAGCCTTATTTTATACCTAGGCTATTTTCAAACATTTGAGTACTTTAACTTTTGGTACTTTTAAGTACATTTTGATACCAATACTTTTGCACTCTCACTCAATTTTGAATTCCGGACTTTTACTTGTAACGGAGTACTTCTACATTGCAGTATTGATACTTTACTTATGTAAAAACATTTGAGTACTTTTTTTCCCCACCACTGCAGGTACGGCAAGAGGAGCCGCGCGCGCTCCACCAACGACCTGGCCGCCCACACCAAGGACTGCAGCACCAGCACCAACTCTTCCACCGCCGCCTCCTCGTCCAACTCTGCCTTCAAGAAGGGACACAACCGCTCCAGGTCGGACGTCAACTACCGGCCCTCCGCCTACATCACCGACAACGGGCTGCCCACCGTCGACGGGAACACGCTGAAGAACATGGCCCTCAACCACCTCAGAGAAGGTCAGTGGACTGTGTGTGTGTGTGTGTGTGTGCGTGTGCGTGTTGTTCAGTTATATCAGCCTGATATTTGGCCTGTGTGTGTGTTGTTCAGTTATATCAGCCTGATATTTGGCCTATCTTTAACCCATTTAAGAACTTAAGGCCAATTCTACAAATGCCTTCTAAATCAGTAGTTCTCAAACGTTTTCGTGCCAAAGACCCGCAAATTGATATGTTTATTATGGCCGCGGACCCCCCCATCTGAAAATGTTTTGTGCCAGGGACTCCAGAGCAGATTTGTTTAAAAAAATGCTGAATAAGGGCGCAGTCACACCGCACTTTTATTTTACCTATGGGGCGGAATCTGCCAATGCTTTGTCAATGCAAATGCGTGGATTCATGGTCTTGCGCATCTTTCACTCAAATCCACGCATTTGCATTGACAAAGCATTGGCAGATTCCGCCCCATAGGTAAAATAAAAGTGCGTTGTGACCGTGCACTTATTCAAGATTTTTCAAACACTTTCAAGATTTTTCTAAATTGTTCAAAATTAGCAGATGTAAAATGACATGCAGGCTTTCCCGGTTTTATTGGGTTAAACACTTAAAACCTGCAGTATATAATTCAGTTGACCAGGGTCCCCCAGGAGTCTAGCCTTGCCCCCTCCCCCACACACCCAATCTCTTCACATTCCCAACAGAATCTTCACCTCTTATGCCATGCCCAGATTGGGACTCCGTTGTATTGGTTAAGAATAGAATTTTCTTGTAATAGCCTTCTTGCAGCATTTATAGCAGATGATACCGTCTTGGTCACACTGGAGTTAAGAAAACAGGAGCAGATCAGCGAATGACAATGATTCACATCTACAATCATCATAACTACAGTACTGTAGTTATGAGGGTAGTTCAGGGCAGATTTAGCTGTTCAAACATCTATTTCCAACATTCATAAAAACATATTTATTGTTTATGAGAATGCCAAATAATAACTTAAAGTACAATAACTTTCACGTTATTTGAATATCCAGCATTTTAGTATTTTCTGTAGCCCTGCCTTAGGCATTAGGGCTGTCACAATGATGACATTTTACATGATGATTATCATACAGATCTTTGCGATCAACGATTTAGTTGCGTTTTTGTCGTTGAACACTGGAAGGTATGATTAAAAATAATATTTCTTGTTTGGCTTTTAGGCTTGTTTGAACATATATGAACATTTTTCAACATGGAAACGAATAGGACGATAATGCAAAACAAATGCGATTATCTCAAATAATTGTGAGTAGGCGATGATGTAATAATTGTGACAGGCCTAATTGGCGCTGGTCTCTGTAAGCCCGTCTCAGTCAGCAGATTGATCTAACTGGCACTTGGTACAGTCGTGCACACTGACATTGAATCAATGAGGTGCCACGCCCTCTTGTAAGGGAATCACACTAAATGTCCATTACACTTATGCCTAGTTAATAGCCTTCCAGTCTCGCATAGCCAGACATCTATGTCCACAATCTCCGAATGCTAGTGTATGGAGTCTGGAACTACACCTCCCGAAATCCGAGAACGGAAGCTGTCATCTGTTTGTCATTTCCATTCACGAAATATGTGATAGATTTTTTTCTTTATTTGAGTGTTATGCTATAAGGAAGCCCAGCCCATATGGATTTAAAGGACATCTTTGTTTTTTTTTACAACAAGGGTTATTTTATTAGTTTGTAAAATAATTAAAAGATGAGTGTATTGTTTTCTATCGTTTTTTAATGATTCATTGATTTTACATTTTTGATCCATTGGTAAATAGTCATGAACGCAGCTTCCGATTTCCGTGAAACTTTGTACCCACATCCCCACTAGGCCAAGGAAGAAATGCCACCCTACATTTTTCAAATCAGCCTCATGGTGGCGCTGTAACAGGCAGATTCACGTTTTGGCCTATGGGGGTGCCATTTCTTCCTTGGCCTTGTGGGGATGTGCGTACAAAGTTTCACGGAAACTTTATAGTACACTTTGACTTAGACACTAAACTGACATGACAATTCACAAACAACGATCAAATGAATAACCATCTAAAACACCCAAGCAATACAACCTCAAATACAACATTGGGCCTGTTAACCTCATTATAACAGGAGACCCGACATGAACCTACTTTTATGAAACAAAAAACTTTGCAGAACTTTGCATAGAAAGAGGATAATTCAAGCTTGCCGTACAGCTGCCATGTTGGTGAGTTTAACGTTCTTTGATACAATCATAATGCAGGACTTTTCTGTTTGGTTGTGTAGGATGTCAAGGCCAGAAAGTCGTTTTTTGCCGCTCAGTAGGCGTTCCCGCATAACTTCCGGGTACGATGATGCCACGCGCATAGCCTCTATCGGACACATTTGCGCGACTGTAAACGAAGACGAAACGGAAGCGGGGAGGAGGCGTCGCATCCTCTTTATCCTCTGATCATTTTCAGAGCATCCGTTCCTCCAGACCGTGTGACGGAAGCATTTGAAAATTGTGGGAGGCAACAGTCAGGCTCGTGAGACTAATAGCCCCCTGACCCCCCCCCCCCCCCCCCGTTGTATCCCCAGCGTTTATGTGACGCTCAGTGCTTCTCAAAGTGAGGGGGTTTGCAGGGGGTCCCCAGCTAAATTAGTGAAATACAACTTTAACGCTAAATTATACTAGGCTATTCGGAAATAGCCGATCTGCACACTCAATGCCTCACATTGCTCGTGCGGTTTTGAGCTTTCAAATCGACGATTTTCCCCCCCAAAAAATCATGTTCGCTTATGGGGGCCGATGGCACAAAATCTCTTCAGATGTGGGTCCGCGGCCAAATTCTATATCAATTTGAGGGTCCTTGACAAGAAAATGTTTTTCGAAAGGTGCATTACGAACGGCCAATTAGAAATGCAATGATAATAATATCTTGCCGTCCCGTTGGTTTGGCGAAGCTCCCTTCAGGACTGAGAGGTTTTCAATAAAAACATGACCCGGCCTTATTTCCCTCATCTCTGTTGAAGCATCCTCGCACAGAGAGAGACATAATGACACATGATTGTTGTGAGCATGATAACCTGAAATCACACAGCTGTGTGCTATGATGACGCTCTCACGCACGCTCGCTCTCGCGCACACATTTGTATTGCTATACTTGTGAGGACATCCAAACAGGATGCCAGTTTTATGAATGCCATTTCAGCCAATCTACAAGCTCCTTGTCCTGGGTTCGATTCCCGCGCGGGGGGGGGGGGGGGGGGGGGGCGCTGGGGGCGTGTCCTCTCCTCAGTGCCCATTAGGGCTGGTGAATTAATCATTGAATATTGAATATTCCTCGATTATTGGGAAAATATGTATATTCGAATATGAAAATTAATATTTGAATATTAAAAAAACAAATATTTATTTGACAGGGACAATACAAAAACAATGTATCAAGTTATAAAAACAAACAAAAGGTATGTTTTATTGGATCCGAGCACTCGATACATTGTTTTTTGTATTGTTTCTGTCAAAAAAAAATTGAAAAATATCTTTTTATAATAATAATAATAATCTGCCAATTTTTAAGACCAATATTCGAATATCATTTCTGAGGAAAGTTGACAGCCCTAGTGCCCATACCCTAGGTGGGGTTGGTGAAAGGGCCTTTCTGTGTGGAGTTTGCATGTTCTCCCCGTGTCCCCTTGGGTACCTACCCTCACACAAACATCCAGTAATCCTGGTCTCTATACTGCCTTCCCCTGGTCAGCCGGGGCGCCTGATGGAGGGGAAAGGAACTGGTTGGAATAACGTGTTCCTTCCACGCGCTACGTCCTACCGGGGAAACTCCCCCCTGTCAGGTGATAAGAAGCGGCTTGCTAGCTCTCATGCATTGAAGGAGGCAATGAGCTCGGCTCCGGGCTCTCCCTAGGCTGGCAGAGGGAGTGCAGCGCCCAGGATTACTTAGACAATTGGCACTGGGTGAAAATAATGGGGTTGCAAAATCGTGGGATAAAAATGTAAAGATATAATCTACAAGAGACGTGCTGTGAGCTTGTCGGTCAGCTATTCTCAGTGTGTGACAAGTAAAATCTTGGATAACTCCAACCTTAACCCCTAAATCTAACCTCTAAATGTTTAATCCTAACCCTGTCCTCAATCTTTTCCTATTGTAAGCCTAACTCTAAAAAGCATTTTTTAACCATAAAACATGTTTTTCTTGAGAGGACCAGGACACAATGTCTATTTCTCAAATTCTGCTGTACTTGTGGGGACATTTGGCTCTCACAATTATAGTAGGCCTAGTACACACACACACACACACACACACACACACACACACACACACACACACACACACACACACACACACACACACACACACACACACACACACACACACCAGCAAATACACACCCAAACAAACACACACTCGAGTCTGAGTCAAAGAACTCGGTGCAGTTTGTTTTGTGTTTGTGTGTGTGTGTGTGTGTGTGTGTTTAGCCACATGAAGACCTAAGGAGATCGTCGCCATAGAAGGATAATAGGCTGTAATCCTGTCAGCAAATGGGCTGAAATGAGGCGAGAGGAGAGGAGAGGCAGCCCAATTATCCTGCCCCCGATACTAGCAGGATTATTTAGCATTAGCATAATGTGTGTGCCAATAGCCGTCTGGCCCTTCTTTTTTTTTTAGGGGAAATTCGGAGTCAGACGGCTGTGTTTTTTTTCTCCTGCAACGCTCGCCTTGAATGCTTAATTTACGTTCTGTAGAGGTGCCACACGCTGAAAATAATAGCTTTTTAACTCAAATATTTGCTTCTGGGGGTCCCTGGAACAACATATTTTGAGATGGGGGGTCCTTGACATGAAAATGTTTTGAGAACCACTGATATTATAGGAACATAATTTTTTTCTCAAAAAACACTGTTAGGATTTAGAAGACATTTGTAGAATCCGCCAGAAGCACACATCTTCACGATTTTTCAAAAATAGCAGATCTACAAGCTCGTAGTGCGGCTCTCGGTGCCGCACTATGAGCTTGTAGATCTGCTATTTTTGAATAGCCCAAAGAAATCTAAAAATGAAACGCAGATCTGTTTCCCGGTCTCAATGGGTTAATTGGCATAATGAATACAATGGAAGTGGTTCTCAAACTTTTTCATGTGAAGGACCCCCAAATGTAGTATGTAGTTGTTGGCCGAGGATCTCCATCTGAAAATGTTTTATGCCAGGGACCCCCAGAAGAGAAGATTTGTGTTCAAAATTATTCAAAATCTTCCAAACATTTTTGAGATTTTTTCAAAGATTGCAGATGTACAAGTGTGAGCTTGTAAATCTGCTATTTTTGAATAGCCAACATATAAATGGATAAGGCGGTTGAAATGGATTGTGATGTGAACCCCCCCCCCCACCCCAAGGACCCCACTTTGAGAACCAATGCAGTAGGATACAATAGCAGCGGCAAGTTAAGTAGTAGTTGGGGAATTAATTGGCATAATGACAAAACATTGGGAGGAAAAATAGGTAAATTCGGTTACTCAAAAAACAAAGAATTAAGTCTACGTAATGGTTTAGTAGTTGTGTTTCCCACATCCAGTCCTCTTCAGGGACAGGTGAACACAGTCTCACACCATCATGCCATTACAGTTTTTGAGAACTGAGCATTTTAGAGTCTGTTTTTCTGTCGACCTTTTGAGGGCCTGTTCAGAAATCCCTATAATGTCATCAACATTAACCCATTAAGACCGCGGGAACGCATCTGTGCCATTTTAAGATTTCTGTGGCTATTCAAAAATAGCAGATATACAAGCTCATGAGCTTGTATATCTGCTTTTTCGGAAAAATCCTGAAAATGTGTGCAAATCTTTGAAAATATATATATATATATTTTTTGAAGCCAACATTTGTAACTCAAATCTTTGCTTCTGGGGGGGTCCCTGAAACAAAATATTTTGCGACATTTATTTTCTTTTTGTAATTTTTTTCTCAAAAAAACTGTTTAGAAAGCATTTTTAGAATGGGCCTCGGGTCTTAATATGGTCCAACCTGATATGCTGACGCCAGTGCTCAGAAACGACTGTAATGGCATTGTCCGTCAATCGAATGGAGCTGACTCACCTTTTTGGTGTCAACCAGGGGAGAGGAGGACGTGATGATGTCCATTGTTGTGCTTTCATCAGCTCCTTTTGGGGCTGATTGTGACACTATATTAACTACTTTTGCTGGGGACCCCCTGGTACCCCCCCCCCCCCACCCAAGGATTTATGTAAAAATCTTCCAAACAGTTTCAATATATAAAGAAATATCTAAAATAGCAGATTTACAAGCTCATGAAAAGGCCAACATATAAAATATGGATAAAGTGGTTAAGATGATTGCTGTATTAACACATTTAGCTGGGGACCCCCTGGAACCTCTGCTGTAGACATCAGTGGTTTTCAAACGGTTCCATTATTTGGCTGTGAACCCCCATACAAAATGAGTGTTGTTAAAATGTTCCAAAAAGTATTCCACGTTTTTTTCTCGATTGTTCTGAAAATAGCACATCTACAAACATGTGAGCTTGTCGATCGGCTATTTTCAAATGGCCAATGTGTTGTAGGCCCGTAGGGTTAAAGTTCTTAGTGCTAAATCATTTAGCTGGGGGACCCCCTTGCAAACCCCTCGAGGACCCCTGGGGGTCCTTGGACCACACCCTGTGACCCACTGCACTACAACACAGATGTTAATACTAGGTGTGCAGTATACTTGTGTGGATATTTAGCGCTCACTAGTATAGTAATACTGTGTGTGTGTGTGTGTGTGTGTGTGTGTGTGTGTGTGTGTGTGTGTGTGTGTGTGTGTGTGTGTGTGTGTGTGTGTGTGTGTGTGTGTGTGTGTGTGTGTGTGTGTGTGTGTGTGTGTTTCATCACTTCCAATTTCACCTGTTTGTCCTGTATCCTGTATGAGTTCTCCCCCCTGATTGGATGAAATTGGTAAATTTGTGTGTGTGTGGTGTGCCCCTTATACCCCCCCCCCCCCCCCCCCCCCCCCCCCTCCCACACACACGTGCGCAGAGCGTTCTGTATGATAGATTTCTCTGGCGCGGTGGTGACAGGTGTAACAGTGATGGATGTGTTGGTCGGTTCAGCGTGTAACCTTCAGCCTTCATGCCTCCCCTGCTGCCTTGCTCATTTACCTTCCCTCTTTAAGATATTTATCGTTGTCTGAAGACATTAGGACAGGGGTCTTCAAGGTTTGTTTTTTTTCCAGACCAAGGACCCCTTTAGCTGAGAGAGAGACGAAGCAGGGACCCCCACTACATATTGTATTAGATTGCGTTGCAGACTTTTTCATTGATTTCATAGATAACTTCATAGACTTGTTTTACAGCACTATCATCAGTGGTGTGTCAATTCATGTTTTTGTTTTGTTTATTTCAGACATTTAACCACTTGGACGGTCCATACTTAGTAAACTTGGCCGTTGGCTCTGTACTTGGTTTGCTCCTTTTTCCCTCTACACCAAACTACTTTGCTGAAAATAGCCGCTCTACAATACAAGCTCTATAATCTACAATACTGCCTCTAAGAATACATTCTTAGAGGCAGCGTATCGTGTATCGTAGAACGATGCTGGCTGATATACTAGGACAAGGATAAAGACAGAGGCAGACTACAGGTGGACTGAGATCTTTTGACAGTTTTGACTGGCTTCAACTCTGCTGTCCCTGTGACTGTGTTCTAACCACATGAACCCTAGCGTCCTATTCTGGGGACGACATTCAGCCAAAATAGCAAATCGACAGCTATTTTCGGCGATGGGATTGTTTGTAGAGGGGGGGGGACCAAGGAGGGGACCAAGTATAGACCCCTAGGGAACTCCGGTCAACGAAGTATATAGGGTATAAATGTCTAAAAACTACGCTTTAAGGACGCACTAGTGCTTTTCTTCCCTCAAACTGTGGTCTATTTTGGTCCTGACCTCACCCCGTGTCTATGCTATGATTTTAACATGCAACTCCTCTGACCTTCCACTGTGTTCCACTTAGTCTTTCAAATGTCTCCAGTAGAAATGGAAAATGTCTCGAGTTTTGGTGTGCGTGTCAGTGTGCGTGTCAGTGTGCGTGTGTGCGTGTGTGCGTGTGTGTGTGTGTGTGTGTGTGTGTGTGTGTGTGTGTGTGTGTGCGTGTGTGCGTGTGTGTGTGTGTGCGCACACGTGCGTGCGTGTGTGTGTGTGTGTGTCTGCTTGTATACTTTTGAGGGCCAAATGTCCCGACAAGTATAGTATAATTTGAGAACATAACATTGTGGGGCCCATTTTCCTGGTCCTCCTCACAAGAGAAATCAAATTGTTGTTTTATGGGTTTAAAAAAAACATTTTTTAGAGTTAGGCTTACAATTGAGAACAGATTCCGGTTAGGATTAGTCATTTAGAGGCAGTGGTGTAAGGTAACTAAGTACATTTACTCAAGTACTGTACGATTTTGAGGTACCTTTACATTACTGGAGTATTTTCAAATGTCTATACTTTTACTTCTACTTGTACTTTTACTCCATTACAATTATTTGAAAACTTTGACTACTCAACTTTGCAGATATAAATTATTACATTATACAACAAACATTTACCACTTTATCCCTATTTTATACCTAGGCTATTTGAAAATAGCCGATCTACAAGCTCACAACGTGTCGCTTCGTGAAGCGTCGTAGATCTGCTATTTTCAAACATTTTAGTACTTTTACTTTTGGTACTTTAAGTACACTTTGATACCAATACTTTTGTACTTTTACTCAAGCAAATTTTGGATTCCAGACTTTTACTTGTAACAGAGTACTCCTACATTGCAGTATTGATACTTTTGAGTACTTTTTCCACCACTGCAGTTGAGAACAGAATTCAGGTTAGGATTAGTCATTTAGAGGTTAGGTTTAGGGGTTTGGGGGGGTTAGAGTTATGCGGGCTTGTAGAGCGGCTATTTTCAGCTGTCGATTCAAGGTCTAATTAATGGCAATAGATTGTATATACAAATCGTCTCTCCTAAAATGTAGACGTCCTCACGAGTATAGTAATGCAGACAGTGGGTGTATGTGTGCGTGCGTGTCTCTGTCCAGGAAACTGTGGGAGTCTGATAGTCCGTGACAGAGCCAGAGCAGTAAAACACTGTGGGATGTTTTGATTGGCTATCTGATTGTTGGGTGTGGCCGCCTGCCTGCCACAACCCTGCTTATACTTAGTCGGAACGGCGGCTGTGTCGGAGTCGCACACCGAAAATAGCAGATCTACAAGCTCACAACGCGTCGCAGCGTGACGCGTTGTGAGCTTGTTGTGAGCTTGTTTTCCGGTTCATGACAACGGGAAAATGAGTATAAGAAAGAAAAGTATTGGCGCCAATACTTTTTTTTTAATTTTTACTCATTTTTCCAGAAAGTATGTTATACTTTCAGTATAACTGTAAAAGTACTCGGTACTCAGTACCCTTTTCACATTTGTGAAGACGTTTCAAAAATAGCCGATCCACAAGCTGTGAGCTTTTTGGAATAGACAAAGTATAAAATAGGGCCTAATTGGTTCATGTTTTTCAACATTAAAATAATTGTGGTGTAAAGTAAAAAAGCACAATATTTGCCCCTGAGATGTAATGAAGTAGAAGTAAAAAGTACCTTTTAAAATTGTACTGTCGTGAATGTGCTTAGTTACCAGTGGTGGAAGAAGTACTCAGATATTTTTTTTTTAGTTTAAGTAAAAGTATCAATACCACAATATTAAGATGCTCTGTTACAAGTAAAAGGCCTGTGTTCAAAATGTTACTTGAGTAAAAGTACAAAAGTGTTGGCATCAAAATGTAATTAAAGTACCAAAAGTAAAAGTACTAACGTGTCGCAATGTGACCCGTTGTGAGCTTGTAGATCTGCTATTTTCAAATAGCCTATGTATAAAATAGGGCTAAAGTGGTTAATGTATATGTTTTAGAATATAGTAATTTATATCTGCAAAGTATCTAGCAACTAAAGTTTTCAAATAATTGTAGTGGCGTAAAAGTACAATATTTAGTATGTAGTGGAGTAGAAGTAAAGTAAAAAGTAACTCAAAATTGTACATAAGTACATGTACTTAGTTACTTTCCACCACTGTTATTTACCACTGAAATCAGGCGTAACCGATCCTGGAGCTGAGGCGACCAGCTGTAGTGCAGAGAGTTTATGGAGAGTTGACTTTGGACAGAGTGGCTGAAATATCTGCTGTAGTTGGACGCCTAATTGTATATGCGCACGTTACTCATGCGAGAGGCCGTGCGCGCATGGGTGCTGTGCACGTGCGTGTGTGTCTTTTTAATGATAATGATCTTTATTTATAAGCCGCTCACCAAAACAGGTTTACAAAGTGCTTAATAGCGAGATAAAATACAGCCATAAGGAAAAAAACAACAGTCGAGTAAATATCAAAGGATAAAATCTGTATCGGTAATGCAGATCGCAACAATTAATCAGTTATGACATACAAAGGTTCACAAGGAATAAAACATGGCAATAAAAACAATGTAAAAACCTCGATATGACATCTGGTTTTCCGAAGTGATTCAAAGTTATACGGCTTGACTTTTTCAAATAAAAAATAGGAATAAAGATAAAATAACCTACTGAAATAAACACAAATAAAATGATAAATAATAACGGTAATAAAGAATTGAAACTTTTGTTCACTGTTTGGTCAGCCGATGAAAATGCCACAGATCAATATCACTCAAGTACCTGAACAATCACCCCAGTTGATTTGTGTGTGTGTGTGTGTGTGTGTGTGTGTGTGTGTGTGTGCGCCTGTTTTGAGCGGGAGTGTGAGCAAGTAAAGATGAAGGCTAATTGAATAGAGTAGTTCCTCACAAGGCACGTACGCGCACACACACACACACACACACACACACACACACACACACACACACACACACACACACACACACACACACACACACACACACACACACACACACAGGCACAAAACTAATTCTTATCTCGACTCCCTCCAAGCATGAAGACTGCCAATCAGAGACCCTTCGTTTGGGCCTAAACCTCATCTGCATATTCATTAGCAGCTTAAACAAAAGGTTTGTTAACATGCAAAGTCGGAGACTTGTGGTGACAACTGTCGTACTGCTGTGTTTGTATAAGATTGATGAGACATTTGCTCTGGCCGCACCGGAGTCAACAGCTGCCACATAGGATTTAGCACGGCTCGTTCCCACTTAAGAGCTAATATAATGAACAAAAAAGGCCAGGCAATGCAATATCTGCCATTTAGGCCCATTTTGGTGGGTGTTTTCCATTTGTTTCAGTTAAGGAAAATCACCTCTGGAAAGCAAGAAGAGGGTTTGATGTACAAAGTGGTCAATTCTTACTTGCAATGCCGCGTAAAATGTAAAAAAACTTAATACAAGTAGATTTTTTTCAAAATGTGGCAAACTATTTAGAAAATAGCTGATCTACAAGCTCAGTTGGTACAAGCTTGTAGGTAAAATATGAAATAGGGTTTAAGTGGTTATGTTTTTGTTTTGTAATCAAAATTTACAAAGTAACTTAAGAAGTTAAAGTTTCAATTAATTGTATAAAATGTAAATACTTAAGTAACAGTGTCTCAAAATGTTACTTACGTATAGTACTTGGGTAAATGTACTTTGTTACTTTCCACCGCTGATGTACTTAGGTGTTGGCCTGCCTGTGCATTCGTTGATGGCTTACCGACGTACAGGTCCCATTTACACCTGGCAGGATTGCACTGTAAATGCATAGCACTACAAACAAGGTTAGAGACACATTTGGCCCCATTAGTTGTAGTTCTGTAAATGACTGTAATGCATCTCCATTTCACAACGCTAGCAAGGAAAATGCACACTGGCACTCAGATGGTACACTAGAAACCCGGGCTGTACCAGACAAACTTAACTGGTCGAATCAGATTCGGGATTCTAATGCAAAACAGTTCGACTATTTGTATTATATATAAAGTTCTATGAGACTTTTTGATAAAATAGTACATTTCCAAGCGTTTCAGTGCTGATTTAGACTACATTTACAAAGTCAAGAGCAACAAAGTCATAATTTAAATTTTTTGAGCATTTCAAATCGATAAAGCCGTTCCTAAGCTAATACTTTGATGACCAGCCGACTGGTAGGCAGCGGTTCCGGTAGGAGACACAAAGGATACTCCTTGTGTCTTCTACCGGAACTGCTGCCGGTCATCAAATTATTGGCTTAGGAATGCAACAGAAAACAAAACAAAAATCACGTATTCAAGTGTCCATGGGGTGACTAATCGATGGAAAAAAAGTGTTTTTGCCAACTATTTGGGGGGCCACTTGCAATACCCTCACGGCCCACCAGTGGGGCTCCGGCCCACAGGTTGAGAACCACTGCCCCAGAGCGGAGCGCTGCGTCTCCGAGACCCTCCATCATCAAGACGCTGAAGCGGAACCGGGAAGCCGGTCATTTCCTCGTTCCATTGAGGCCTGTCGCTCGACACCCGTTTCCTCCCGCCTGCTTGTTCAGTTGGGGGTCTTATCGGAGCGTGTCTCCCACTCTGCTGCTGTGACGTGACACCTGCTCCCATGGGGATCAAATCTCATTACAGCCCCCACAAAAAAAGCAGCTCCAGTCCTTAAAGGGACACACACTCACATGCTGTCCATGTGCTTTTCTGTTCGTTGTTGATGATAGAAATAATGTCAATCGACTATTCAATTTAACACATTCCACGCCAGAGTTTAATATCATAATGTACTCACCAGTGCCAGCGATTTATTGTTGTTTTTTAGTTTTTTTCACGTTGCCACAGCCATCGCTAAATACCTTTAAAATCGTGCGTTCAACTGTTTGTAGACACACAGGGTAGCTGTGTGAGACGCCCAGAGAAGACCGTTTCGATTGCCGATCGTCCATTTTGAAGCTCAGGTGGTTTATGTTAAACAGCGATCAGCGAGGAGAAAAACAACAACCGAGAAAATGAAGATTTAGTTTCCGCTTTAGAGTGGAGGCGGATGGGAACGAAAATCTCCGGATACGGATATTTCTGTTTCCGGTGGTGCTACAATGAAATGTGTCGTGGCGAACGAGGCCTAAAATGAAATGTGTCACTGCGAGGGAGGCCTACAATGAAATGTGAACCTGCGAAAAAAAAAGAAAAAAAAAAAGACCACTTTGCGTAGATCTACGCGACTGGCACGCTGTGCAATTACTTAGGTTTGCGTAGATCTACGCGATTGGCACGCAATATGTTAATCTATTATTATTATCATTTTTTTTAAAGATTTATTTTTGGGCTTTTATGCCTTTATTTGACAGGAAATGGGGAGAGAGAAGGGGAGTGTCATGCTACAAAGGCCGTCTGGATCGGGAGTCGAACCCGCGACGCACTGTCCGGGTGCCTGGACCAATTTAATCGATTATACTAAAAAGAAATATGATTTAATGAAATTATTTATTAACAATCAGTCTCTATTTTTGGCATGTCAATATAGGTGAAAAGTTTCTAAAAGAAAATTTAAAAAATCTAAAAGGGTTGTTACGGTCGTTGCTGTTGGCAGGTCCGCGTCATGGACACCATTATCTGGCCACGATTGACCACCAGTAGAGATCACCATATACAGAGTTGCCTGACACACCTAAGTCTGACATCTTTCCATATTTGGGCATGGCTTTCCTGATGGGATTCCAAATATGGATATGGCTGAGTGAGTCGTCGTGACATAACCGGGATGACACAAGCATTTAGGAGAGAGTTCAGCACCTCCTGTACGAACCAGGATATTTGGCCTCAAGACTCGGATACCCCAGCGTCGGACAAGCGCCCTTTGTTTGCACTTGTACTATTTCAGCCTCTCTGCTACCGAGTTACTTCGAACTACCCTGTGAACCACTCGGGTTAGATATCTCGGTTCCAGTTCTAATCGGAACCACTGCGTTGGGTCTCTCTTCCAGACAACCTGCTAGAACCTAGTCAACCCTTGCTATTTTGAGTAGTGTTTCTCAACAAGCATGATCAGACACGCCTTGCTGGTAAGAGCTCCTATCCAGGTTTATGGAACAGAGGGCCGGTATGCCACTGCTCTGTACTCTGCCGCCAGCAAGCACAGCAAGCTGGATCAGGTGGAGCGAGAACTGGCCAAAGTTTCTACTCTCATCAAGGACCCCAAGCTTTCCGGCATCGCCACGGACCCCTTTGTGAAACATAGCGTCAAGAAGCAGATTTTCAATGCCGCTCTCACCAGGGCTAAGCTCTCCCCCATCACCGTCAACCTCATCGACGTTTTGGCAGACAATGGCCGACTGACTTTGACCGGCAAAGTCATCGCCGCCTTTGGGAAGATGATGAGCGCTCACCGTGGAGAAGTCCTCTGTTCTGTCACCACCGCTCATCCTCTGGACGAAGCCAACCTGACTGACCTGAAGGTTGCCCTAAAAGGTTTCCTTCAGAAGGACGAAACTGTCAAGCTGGAAACCAAGTCTGACCCCTCCATCATGGGTGGTATGATTGTCCACATTGGAGACATGGAGAAGTATGTGGACATGTCCACCAAAACCCAGATTCAGAAGCTGACCAAGCTCATCGGGGAAGCCTAAGTCCTGTGGACTGAACCGTGAACAGCATCGAAGACTAACATTGGGGGGGGGGGGGGGGGGGGTGATGCTTCTCAATGTACAATAGAGTTTGTAGATCTGCTATTTTCGCAGATTCATAAAAAAAAAAAACAGACATGGACCTTGTGGGGGTCCCTGGCACAAAATATTTACGGCCAAATACATATCAATTTGGGGGTCCTTGACATGAAGATGTTTGAGAACCACTGATTCACGTGATTATTCCATGTCTGTGCCAGACTGGACAACGTCCAGTGGATGCAATTGTGTTTGTAAACACACCACGATGTCATCTCACTGAGAGCTGCGCTGATGCATTCACATGTAAATAAGCTCCATTATGGTGGGGGAAATTTGGTTATGGTGGGTTAAAGCATTTACAATTAAGTGTTATAATAATGTCCAACAATCCAATTTTACATGCAGCAGTCATTGGAAGCCTGGTTTCTCTCCTGCATGGCATGTTGTCATGTTGAAGTTGTTCTGTTGGCCTTTGAATAGTACAATACAATTTAACCACTTTCAACCTGGCGTCCCTATTTTGTGCATGTCATTATAGGCGTGAAAATAAATGAAAAATCTAGGAAAAAAATGTAAATAAAAAGCTGATCTACAAGCTCGCAATGCGTCGTGACAACTATCAACAGTGTCATCAATTTCATCATCTACAATTCAAATATTTTATGTTTTAATGGACTTGGCTCCTCGTGTGATTGTTGCTTATAGGCCTGTCACAATTATTACATAATAATCGTCTAATCGCAATTCTTTGAGATAATCGCAATTATTTTTGCATATTCGTCATAATCGTTTCCAAGTTGAAAAATGTTCACCCATTTTCAAATATTACAAAAGAGCAGATCTACAAGCTTACATCGCGTCACTTTGTGATGCGTTGTAAGCTTGTAGATCGGCTATTTCTGCAATTTTTTAATATGTCAAAAATGTCTTTTTATGGTTACGTTATTTGTCATATCTGCCCTGTGCAATCTTTTTATTATCAAGCCTAAAAAGGCAAACAGACATTACAATTTGTATTCATATGTTCCAATGTTCAACAATGCCAAACACACAATTAAATCGTTAATCGCAATTATTTGAGTCACAATTAATCGTCAAGTTAAATTTGTAATGGTCCTACTTGCTCAGTGTTCCACCTCTGGCCCCGGCTCCCGTCACTAACCTCAGGAGCCTCTAAATCTCGATAGGGCTCTTTCCTCACAGCGCAGCGCGGAGCGGAGCCTAGGCTAGAGGGGGGCTCGGCTCCGACGTGAGCCTTGATATTTTGGTTCGAGATAGTGGTGTGGCTGGGGCTCCGCCGCAGCCGTTTTATGTGGAGCTGGCAGGAAGAAGCGGCATTGTTAAAGAGGCCACTGAGAAAACAAGTCGGCGCAGGGAGAAACGCTGCTAATCTGAAGGCCCACCACGGCACACCCACCCACCCCTCTCTGCCCTTTCCTCTCCATCACTGTCTGTCTCCTACTCTCTTTTCACCCCCGTCAGCCACTTTCATTCTAAACCTTTATCTGTCTCTCTCTCTCTCTCCTCGCTCAATGTGAACAGACTGACTGACTTGACTCACGTAGACAGAAGGCACTGAACATACGTAACCCTTACCCAGCTGATAAGGTAGCATATTTTGATATTGTGGTGTGCTTGGTGATATGACATGCTATATACTTTAAAAATATTGAACTACTTCAGCCCTTTATACTTCATTGTATGATGAATAGCGGAAATAACCTACTGTGTATAGATAATACAGACTAGACTGTTCATGATTGTAGATATTTGGCCACTTGTATATCCTCCTTATTTCAACCCACACGTGAATAAGAGTATGCATGGATATACCATCAATACTGTCACTTGCTACATTACGTTTGCACGGAACGAAGGCACGACAACATTACAGAGAAACAACATTTAGTTTCAGATGATAGACGCCGGCTGTCAGCTGGTACGACATAATGCAATAGTGTCTGACCCAGTTTCCATCAGCTCGATTGTTGGCTTTGAAGCCACTCTCCCTTTGAAAAGACGTGCACGGTGACCTAGCCTAATGACAACTCACTGATGTTTTGTAATGTTTTGCAATTTTCTCAGAAATGTGCCAGACGGTGCCACCGCGTTGGATAAGTAGGACCAGCGCAGTGTCGCCTTCCATTCTCCTTCCTCATGCCTCCTTCATATACCTGCTACATTGGTCTAGTGCAGTGTATCTCAACCTGGGGGTCCCCAAATTAATTTGGGGGGTTCCCAGATGATTAGCTTAATGTGCAACATTGTTTTCTCACTCAACAGTAAACAAACCAACATACAGTACATGTGTATACAGGGTACCGTATCTGCACATTTCTAAAGCGTCAATCTAAGGACCTCTCCTCTCCTCTCCTCTCCTCTCCTCTAGCTGATAAGGGCAGCAGCAGTGGAGGCAGCGTGGTGAAGCAGGGCGCGCTGGAGCAGCGCGAGGGTCCGCGGGGCCGCTGGGCGGCGTGCCACGTGGAGCTGACGCCCTGCGAGCTGCGCCTCTACACCCTGGACAGCAGCGCCAACCGGCAGCTGGGCAACGCCTACTCCCTGTCCCACTGCCAGAGCGTCGTCTCCCCCGCCCCCACCTCCCAGAGCGGACAGAGCGGCCAGCCCCAGCTCAGCGACCCCCGAACCCTCCAGGTCAGGGCTGCAACTAGGGCTGCATGATTATGGCTAGAATGATTGTCACGATCATTATTTTTTCTTTATTGATGTTTTTCTATTTATACGTACAGGTCAATGAGACAAAAGTATTCAAGAAATATTGTATGTTACCCCTCCCACCCCCCAAAGTTCCCGCTCCGAAAGAGCCACAACCCTGGTATCTTGTTGTACACAGTAGTAGAAATATATATAATTAAAAGAAAAATTTAAAATTAAAATACTGTCACGATCATTTTGATAGAACTGTAGTTCATTTTTCCAGAATGTGGCATAAACATTTCCTGTTCCGGATCAGTTTCTCGTTGTTACTTTTGGTGTTGTGGATGTAAATGAATTGATGCAAAAATGCTGTAATATCAACTAAATCAATGTCTAATAATGTCTGATTAACCACTTAAGCCATACTTTATACTTTGTTGTACAAGTGTCGCACGAAAAGCGAAAATAGCGGTTTGTGAGCTTGTAGATGTCTTTTCTTTTTTTTTGTAAGAAAAGTTCAAAAAGAAAGTTCAATTCTTCCCCCCCAAAATCTCTTATTTTGAATTAAAATCGGTTGTCGTTTTGAAAGAAAATATAATCGATAAGTTGGATTAACCGTTGCACCCCTGTGTGCCTCCAGGCCATGTTCTTCAACAGCACCCGTCTCCAGCTAAGGGCGGGATGCCAGTGGGAGGCCCTGGAATGGAGGAGGATGATGTGGGAGAGGGTGCTGGCCGCCAGGCCCCCCGACACCCAGCAGCAGCACAACAAGACCGCAGCAGAGAACCAGCAGGTCAGCCCAATGCATTCTCCACTAGGACAGCTGGTCCAGTTCGGTTCAGCTCGGTCCAGACTACAATATGACGTCATTCAGAGGTTCGGTTGGGCAGGACCAAAACTAAATTTGTCTGTTCGGTGCCTCCGAGATGCTACTACCCGAACTTAGTTTGGCTACGTTCCACATTGTTTCTGCATTCATTCAGCCCAGCTTCAAGTTAATTCTGTCAACACTACCAAGTGAAAAGCAGCGGTAGTCTTGTGACCATTCATAAACACAGTATTAAATAATCCATATATTCATTTCCACTTCCAGCAGTGCTGCTGGCTGTAGTGTAGCCTACACACTGCTTTAGTGAGTCTCCACTCATAACCTTTTTGTTCGGTTTGGGGAGTCCAGCCAAACCAAACTTTTAGGGTCTCACTAGCTAAAAAAACAAGGGTACAATAATTGTATTTGTGGGCGCTCGGGTGGTGCAGTGGTAAAGTACCCGCCCACCACTGTGGAGTCCAGGGGTTCGAATCCACTGTGGTGTATCCGGCTTTGTCTGTCACAATTTGTCTATATAAGAACACAATTGGCCTGTGTTCAGGGAGGGAAGCCGGGTGGGGAGGGGGTTATTTGTCACCGCACATACTCCTACGGGCTGGGGGGGCACCTGTCAGTGTGGAGTGTTAGATGGGAGGAGTAGAACGAAGGCTCTATGTCCTCCTGGTGGGGGCTCCTCACTGGCAGGTGAGTCAGTAGGATACAGCAGTGACAACACACAGTGTGGGGAGGAATTAACTGGCAAAACAACTCATTTGAGGAGAAAAAGGGGTAAAAAATAATTAGCTACTCTAAATAAAATAATAAAATAAAAGTAATTTTATTGCATTTTATGTATTTTTGTATGTATTAGTGTTTACTGTCTGTCAGATACTATATGCCAGAGTGCAAAAGGCAAATATCCATTTGATGTCAAAATCTAATGGGTAATAATAGTTTTCCTTATCTTTCATCAGGTGGCCAAGTTCCCCACGCCCATGTCTCCCACCTCGTCCCCCTCGCCGTCGGGCCTAGACACCAGGCCGGACGGCGGCGGCGACACCCCCACCCCGGCGGAGGCCAGTAGCAGCACGCCCTCCCCGCTCACGCCCCGCCTGGCCCGGCCCACCGCCCTGCCCCTGTTCACCCAGCGCTGCCAGGAGGTCCTCAAGGCGGGCCTGCTCCACCAGCTGACGGAGCAGAACAACTGGCGGGCGTTCACCTTCGTCCTGACCCGCTCGGCCCTGCGGGCGTTCCCCACGGAGGGCCGGGGCCCCGTGTCGGAGCCCCTCTTCCAGCACCCGCTGGCCTGCTGCGTGGCCGTGCAGCACGACACGCACCACCACCACCCCCAGCAGGAGAACGGAGATCCGTGGAGGGCCGCTCCCGCCGATTCAGGAAGCCACTTTCAGGTATAGTGTTGTCACGATACTTCTAAGGTACTGTAGGGCAAGTGATATTTTTTTGGTTAACACATTAAGGCCTGAGGTTCCGATTCTACAAAATGTCTTCTAAATCCTAGCAGTTTTCTGAAAAACATATGTTACTATATCAGTGGTGCTCAAACCTTTTCATGTCAAGGACCCCCAAAATTAGGCCTATATGTATTTGGCCGCTGAAAATATCTCAAAATATTTTGTAATAGGGACCCCCCGATGCAAAGATTTTAGTCAAAAACGTTACCTTTAAAGAATATATATATATATTCAAATATTTGAACAAATGTTCAAGATTTTTCAAAAATAGCAGATCTTCATATACATATATATATCTGCTATTTTTGAATAGCCAGAGTATAAAATATGGATAAAGTGGTTACACAGATGCGTTCCCGGTTTGAATGGGTGTATCATCCAGAAGAGTGACCCCAAAAACAGCACTCTAAGGAGAAAACTCGTAAATTCAAGGAAATTCGATACCAGTAGTTCTCAAACGTTTTCACGTCAAGGACACCCAAATTGATGTGTACAGTATTTGGCTGCGGACCCGCATCTGAAAATATTTTGTGCCAGGGACCCAGATAATAGATGGTTGTAAAATGTTTCAGAAATCCTACTCGCAACGTTCTAGATCTACTATTTTCAAATAGTCAATGTATAGGGTTAAAGTGATTCAACCGATTTTGATGCTATATTAACACATTTAAGATTCATTAAAGGCTTGTGAATGTGTTGTTTTCGTTGCAGATTATCCTCAGTTTATCTCTAGTACTATAATGATACGAGAAATATATATTTTTTCCTTTAAAATGTTTTCCCCCTCTTTAGATCAGGCCTTTAAAAGTTACAAAATGATCTAATCTTTAAATTAAGTTAATTAAGAGACGAGAGAGAGCATGTTATTGATAATGATCGATACTGTGGGAAAGGAGTATTGAAATGGATTCAGATATTCAGTGTCGACATGTAATGAAAAATCTGTATTTTTGACAACTTTCAGGTAGTTTTCTCCAAAGAGGTGCTTCAACTCCGGGCAGAAAGTCAGACCAAAGCCCGGGACTGGGCGGAGGCCCTGCGGCAGGCTGCAGACGCCCAGAGGCCCGTCCGGAGAGAGGCGGAGGAGGTGGGAGAGGCAGCGCCAGGTAGGATACTTAAAATCAGTATCACGATTATTTCAAACATTTGCCTCGATTACGATTCATGAACGATTATAAAATATATACACTGCTCAAAGAAATGTAGGGAACACTTTGATCCCTTAATTATTTTGAGTTTTCATGAACTGTGTACATACTGCTAACAAAAACTGCTCAAAAGAATTAAGGGATCAAAGTGTTCCCTTAATTATTTTGAGCAATATATATATATATATATATATCTCGATCTCGATCTCATCTCGATCTCGATATATCTATATATATATATATCTTTGCTGTCGGGCAGAGACCTCTTATCTCCATATTCTAAACTTTGTGTTTTTTTTGTAAATTAATGCTTGATCATGCTACAGCGTCACACAAAAGTATCGAAAGTATCAGATCTACAAAGCTCCGCGAAGCGACCCTTTTTGAGCTTGTAGATCTGCTACTTTTGCTGTTTTTGAATTTGAAACAGTTTTGGACAGTTTCGAGGTTTCCACCCGACAGCGACGATATAGTGAAAATAGCAGATCTACAAGTTCGCAAGACATCACGAGACTCACGATGCGACTCATGAGCTTGTGGATCGGCTATTTTCACATTTTTTGTACGTCACCATTGTATAATGAAGTATGATACAGGGTTAAGTGGTTAATCAGATTAATCGATTTAGTCGATTATTGAAAATATATACACACATTTCTTTCTTGTCGATCTGTTGATATTATAAGAAATAAAAATGCAACATTAAACAAAATGCTTGATTATTGGATCAATTATTGGTTTACCTGTGATCCTAGTTTACTGAGGCACTACACTGTCTCTCTGCATTCTATGTATGTGTTTACCTTGCTTACTGTAAGTCGCTCTGGATCAGAGCGTCTGCTAATTGTAAATTGGTTCTTAAATATGGGTTTGCATATGTTTTTTGGGTTAATTGCTTTAGCCCTAGCGCCAGCGGGCTCCCACGGTGGCGTGCTGCTGAGAGCCAGGCCGTCCAGGGAGAGGAGGCAGCGAGACGCCCAGAGAGCCAAGCGCCAGTCAGTCACCACCAGCTTCCTCAGCATCCTCACCTGCCTGGCCGTGGAGAAGGGGCTCACCGCCCAGAGCTTCAGGTGTGCAGGTGAATGAAACACACACACACACACACACACACACACACACACACACACACACACACACACACACACGTCTCATCATAGATTTAAACATTTAACCTATTAAGACCTGAGACCGAAAAAACCTATGTTGCTACATCAGTGGTTCTCAAACTTTCTCATGTCAAGGACCACTCAAAATGATATGTATTTGGCCACGGACCTTTTGTTCCAGGGACCCCCCCAGAAGCAAAGATTTGAGTTACAAATATTTGCTTTAAAATATATTCAAAGATTTGCGCAAATTTTCACGATTTTTCAAAAATGGCAGATCTACAAGCTCGTAGCGCAGCACTTGGTGCCGCACTATGAGCTTGTATATCTGCCATTTTCGAATAGGCAAAGAAATCTAAAATGACACAGATGCGTTCCCGGTCTTAAAGGGTTAATATAATACGATATTATTAGCTTTCACTGATTTTTTTTTTCTTGCTACTCATACATGCAACACATAATACACACATTTGACAGGACAAAATAAATGACATACATATATACATAAAAACATGAATACAAGAGCAGTGATGACCCTCATTGTTCTACTGGGCCCTTGGACAGGTTCTAAATTTAGCCTAAAAAATCGACTGAAGAACAAAGGACTTCTGTAGTATTAATTAAACATTTGATATGATTCATTATATTCAACTTTGAGAGTTGACTTTGAGAGAAGACTGCTATTACTACCCACCCAGCCTTCTTGTGGCAGGTTTGAGTTCACGTTCTGCACTACCACAGTTATCCTCCAGGTGGCCTGGTCTTAACCGAACATCTTGTGGGAGCACTAGTGCGTCGGGGCTAACCACACACCTGTCCTCACACACACACTGCATGCCTCAGGGAGACCAACTTCAACTTTTTCCCCCCCGACACGCTTCCAGCCAACTTATTTTCTCAGCCCTTCCCACCACTGAAAAGTAAACATTGAGCAGAGATGTGATTTATCAGAAGAGAGCTGGCGCCTCTCGCCCACCATCGGCTACCGCCAGTCCCCCTCCCCGTCGCTGTGTGCCCCCCCCCCCCCCCCCACACACCCCCTCCTGTTGTGATTTAGTGGCAGGTCAAACATGTCGGCAAGGTTTATGTAAGCACAGCTATCTCTGCTAATGAGTGTGTGTAGCTAGCAGACCCGGGCCGTCAGGGGGAGTGTGTGTGTGTGTGTGTGTGTGTGCCTGCCTCACGAGGGGGGCCAGGAGGGTAATGTAGGTCGATGACAATCCCACCCTGCTCTCTCCATCCGGAGCTGTACCATTACTCAGCTGGTTGTGTTTACCAGGAGATAGGCTTGGTTAAGGAGATGAAAGGGTTAGCTTGATGCGTTCACGACACGTGCGCAATACAGACCGTTTTTTGGGTTAAACGTGTCACTGCAAAACTCAGCTGGAATATAACTTTGACCGCTTTCAGCCTGGTGTCCCCATTTTGGGCATGTTTTAGGCAAACATTTTCAAAAAGATTTTCAATATATTTTGTTTTTCGAAAATAGCTGATCTACAGTCTCACAACGCGTCACACCACGATGCGTTGTGATCTGTTAGATCAGCTATTTTTTAAATAATTACCCATTTCTTCTTTTTTTCCCCTTAGGCGGCTGCAGTTATGATTTGACCCCAAAAAAATTGCAACAAAAGGTTTCTCAATGGTTTATTGTAGTATCAGGTGTACTTAATAACATATCAAAAGTTTACCAAAATCGGACCACTACAAAGGTCCGATTTTCAAAATGGCCGCCGCCAGATCCTTAAAATACCATTACTCCTTCATTATTCATCCTAGACAAGTAATTTTTGTTGCCTAACCCCATGTTTTGGTGATCTTGGATCTAATTAGCATAATATAAATTATAGTCAAGTAATTGCAAGTATACAATTATAAAGCAATTGGTTATAAGCATGGTTATAAGCATATTTAACAATGTAATTGGACATTTCTCCCTTTTCTACGTGCCATAATGCCCAGGATTGGTGAATTCATCACCTATACATGTAATTCACATTCTGTTGAAGCTTTCAGGAGATTTCTTTTGATAACAATAAGGAATAAATTAATTATTATTGGGTGGTACTGTGACATTTGTAAAAACATGGCTGTAACTGACAGAGTGGAATGTTACACAAATCATGGAAGAAATCCCTTACAGAGAAGTTTCTTCACTATTTTGTTTGTAAAGGTGGCTGCCAAAAAAATAAATAATAATCCTAGTTCCCTAGCGGGCAATGGTTCCCAAACTGGGGGTCAGCACCCCCCCGTAATCGGCCTCCACGCTGTGTCCCTGCTGCTATCCAACAAACAAGCATTTCTTTCTGTATACACCTAATGGTCAGACTATTTGTTTTGTTCTGGAGAGGGGAAAGGACGCTCTGAGCCATAATGACAAGTCACTGGAGGCCCCTGGGAATATTAATGGTCAGCCACCAACCAGACACCGACTCTCCTGTGAGCCAGTCCGACATAGGGACACCCCTGTCTGCCTGACACACAGTCATGCACCACATGGTCTTACAACCACCATTATGGGGGGTCCCTCCTCACTAACTATGGCCACTCACGAGTGCCCATCTCGGGCATAGGAGCCAGCATGGATGTCCACTGTGTATGGACACTACTCTCAGCCTAACACATAAGCTTAATTTCTGCCTCCTCCTCACTCCGTCCTCCAGTGTGACTTAGAAATTGTTTGCATCCCAAATGCTAATTTGCTTTTGGAGTTGCTGAGAACCAGGTGAGCGCAGGCTCCCTAAGCCACTTGGAGTGAAATATGGCAAGATACAAGTATATCTTTCATGTATCGTTTGCGGAACTGTCTTTGTTGAAATGCGTGGTGGCGTATAATTTCTCCTCCTCCACATGACAACCCTCCGAGCTCCGAAATAGTCCAGCAATCCAACTGTGTGACACGTCATAATTGCTGTCACTTAAAAATTACGCTCCTTGCCTCCTCACCTCCTCGCTCGGAGGCAGGGCTAAGGCGGGAGTGGAGGACTTGATGATGGACACTTGAATATTGGAATTGCGATGTACAACGTAGAGGTCTTAGAACTACCACCACAGGGGCCTATGAGCACTCGTCCTGAGCTCCCAAGTGCCCCACTATAGCTTTAACATGTCTGAGCCAGCCAACTGTTGGAGGTTTTGCACCTCGGACATGGGGGAGAGGAGAAGGTCAGGGTCTCCTTGGCTCCTATAACTTTGCTCTTCTGTGCTCCAAGTGCCCAGGGAGCAATCCAGTGACCCCCCACTCCCCATACTCCCACTCCACCTGAGGGGAACCCTAGGCCCTCTAAACTCTACACCAGGCCCCCTTTTACCTCCTCACACAACCCTACCCCGCATACTCCCCTCTGTCTAGGCCCCCAGTAGAGACATGGGTTTTGACAGCTTTTCACTAACCTCCGTAGCCACCCCCACCCCTCTTTACTCACTCACACTGATTGCCTTCCTAATGTGTTAAAAAGTTCTTCAAAAATCTATTTATTGTTTTTCAAAATCTTGTGTCTACAAGATGACACTTTGATTCACATTTGATCCACATATCCAAAACCTTTCAATATTGCATGCAATACTATATCAACTGACAATATTCTCTTTCTCTGCCATGCACCTTCTGAATGACAAAATTGACAAAAATGAAAATTGTGACTTGTGTTTTAAGGATATCTTGTTCCAGTAAAAAAAAATATAACTAGTTTATTGCATAATTAGTTTAGTTAACTTGAAACGGGTGACCATTTCAGAGGGTTTTAATAGAGTCACAAACAAAATATTGGATTTCACAATTATCTAATTGTATCTCTGCAATTTGGACAATTCCAGTGGATTTCTAGGCCCCCAAAACATAGGGTAAGACACAAAAAGTACTTGTCTAGGATAAATAATGAAGGAGTTAGGTTATTTTAAAGATGTTTTGGACATCTTGGATGCCATCTTGAAAATAACACCTTTCCAGTGCTCAAACTTTGGTAAACTTTTAGTATGTTATTAAGGACACCTAATACTGTAAGAAACAGTTGAAAAACGTTTTGTTGCAATTTGTTTTGGGTTAGGTGCTTTTTTTTCATAACTGCAGCCGCCTACCTACTCCATTACATCCTAGAGGCAAATATTGTACTTGTGCATCTTTAGTTACTTTGCAGATTTAGCGTCCCTCACACCTAGTACGTCGCACCGCGGCCGATCCGACCGATATGTCTGAGTCAGGGGCTTTGTTTGATTACCCGTTGTGCTCGTCTGTCTACCTGTGTCCCTTTTATGCCCATATATGGAGATCTCTGTATCTGTTAGTCCTTGTCCCTTTTATGTCCATAAGATTCCTGATATATGGCCATATTTTGGTATGCCCATATATGGACATATTGGTCAGCGGTTCTAGACAACCGCTTATCTGAATGACTCGACGGTGGGCACCACACTGCCTTGAATCTGTATCGGGTTTGTTTATGTTATGTCTGAGTCAGATTGACGTGGCCGTGGTGCTGCCTATATATGGGCTTATCGGGGTTGTTTATGGTTATGTCTGAGTCAGAGAGACGTGACCGTGGTGCTGCCTAAATATGGGTGTATCGGGTTTGTTTATGGTTATGTCTGAGTCAGAGTGACGTGACCGTGGTCCTGCCTATATATGGGTGTAACGGGGTTGTTTATGGTTATGTCTGAGTCAGAGTGAAGTGACCATGGTCCGTCCGTGTGTCCGTCCGTCCGTTCGCCCGCTTGCCCTTGTCCCTTCCATTTGCCAATTTTAATATTAATATAAACCCACTTACCGTAAGTCCTATTTTATACTTTAGCTATTCGAAAATAGCTGATCTACAAGCTCACAACGCATTGCATAGCTTATAGATCAGCTATTTTCATAAAAAAGGTTGATACATTTTGAAACATTTGAGTACTTTTACTTTGTTACTGTAAGCATATTTTGATGGCAATACTGTGTAAAATGTTTAATGCAAGCCTTTTACTTGTAACAGAGTATTTCTATATTGTAGTATTGCTACTACTACGAAATCTGAGTACTTCCACCTTGTTTCATTATTTGTATGCTTGGATGGATTTGGAAAAAGTAAATCAGTGGATCAGTCTTTACAGCAACTTCCTTTTGATCATGGTACCGGTACTGTCCCTTTCACCCTGCAGTGCTCCTCACAGTATGAAAACCTCTGATTTAGACCATAGAATAATGGTAAAAGGAGGTAATAAGGCTCAGAGTTATGGTAAATACTCAACGAAAGTTATCTGAAACCAGACAGACATCTTTGATCAGTCATTTTACCTCCAAAGGCCATAGAAAAAAACACCAGTTATAAGATACAGTACATTACTATGTCAATTTCCTCTGTATCACGCAGTGTCGGCTCAGTTGGAGGAACATTCCCTGGCTCACACAATGGACACTACCCAGAATGCTTTGCTCTAGGATCGCACTCTGACTTGAGAATAGCTTAACCTCAACTTGAGGTGAATATCGTGAATGGACATTTGTTCCATTAATATCTTGACAGGTCTATTAGAGGATGGTTTCTCTCCTCGCCGCACCCTGATATCTAAAAACAACTTTCCATATTATTGACTTTCCCAGATGATGTTTCAAGAACGTGTACTATCATTATTCAATATTATTCAATCAAGGGTCATATCCTTCTCTTCATCCCTCCTGTCCCTACAACACCCTGACCACACACTCCAAGTGTCCTCAAAGTGTCCTAGACTCTACTATCTCCTTGCTCCCAAGCTGTGGAATGACTTCCCCCTTCAGTCTGGACTGCAGACTCACCATCCACCTGGTGTCCAAAACATTTTCTTTTGCTTCGTCTTTTCTGCTCAGTTTGTACTTTATATTTATTGTTTGACCTGTTTTCTTTGTCATGTTTTTATTCTGTTTTTGTTTTTTATATTAAATAATTCATCTATACCTAATGTAAAACGGTGAAGTTCTTGCATAAACCCCCCTAGGGTTTCTTACCTCACCGGCACAACAACTAAATGCCAACTTTCCTATGGAAAGATTAAGAACTAACATGTCATGCATATATGTATATATAAACTATAAACTGTTGTGCAAATCAAATACAGTACATCAAATCAAAACCTCTTCAGACTTGACCCCACAGCACTCTTCTTTCCTTATCCTTATCCGTATCACTTCTTGTTGCCTATTCTTTTTTATATTATATTGTTTACAGAAGGCATGTTGTTTTGACAGATGCTAGGTTTGATGTTTACCTGGTGTCCTTGTTACTTTGAAGCACTTAATTGTGTTCTTTAAGAGTTGTCTCTGCACTCAATGTATATGATTATCTAACCTTGTTTATTGACTAGAGAATTCTTGCTCTACTTATCTCGTGCTTGTAGGTCGCTCTAAGAGCGTCTGCTAAATACCTAAATTGTAATTGTTAATTATTTGACTTTAGGGTTCATGCCACTTGCTTCAGTGTTGCCCTTTTGTAAATAGCTCTGGATAAGAGTCTGCTAAATGCCTGAATTGTAAAAATGTAATCATCAGCAGTGGCTGAAGTGCAGCCTTTGACCACCTCCTGCTTGGCTTGCCTTGAACCCTGGTATCCTGACCATTGCATTAGGTCAAGGAGGTCTTATCTCATATCTTGTCTCCTGTTCTTTTCTGGCCTTATTCTGCAACCCCCCCCCCCCATATTCACGAACATATTCACGTGAAGTCCTCGGCCTGAACTGAGAAAGTGTGTATCTGCGTGTGTGTGGTTGAGTTTGTGCACTGCATGCCCATTCATGGGCATGTGTGTGTTTGTTCTGCAGTAGATTGTGTGTGTGTGGTTGTTTATTTTTTACCATCATCGACAGACAGTGTGTGGTATTACCCATGGTGCTTTGCAGTTTCACCTTTGGTGCCGTCTTTGTTGTGGGTGGCTTCAAAAGGGGTAGGAGGAGTGTGTGTGTGTGTGTGTGTGTGTGTGTGTGTGTGCGCGCACGGGCGTGTCTGTATGTGTGTGTGTGTGTGTGTTCGTAGGTGTGTGTGTTCTTTGAGCATATGGACACACTTTTTAACCTTTGGCTGCTATGGACTCTCCCTAAAATTCTATCTTTCACCCACATCATCCTATGGACATTGGGTATATTATATTTCCATTAGAGCTTGCTGATGTGATTCAAAATGCTGTGATACCATACCATAATGATTCGGTACCCTTTTCCTAATCCTTGTATGTTAACTACCCGTTTACTCTTCTTTTTTTCATTCTTAATTCATTCTATTTTCTTCTTTTCGGCATCTGTCCTGTGTTTCATACTGTAGTACTGCCATGACAACTGAATCTCCCTTGTGGGATCAATAAAGGTCGGTCTGTCTGTCTGTCTGTCTATACAGTATGTCTATCTTTCTTGATTTGTTTCCATGTTGACAGCTTTTCTCTAAACTTGTTTCCATCCAATGACAAAATGAAGAAATAAAGAAAGCAGTCACAGCTTAACACATGAAGCTGTGACCAAGCACTTGACACTTTTATTCAGTGTCTTATACCAGTGAGGCGGGGTAGAAAATGAGAGAAATTGCATGAATATGAGCATGGAGGAGGTGTTGTCTCCATGGAGTGCAGCTGTATCCAGCAGTGCCCCCCCCCCCGTCTCTCTTTCTCTTGCTCCCTTTTTCTCTTGCACCCTTTCTCCCCTATGTTCTCTCTCTCTCTCTCTCAACCTGCCCTGTCCTGATACCTCCCCCCAATTAACCATCAGGCATCTGACCCACGGCTGCATCTGCATGTCACTTTAATTCATTCATTCATTCAGGTGCTTTTATTCCAAGCAATTATTATCAGGTTTTCCCCCCAGAGACCCCCTGTTCCTGGTCAGGCAGGCCTTTATCCAGCGCCACGCTTTAATAGACCAGTTGTTACAAGAAGAAGAAGAGGGGAGGCGAGCAGCCATTACTCAGAGAGAGAGAGAGAGAGAGAGAAGCGGTATGTCTCACACCCGGCGAGAGCAAACGCACCGCCTCACCTTCATGGGGCGGTCACATGACCTCGTATGGAGATGAACAGCACAGGGAGAGACTATATTTATACTTTGTGTTTTGTAAAAGCTTTAGTACAACGCTCTGCGATTTGTTTTAGCTTATGATAACATGCCTATAGGGCTTCCAGGTATAAAGTGGTCTGTGGGAATTACAAAGAGCTTGTGACTATAATAACTACATTGGCTCCATTGGAACACAGGTTCTTCATTTACATTTCCTGAAAAGTAACACGGTTTTGTTGGACATACAAGGTTTCCATCCGACAGCGACAATAATAGTGTATAGAGTTTCAAACCTGCAATATACTGTTAGTCTGTAATGAGAGAGCAGGAGAAAACATGGATTGACGGACGGACGGACAGACAGACAGGCAGGCAGGCAGGCAGACAGACATGCACACTAGTATCCATCATGCAGCCAGTCCTTACCAAAACACACAAACATGCAAAAACAACATTTAAAAATATCCCCATTCACCATGAGTTATAATTCGACATACTTGATGAGCCTCAGTGCCTTCCCATCGCCTCACCTCCCTCTTAGACCCCAATTTGTCAGCTCAATAACGGCTTGACCCCCCCCCCCCTCTCCCCCTCTCTGTCTATTAGCAGGTTTTTTTTTCAGGGGTCTTTAACAAAACCCAGAGCCTTTCAGCAGCTTTCCTGTTCATCACACAAACCATTTCTACTGGGTTCATAGTTAGACCTGTTCACACAGGAACTATACGGCCCTACAGGGCTACAGAATGCAATGAAACAGTTGTTGCACACCCTGCTTGGGTTCTCTGTGGTCATGATATGTAAATATAAGCTGGATCACAGTGGTTCTCAGACATAGTCATGTCAAGGACCCCCAAATTGATGTGTTAAAGGCCGCGGACCACCTATCTGAAAAGATGTGCCAATGAAGATTTGTTACAAAATTATTCCTATATCTTTTTTTCTTTCATTCTTTTTTCAAAGCCCTCTACAAGCTTTCTTCTGAATTTCTGAATTGCAATTATAAACAAATAAAAAAAAAAATAGCAGATCTACAAGCTCTGGAGCTATTTTTGAACAGCCGAGGGATAGAATAGGGTTCAAATTGTCATTGTTCCCCCAGGAACCCCCTCAAGGACCCCTGGGGGCCCCCGGACCCCACTTGAAAGTAAAGAAAATAAAAATAAAACTACATCTGGTAATTTTTGGCAGCTTGTTTATCGGCTATTTTCACAATTTTAAGGCGGTTTTAAAAATAACTAGAGGTTTGGGCCACTACGCGGCCCTCACACCGCCGATCAGACCTATATGTCTGAGTCATAGTGTCGGGGGCTTTGTCACAGTACCCGTTGTTTCCGTCTGTCTTTGTCCCTTGTATGCCCATATATGGAGATATCTGTATACGTCAGTCCTTGTCCCTTTATGCCCATATATGGCGATCGCTGACGTCATCAGTATATGCCCATATATGGGCATGCCCCCTTTTGTGCCCATATATGGAGCTGACTGATTTGTTTGCGGCTGATGCCATGACGACACATTAAGATTTGACAACACACTCCATGTTTGGGCGTATAGCTGCATTGGGAACACCTCGTATTGTTATGGGTGTGTCACAGTGACGTCAGAGGTCCGCCCACCCACCCTCCCATTCAGGGTTGCCAGATCTGCTTATTATAATTTCCCCGCAATATTTTATTTGAAAATAGCCGATCTACTTGTAGATCTGCTATCTTTCGCTTCTTTTGGGCTGGTTTTCCTAGACCTGGTTGCTTGTTTCTCTCATAAAATCTGGCAATACTTGGACATACTAGGTTTCCACCTGACAATGACGATATGTTCTATTGTGAGGACTGTGGTGGACTTGACCTCCATGCAGCAGTCAGACCAGTGTTCAAGCACAAGAGCCGTGTTGTGAAATCTTTATGATTTTCACACGGCCTCTTCACAACACAATGACGGGACTCGGTCCACTTAAACCATGTACTTATAGTTGACCACAGAGTCCCCCAGGACTCTTCTACAACGGGCCCCCCCTGCTTGCGAGCTTGTAGATCAGTTATTTTTGGCAATTGTTTGCCTACCCCCCAGAATAGGGATGCTATGCTCTACAGTTCAAGTTGTAAAAAAAAGAAAACCGGGCCCTTTAATCACTGGTCTGGTCAGGTGTATAATTGCAAGGCTTGGTTTGGTTTTAATCATTATTCTATTTCTACTCATAGATTGTAAAAACATATGGATATTGGTTTCTACGGACCCGCTTTGAGGCCACTGTTTCAGTAAATTAACTCTTTGACTGCCATCGGCGCGTTTTCGAGTCAATTGCTACTTAATCCATCCGTGCCATCGACGCGTTTTTGAGTCAATTGCTTTTTCATTGTTTAATCGGCGATCGCGCTGTTCTCTGTAAAGTCCGTCATCGGGTTCCCTTTGCGCTCACTTCCCACTCAACCGGATGCAGAATTAGCGGCTTCCGTTTCCGGTTCTCGGTTTTATCTTGACAAATGTGATTTTTAGGCCAAAATAGGGTAAAACCAGTTACCTCACACGGTATAAAAAACGAACGGACAGCTCCGGTTATATTTTCTTTTCTCTAGACGACAAACAGTTATCCCCTTTGTGTGTACCAACGGTCTGAAACCCGATCCTAAGCGAAGCTAAGATGGCCAGCGGAGGGGGCCGTGAAATAGGAGCCCAAACAACGGATATGACGTCTGCAGCCTGTTTGGGGGGGCAGAGAGAGAGAGGGTGAGAGACAGAGAAAAAACGTAACCCTTTGAGGGCTGGTCGATCTGTCGTGTTTGTTTATAAACACAGCCAGACAATCCTACTATAGTTCTAGTAACCTCACGGTGGTGGTGGTGGTGTCTTGGTTTGGGGGACTCTTGATCAAACTGCGCATGCGTCGTTGCCAGGTTTCACGAGAGAAACAAGCAGCAAGGTCTATGAAAACGAGGCCAAACCAAACGAACCCTATACCACCAACATTGGCCCTACAGCGCTTACAGTACGCCGACATGGCAACACCGAGACCCCGCCCACTCTCGGCACAATTCTTTCTGTGGAAAGTAAACACACCAGACGGACCCGCGGCGGGCGAGTAACATGCATACGCCATTCTCCGTGCTGATATATATATATATATATATATACGCCCGTGGGGAGGGGTGACGCAACGCGACCCACGACGGGGAGGAGGTGGGAAGCCACGACGGGGAGGAGGGGGGGAAGCCACGACGGGACGCGCGCGGGGGAGAAACCGCGCGACAGGACGTGCATTAACCCCAACTTTGCAACTACTTTCACCTGCGCCTTTCACCGGGTATGGTCTAGTGGATTATAATCGATATAACATTTCTGTGACCGGTTGAAAAGGTTACAAAACACGAAAATCGCTGGCACTGGGTGAGTACATTATGAAAATACTCATAATGTTTTTTTCAAAAGCCCAGAGTGCCAAAGACGTGTAACACGTCAAAACAGTGTTTTCAGTGTTTACACTAGATGGCGCTCTTCGCCAACCTATGAGTGATCCTATGACTTCCGGAGAAACGTATACCCGGAAATAACGTGATCCCAACAAACCCAGCCCCGTCCGAACTAATGTTAAAGGATTTAGACAAAATAAAACTTTCTCGGCTTTCTTGTTTCTTTCTGCGTTTTTGGTGAGAACAAGCTATATTCAACAGCCAATAACCAAAGAACGGAGGGCTGCGGTGACACGATTTAAGTAAAATAATATTTGTCATTTATGTCATTATAGCTGAAAACTTTCAAGAATAATGCTCTAAGCTTGCATATCAGCTATCGTAACTGCACGACACCATGCGATAAGTGTAAAATAGAATTTAAGTGGTTATTCCATTTGTTGATATATTTAAAAAAAAAATATATATAATATAAAATAAACTTGCTGCTAGATTATTCAATCAATCAGAAAAGTAATGGATGGAATAATAAAATAATTGATAGTTGCAGCGCTAGTCCATTAATAATGGGAATAATTGAATGCCACCCCCTACCGCTAAACAGCGGACCCAGTGATGACAGAGAGCTGTGATGTTCACACAATCCATTAGTTTCCTGTCATCATGTCCCTTTGAAGCCATTTCAAGTCCATAGAAGCGGCCCGTCTTTGCATATGCACGCCACGCCCTTCCATACATATCCAGCCATCGCTCATTTAACATCAAAATGTGGCTATTTTGTTCATTTTTTTTTCATCCAGCGAAATGTATTCAACTCATTAAAACATGAGAATTTAAACAGTTTTTCATTCCTTTTGAAGGAAACGACCACTGTCCGTTTGATGCCCGTGACCCATCGCTGCCCCCCCCCCCCCCCCCCCCCCAACACCCACCCTTTCACACACACACACACTCGCATGCATGCACGCACGGGCGCGAACACACACACACACACACACGCACACACACACACTTTTTGAGTGCGCACTCAGGTTTGCATGACCCTTGTCATTCGGACAGAGCACATTCTCAGGACCTCTGAGACCGGATCGGTGTGTGTGTGTGTGTGTGTGTGTGTGTGTGTGTGTGTGTGTGTGTGTGTGTACTTGTATTTTTATTGTACTTGTGACAGCCAAAGTCCACACAAGTATAGTAGAATTTGAGAAACGCACATTGTGAGGACAATTTTCCTGGTCCTCACTAAGACAAATGTTTGTTTTATGGTTAAAACTGATTTAGGGAGTCAGGTTTCATTTAGAGGTCAGGTTTAGGAGTTACATTTGGAGTTGGCAAAGAAATCAGTCATAAAATCACCATCCAATCATTCATAAAATCATCATCCTAAAATGTTTATGCCCTCACAAGTATAAGTAATACAAACGTGTGTGTGTGTGTGTGTGTGTGTGTGTGTGTGTGTGTGTGTGTGTGTGTGTGTGTGTGTGTGTGTGTGTGTGTGTGTGTGTGTGTGTGTGTGTGTGTGTGTGTGTGTGTGTGTGTGTGTGTGTGTGTGTGTGTGTGTGTGTGTGTGTGTGTGTGTGTGTACCCAGATCCCCCCTATATAACTGTCACATATGTTTACATGCCATACACACTGAGGAAGGCTTGACGGTGTAACGTGTCCGTGTATGCTGTGACTGTCCGTAAGCATTATGAATTAAAAGTACCAGAAGGACTTTGGATTGCTGGCTATTACTTTATTACTGTGAATCTTAGTGAGCCGTGCGACCGGCAAACTACATTATATACACACTGAGAGAGTGCTCGGTTTGTGTGTGTGTGTGTGTGTGTGTGTGTGTGTGTGTGTGTGTGTGTGTGTGTGTGTGTGTGTGTGTGTGTGTGTGTGTGCGTGTGCGGCCTTGGAGATGGAGGACATCAGGAGATGCAGGGGGTTCACATCAAAAGGTGGGCAATGCCCCCCCCCCCCTCCACACACACACACACACACACACACACACACACACACACACACACACACACACACACACACACACACACACACACACACACACACACACACACACACACAATCAAACAGTCTTTCTCAGGCTCCTCTCCATTTGAGTACATTTTTATTTGAGTGTTTGGTTGGTATGAATAGAAAACATCAAAGCAGGGTCTCCTCCTGGACCCCTACACCCCCCCGACCCACCCCATCCCTGCCGCCGCCACCACCACTCTCCCTGTGCGTGCGTGTGTGCGTGCGTGCGTGCACACGCACCCGTTTGTCTTATTATACTTGGGAGGATATCAACATTTTAGGACGTTGAAAGCATGAACTCCTTATTCTGTGTCACCTCTCTCTCCTTTTCTCTCTCTCTCACGTTACCTTTTCTCTCATCTGTGCTCTCTCCCACTCGGATACGCTCACCCTTGTACCTCTCTTCAGCACCATGCCCTCACAGTATGCAGGGGTATACTCTCTCTCTCTCTCTCTTTCTCTGTCTCATTTTCCATTCATCCCTCCCTCCGTCTCCATCTCTCTTCCCTCCATAGTGAGTCATAAAGGCTCAGATGTGCGTGTGGTTTCTGGGTGAGAGTGGGGTTTGGCCGGACCTACAGGAGGCCTCTGTGGAGCGGAGCCCCCTAAACAACGCTCAGCACCCGTCATGCCCACTCATTTATTCTGCTACACCAGTGGATCTCAACCTGTGAGGATATTGCAAATGGGCCCCCAAATAATTGGCAAAACACACAAAATGTATTGGTATACAACATACATAACATTAATATATTTTAAGTACTGTAATAAAAAAAATGTATTAGTTCCATTGATCCAAGCTGGAAACGGTTACATTGCACGTTACATTGACCACACAAAAACTCAAGGATGAGTCGGTTTTGGTCAACACAAGCCCTTTTCCTAGGATAGTTGTTTCAATATAGCTGACCGGTGGAGTAAAAAGAACACGTCTGTGATGTTTCACATGTGTCATATCTTGTTCATCAAATAAACGTCGCACGATTTAGTAGATTTAAAGAGCGATGATGTGCTCGTTTTTTTTTCAGGTGAAAAGTGAAAACATACGTGTCGCTGGGTCTATCAAAGTGCTTCAAAGTTTCTAACTTAAGTCTGAGGCATTTAGCTGCTGCTTTTCTCCAGTGAATGACAGGGCTTTCAGGTGCCCGGGGGACACTTAGAAAGAACATAATCTGTCGTCTTTTACTGCTAGGAGGGTTTCTCTCTCTCTCCACAACACGGCTTATATAAATAGCACACTCCATCAATCCTTTCCCCTCATTGGCTCGACCCGCTCCCGAGGTCTCCGCGATCATTGGCGGGAACAGATCTCCAGTGGCCTTTCTCTCTGTGACGCGGTTGGACGGCGGCCACACCGGCTTTGGTGGCTTTTTGCTTGAAAACGAGGCGAGCGTGTGAGGGCCAGATGCCTCATGTCTTTATTTACACAAGGTCTATTTCTTCCTCCGTAGAGCTCGCTAGCTATCTGTATTTGGGATTGTTGCTCTTTAGGCTTTGTTTTTCTAAGGGCCCCAAACTAGTCCCCAGAACCTGGTCCACATTACAGGCCACTGCTGCTGCTTGTGGGGAACGGGACCATATGCGACTGTGTTTTGACATAGAAAGTGCGGTTCTTGGGTCAGAAGTTGTTTGTGTGCATGCGGCCGTGTGTTTTCGTGCACCGGCCATGTGTGTTGCGTGTGTGTGTGTGCGTGTGTGCGTGTGTGCGCGCCTGTGATCCTTGACAGTGGCAGCGGTGTGGTCGACAGCGGCCGCGGGTTGGGTTAGCCGGCCCGGCCCGGCCCGGGACATGCCTCCTTCCCAGAAGTGACACAGCGTTTGTCTGGCGGAGGACCAGCTCTCCTGATCAACATTATGCCCACAAAGCTGCTCAAGGATGTGATGTAACCAGTTGACCATATTCACACAGCGGCCATCTTATTTATGACTCTTTCTTTTTTCTTTGTTTTCTTTGTTTTGCTTTTTCCCCAATTTAGTCATTACGCCAATTGATTCCTCCCCACACACATATCTTTTTTTAGAGATTTAATTTTCTGGCTTTTATGCCTTTATTGATAGGACATGGGGAGAGAGAGGAGGAGTGACATGCAGCAAAAGCTGGGACTCGAACCCACCACACGCTGTCAGACTACTTTGGAGCCTAGGTGCCTGGACCGCTACGCCTTAACTTAACCCATTTAGACCTGAGGCCGACTCTAAAAACGCCTTCTAAATCCTGACCTAAGTTTTCTGAAAAACTTCAAATATTTATTCAAAAATGACAACACATGTATGTTGCTATATACTGTACATAGCAACAAGAACCCTAAAAGGGGTTTCCGTCCTGAACCCCTATAGTTACAAATAGGGGTTCCTGCCCAAAATGGGTTAACTGCTGTTGTATCCTATTGGCTCAACCGGCAGTGAGGAGCCCCCACCGGGAGGACGTAGCACCTCCGTCCTACTCCTCCCGCACAACACTCCCCCAGCCCGTAGGAATACGTGCGCTGACAAATAGCACCCTATCCTGCCCGGCTTCACCTCCCCATGGATTTCAGTCCTTTGGATTCCATAGAAGCCAACATGTTGTCTTCTATGGAAGCATGTTGCACAGCGAAAATAGCCGATCTACAAGCTCACAACACGTCGCAATGCGACGTGTTGTGAGCTTGTAGATCTGCTATTTTCGGTTAATAGTTATTTTAAGATGAAAGTTTTTTTTTAAGTGGTCAAACTAGCAATAGAATACGTGTTCAGAAGCATCTTCCATAAAACATGAATGAATGGTCTCAGAAATGTCATGAAAGCGAAAGGTTAAAGCCTCAATCTGTGATTTCATCAACTGGTTGGCTGTATGTAGAACAGCCGCAACATAGGTTTTAGAATGATAATACCGTAACATTATCCTTACGTTTTCAGTCTTGAGATTTTGTTTTACTTTATTCCATGAGCCTTCCACAAACACGGGCCAGTTCGACAAAGCCATGGATTCGACACGGTGGATTCGAACCCCCCCAGACTCCGCGGTGATGGGCAGGCATTTTATCACTTGCGCCATCCGAGCCCCCCCTTATGCGTCTTTCACGGGTCCACCCCTTATGTGACGTAAGGGCAAAATGGCCGTCATGTGAATATGGTCATATCTTAGAGCTGCTTGATGCAGTATGATATAACGGTTAAGGATAAAAATACATGGATATGACAGAAATAAAAGTTAGGGTTAGGGTCTTCTCTTGGAGACGTTGCAGTCGTTTAGCAGCAGTGTCAAAACTGTGCAGATACTAATATCTTATCCTTTTATCAATATCTTATCCTCCTATCCAGCTGTGTCACAAAGTGCACGAGCAGAGGCATAAAATAGCCCGTGTCTTTCTATCTTTAGCAGCAGTGTCAAAAGAAAGAAGATAGAAAATAGGCACACATAAAATACATAAGAAAGAAAGAGTCATTTGCCTGTTTCATTCCGTTATTACGACAACTACATTTGGACAATGGAAGAATCATAGTCATACTTCATATCCACAGATTGAGATGATCAACTCAACATAAGTGTTTCAGAAAACTCTTAGGATTTAGAACAGTAGTTCAGAACAGCGGTTCTCTTATACTAGCAGGTATACAAGCTCACTGCGTGCTTGTACATATGCTATTTTTGAGCATTTTAAAAAATCTTATTTTTTTATATTAAATCCTCTTCTGGGGGTCCCTGGCACAAAACCTTTTCAGATGGGGGTCCGTGGCCAAATACATATCATTTTGGGGGTCCTCCTTGGCACGAAAACGTTTGAAGGCATTTGTAGAATCGGCCTCGGGTCTAAAAAAGGGATACCTTTAAGACCTGAGGCCGATACTACAAATGCCTTCAAACTTTTTCAGCGTTTATTTTTTATTTTTTAGGCAGTGGTTCCGGTAGGAGACACAAAGGAGACTCATTGTGTCGATAGAAATCGATAGAAAGAAAGTCGTTTTGGGGGTGAACTATCCCTTTTTAAAGGGTTAAAGAATTCTTCCTACATTACTTCTCTGTTAGGACAGGATCTCTTGAGAGCCGGTTTTGAGACGCACTTGTTTTGCACAGTGTGTCCATCATAATGGAAGGAAAATCCTTCCATCTTGTAGATCGCCTATTCAGGCTAAACATGCACACATACAGTACTCCAGTGCCTTCTATGTATACTCCATCGTGACACGTTGTTAGCGCAGTGTAGATCAGTTCCTTTTGGCAAGCGATACCCCCTGCGATGGAGTATATGTACATAAATTAACCCATTAAGACCGGGAACGCATCTGTGTGTCATTTTTAGATCCCTTTGGCTATTCAAAAACGTGAACATTTTAGCAAATCTTTCAGTATATATATTTTAAAGCAAACATTTTTAACTCAAATCTTATTGCTTCTGTGGATTCTACAAATGTCTTCTAAATCCTACGTTTTTTTATTTTAATTTTTTCATTTATTGTGTTAAATATCAGTGGTTCTTAAACTTTTTCATGTCAAAGACCTCCCAAAGATTTTAGTTAAAAATGTACATATATATTCAAAGATTTGCACTCATTTCTTTCCTTGTATATCTGCTATTTTGGTATAGCCCAAAGAAATCTATAAATGTCACAGATGCGTTCCCGGTCTTAATGGGTTAAGCTTGAGGTCCCGAGTTCAGTTCGTTTTGGCATATAGCAGTGTTTTGGTCCGTTGAGCTTGAACTGCTCTCTGAGTCTCTCTTGCTGTAAGGCCAGTGTTCCCTGTCGGTGTTTTTTTTTTTCCTGGGGTGACCGTGTGCTATTTCAGTAGCGTGGTTGGTTAGTGTGGTTCTGGTGGATTACAGGGCAGCGCGGACACACGACACCCCGCTGCATGGTAGTGCGGTTCTGTTCCGCTACCAAGGACCCAGGAGCTCCAACACAACAGTTGTGTGGGAAGAGGAGAGCGAGAGCTACACAACGTTCGAGAGCAGTGGTTCTCAGCCTTTTTCAGGGACCACCAGTTTAATATGCATTAGGACACCGACTCCCATTTGATAACCATTTCCTATCTCTGGGACCACCAGTCTACACTGTAAAATCCTATTAAAGGACAAGTCCGTACTACATAACATATAGGCACATTTTCCTACTTATATTGATCTCAAATGACTGGCCATGGGGTCTATTTGCAGAATTGCCCTTGTTGTCCAGTTTTCCCAGCAGACCCCCAGCAGCCCTCATAGCATAGAGTGGAGCCCATAATCATATCGCTACTTATAAGCATTTTTTTTGCGGTCAAAATTGATTTGTTTTTTTTTCATGAATCTGTTATTAGTTGTCATTACACACACATCCATGCCTTGGTTGTCCCACAATATCAGTGTTGCCATGTCCGCTTGTTATAAGCGACTTTGGGCTTGTTTTTTTGTGAAGTCGCTTGTAAAGCTTGTGAGGTTGCGGTTTTTGGGGGTAATTTCTAAAGTGTATAGTTGCTTATTTGAGCTTGCTTCCTCATGCTGTTTAAAGCAGTCGTTCTAAATGGTAAAATGTATATAGCGCTTTTATCCAAAGGGTTAGGGTTAGCCTACATTCACCCATTCACACACTCATTCACACACCGATGGCGGAGAAAACCATGCAAGGCACCAACCTTCTCATAGGGAGCAATTGGGGGTTCAGCGTCTTGCTCAAGGACACTTCGACACTATCTCTGGGGGAGCCGGGATCGAACTGGGAACCTCGTGGTTGCCATCCGGCCGCTCTACCAGCCACTCTACCTGTGAGCCAATTCTCAAACATTTTCCTGTCAAGGACCCCCAAATGATATTGTTTTTTTTAGACATATACATATCTAACTGTGCATGTAAAGAGCATTATGCATATCTAATAAATAGCAGCAATATCACAGTCGAATGTGCAAAGAGTTGAGCATGTATGTATAAATGAGTCATTTAACCCAATCGAATGTGCAAAGGAGTCGGCATATTACATAGAAAGAGAGCATTTTTACTGTGTTGAAGCTGAAGTTAGTTCGGCTAGTGTTGTGGTCTCTCTCTCTGGGAGATAAAGTAGGAATGGCCCCACTGGCTGATTAGACCATTGTGTGTGTCTCCGTCAGAAGTCAGATCTCACTCTGTGATACCTACCAGCCCGTCTCTTAGGAGACTCATTCTACCCTCCTCTCTTTTTGTCTGACCCCCTGTACTCCTTTTATTTTGTCCTATTTTTTTATCTTTCGCATTCTCTCTGTGTCACTCTGTTTCTTTCGTGCGCCATTCTTTCTTTCTTTCTTGTCCTTTCTCGCTCACCCACCCCCCCCCCCCCCCCCCTCCTCCTCTCCTTTCTGTCCTTTCCGTCTTTGCCGTGTTTATCACATTTTGGGATTCCGCACATCGCTGCCGAGTGTTCCGCTGCAGGTGTGTGTGTGTGTGTGTGTGTACACTCACTCACTCACTTACACACACACACACACACACACACACACACACACACACACACACACACACACACACACACACACACACACACACACACACACACACACACACACACACGCGCGCACGCACAAGTTTGTTGAACTATGTTTGTGAGTATATCAACATTTTAGGATGGCAATTTTATAAAACGCCATTTTTACAATATTTTGTCATTTTTATCCCTAGTATAAACCAGACACAACTCCAACTTAACCCTTAAACCTAACCTAACCCACAGGACCACAATGGAAACAAGCCCTTAGGGCTTTTTGTGTTATCCTTTTAGCATTATTGTATAATCGTACCACTGTACTATTTGCAAACTGTTAATAAAGTGTTCAATCAATCAATCACCTCTAATTGTCTAATCCTGACCCTAACCCCAACCTAAATATTTTCCTATATTTATAGTATATATATTTCCGTTCATTAAACTGCTGTTTGTGTTATGAATACATCCACACAGAACGTGAACATAATGCAGCGATAAAGTGATGTATTTATTATTATATATAACGAAGGTCGACTTTTCACCTGTATGAATGAGGGATCACCAAATTAACCCATTCAATCCTGAAACGCATCAGTGTCATTTTAGATTTTCTTTGGCTTTTCAAAAATAGCAGATATACAATCTCATAGCTTGGGGTCCGCGGCCAAATACATCATAATTTTGGGGGTCCTTGACATGGGAAAGTTAGAGCACCTCTGATATAGCAACATACTGTTAGGATTTAGAAAAACATTTTAGATATGTATTTGGCAGCAGACCCCCCATCTCAAAATATTGTTGTTCCAGGGACCCCCCCAGAAGCAAAGATTTGAGTTATAAATGTTTTAAAAATATATATATTCAAAGATTTGCAAAAAAATGTCACCATTTTTCTAAAATAGCAGATATACAAGCTCATAGCGCTATGAGCTTGTATATCTGCTATTTTTGAATAGCCAAAGAAATCTAAAATGACAGAGATGCGTTCCCGGTCTTAATGGATTAATAGTGAAATAATCGCAAAAGACAAACAAAAATAAAATCCCTAGCGAGGTCCAGGAAAGTTTTCCTCACAATGTCTCTTATTTCTCACAAGCTATTTCCACCACAACTATTTCTATATGTGTGGGGAACATTTTGCCCTCAGACACACTCCCTTTCTTTTCCATAGCTTTTCAACCCTCTGTTTTCCAAGGATCACGTAGATAACGATCTCTCTCTCTCTTCCTGTCTCTCTTTCTCTTGCATTTGCTTTCGTCTTTTCTTGGCCCCACGTCTTCCTAGATCGTGCGGATAAGGGACACCTGCTTGCCTTCACCTGTTTGGGTGTGAGTGTGTGTTTGTGTATGTGTGTGTTTGTATTACTATACTTATAAGGACCCAATGTCCTTAAAACAAGGTTAAAACAAGATTTTTAGAGATACATTTACTATTCAAAAAAAAAGATTTAGGATTAGACGTTTAGAAGTTAGGTTTAGGGATTAGAGATAGTTATGCCTGATTTACACATAGTTGCTCACCGGTATTGCTGATCTACAAGCTAGTGAGCTTGCAGATCTGCTATTTTTCGGCTTTAGGCTTATGGTTTAAAAATGGCAAAAAAAAAATACCTTTCATAAAATCACTTTCTTAAAATGTTGATGTCCTCTCAAGTATACTAATACAAACCTGTGCGTGTGCACACGTGTGTGTAGGAAGTGTGTAGATCGCTTGTTGTTCGGGGTCGGGTACGGGTGTTTGGGTTGTCGTGATGGAAGACTTCTAAAAGAGCCCAGAAGACAAAGCGGAGAAGCAGAACAACAGACATGGCTGAGCACACAAAAGGACGCGTCGTCCCGTCCGTCCCTCTCTCTGTCTGTGTCATTGATGTCCCCCAGCCGTGTTGTGACTACGGGACCAAAACAAGGACGTCCTCTGATCCTCTGAACGTTTTTGGGATGTTTTTAGATGTTAACAGACAGGGTTGATATGGTCTGCCGTGTCAAAGATATGATAATATAGACATGTACTGTTATGCGTACAGTAGAATAGAGCAATGGACCTCAAACTTACACTTTTTAAAGGGATAGTTCACCCACAAAACAACTTTTTTTTCCCATGGAGACTTGAATTCATGGATATTTTTTGAACCACTGGAATAGAGTATGATACAAGTTAAGGCGTTGAAAAAATAAAACATTAGAATATGTCTAAAAGGTAATTTATAAAAATGGTGCTGTGTGTGTGTGTGAGGGGGTCACATATAAGAATCAATATATAAACGTATGTTCTATTAACCACGTGAACGTGTTGCGCTTGTATATCTGCTATTTCCTGGAAGAGATTTGGCATGTAGAGGGGGGGGGCAGGGGGGGGGGGGGGGGGGTAGCAGGCCTGGTATTGACACTTGGGGGACTCCAGTCAAGTAGGCTACATAGGGTTTAGGAAATGAAACGTATGCCGCATTGACCCCAGAGTTGAGAGTATGGATTAATGATGTTAACAGAATATTTTACGCCGAACATTTCGCGGGGCATTATTCACCACCTTGATTTCAGGGTTTTTTGGCTTATTCATAATTCTGAAGCAGTTTTTGAAGCAGTGACGCACGATTGTAGCCATCACATATTTTACTATTTGTCATTGTATGAAAACACTCGGTTACATTGTCCCTAAAAATAACCTGGTTGTTGCATTATTCACCATGGCAACTAAGGACACAAAGCAGCAGCGCGCTGTGTTAAGTCACTTTGTTGCTGTCGCGTAGAAACCTCATATCTCCAAATGTCAACTTTCTATGTTTTGTTTCGTAAATTTACGCCTTACTTCAACATACAAGAGTGTCACACAAATTTGCAAAAAATAGCCGACACTAGCTCACAACCACGATGCGGTGTGAGCTTGTATCGGATATTTTCACTATTTTCACATGTTTTACAAATAATAAAAAAGGAACAAGGTTTCCACCCAACAGTGACGATTTGCTCCTAGAGGCTGCTACAACGTCTTTAAAGACAGGACAACAGATCATTTTCAACGCTGGGAATCCAAATAATGTGAAAAAAAACATGAGCTATATGTAAGAATTATGATTTGGCATTCTCATAACCACTAAATATGAGAAGTCTGTGTGTTGAACAGCTAAATGTGGAGTGGAAGAATCAAATACAAACAATACTTATATCATCATCAGTATATGTTTAATTTCACAGTTAACGGTGGAGAAGATTCCTGATCATTGCATCGTCGTCTAGATAAGGACTAGTATGTAAATATCTGAAGTTGTCCCTTATCTGCAGCCCTACATTTTTTAAGAGTGCTCCACAGCACCAGGTCACAGTGCAGGGGGGCACCAGTGGGCTCAGGTGGTAGTGGGTTAAGTGTCGGAAGTGTCCTTGAGCAAGGCACTGAACCCCTAACTGCTCCCGATGAGCAGGTTGGTGCCTTGCGTGGTTTTCCTCCACCGTCGCTGTGTGAACGTAATGTACATTGTAATGTGCTTTTTTGATAAAGGCACTATATAAATGCACCATTTACATTTGAACCCATTAAGACCTGGAACGCATCTCTGTCACTTTAGATTTCTTTGGCTATTCAAAAATTAGCAGATCTACAAGCTCATAGCGCGGCACCGAGTGCCGCGCTATGAGCTTGTATATCTGCCATTTTTGAAAAATCCTGAACATTTTTTTTAAATATTTTTTCCGATTTTTTTTTTAGGATTTTGAAAATGTTTAGAAGCGGCCTCAGGTCTTAATGGGTTAAAATCCTTGAACGCTGAGAGTGTAAAAAATAGAATTTGCACACCCGTAAGAGTCATTTTGGTTCAGTCATTTAGCTGGGGAGCCCTGGAGGCCCCTCAAGGACCCCTGAAGGCGTTCAGGGGCCTGAACTATCTGGAATAAACAAGGATATGAGGCCTGTTCAGTTATCTGTGAGGGTGTTGTTGCTTTTTAGTGGAGGAGTGGGGGCTGCAAATGGACACACTTTAACAGTGAGTTTAGACGCCACTTGGATGCTTCTTCAGTGAACCTTAGGGGTGTGCCGATATATCGTCCCGCGATATATCGCGATACGTTTTCGCGACGATATGTATCGTTTTGGGAAAAAAAAATATCGTTTTTGAAAAAACACAATCATAATAATCAGGCATGCAAACGGCCCCGAAGTGAAAAGAGTGACAACATGTTTTTTTTTTCGGGTCAGGTGTCACACTATTTGGATTCAAAACGGTTATTGTAGCTGAAAAGCTACAAGTTTGCATGTCTGAATAATGCAAAAACAGAATTATTTGTTTGCATTTTCTTTTTTTCTCCTCCATATATTTTCATAATAAAAAAAGTGCGTATCGTATCGTATCGAAATCGTATCGAAGTTGTGAGCCAAATATCGTATCGTATCGTTTCGTGAAATTAGTGTATCGGCACACCCCTAGTGAACCTCGTTTCCTTCTGTAATGATTAGCTGCTCAGAGCAACATCGTTATTCACATCAACTCGGAGTCCCCTGGACAGCTAATCACTAACACACACACACACACACACACAGACAGACAGACAGACAGACAGACAGACAGACAGACAGACAGACAGACAGACAGACAGACAGACAGACAGACAGACAGACAGACAGACAGACAGACAGACAGACAGACAGACAGACAGACAGACAGACAGACAGACAGACAGACAGACAGACAGACAGACAGACAGACAGACAGACAGACAGACAGACAGACAGACAGACAGACAGACAGACAGACAGACAGACAGACAGACAGACAGACAGACAGACAGACAGACAGACAGACAGACAGACAGACAGACAGACAGACAGACCGACCGACCGACCGACCGACCGACCGACCGACCGACCGACCGACCGACCGTTATTGATTGTAACCTTTTTGCAACCACTGTGTGACAATGATATGATTTGTAATGTTCTTTTCATGTATATTAAATCTGTTTACAGCATCTAGCCATAACATAGTTTCCTAAGTTTGTAATGTTCATTTTCATATACAAAAACTTTGTTTTATTACGTTTGATTCACATACGTTGTGAATTGAAGCATTTTCTTTTGCACATGCATTTTTGTCAACTGTTTGTAGAATATATATATTCAAAGATGTTCACAAAAAGAAAAAAAAGATGAAATCTTAAAAAGACACAGATGCATTCCCGGTCTTAATGGGTGAATCCCTGAGTGTACTGTACAGCTCCATTATACTGACCCTCGCCCTGTATCCGCTCTCAGGCTGTCAGCGTCCCGTAGGCCTGTCCCGGGGCAAAGCCAAGGTGTGCTGCTACAGCGGCTGGTACTACTGTCACAGCTGTCACCAGGACAACGCCTTCCTCATCCCCGCACGGCTGCTGCATAACTGGGACACCAGCAAGCACAAGGTGGGTGTGACCCACCAGCATCCAGACACGTCGCCCATACCGACCCCGAGTGTGTCAGCGTAGGGCTGCAACTAACGACTTTTCTTCTTAGCAAATATTATTTTGATTACTTTTTCTATTAATCAAATACTGTAAGTGAGAAGTGCAGGGCTAACAAGCAACGGGCTAACGCTCGTTGCTTGTTTCTCTCCGAAACCTGGCAACCTGGTGTTGCCAGGCAGAGAGATAAGCAGCCAGCGTTAGCTCTTTCTGTTATTAGCGGTTAGCTTGTCGGGATTTCATCGCCCGTAAGGGTCTCATGGGGCTCCACAATGAGTGCTAGGAGAAAAAAAACAGACTTTGCATTTGTTTAAAATAGGCGAATTTGGGCTATCGTCGCGCCTCGTATTATGCCAACGGTGGGGGTCGACAGGGGGATTTGTGGAGTAAATCAATGGGCATTTCTACGTTGGTAAGGGATTTGCCACATATCAAAGATAACACTAAAAATTAACGGATGTCTCCTTTAATTGTGCGATTTCTTAACGATTTTTGACAAAGACTTAAACTACAGACTTTTTCTCTAAGATTTTTGTTAGTTGTAATTATTTTTCTAAACACAGTTTCAGTTATGTTTTTTTTTTGGAAAGCCTTGTTTTTGTTTTCATTTAATTTAACTACATTTCTTGTTTTAATTAACTATGACTAGACCATACCCGGTCGACGCATCCGTGGGGGGATATGCGCACATGATCTGGCAACCCGGGAGGCGACATTGTTTGACACATAAACGCTAATAAGAAGCTGAGATTTGATGAAATTGAAAAACGGGCTTCACAGTTAAGTTCAGATGGTAATGGTCAATGGCTGTGTGCAAAATCAGAGCAATTGGTCCAGCCACTGAGGAGAACCGGGTAGCTTCACCTACTCACTCACCACTACAGAGGTTACTAGAATTATAGTATGATAACCCTGGCATATGTGTGTGCGTGCATGCATATATATTTGTGTGTGTGTGTGTGTGTGTGTGTGTGTGTTGTGCAGGTGTCCAAGCAGGCCAAGGAGTTCCTGGAGTTTGTGTATGAGGAGCCTCTGCTGGACGTGCAGCAGTTGAACCCGTGTCTGTACGATCACTGTGAGGCCCTGAGCACCGTGCTGCGTCTGAGGCAGCAGCTGCAGTCCCTCAGAGCCTACCTGTTCAGCTGCAGAGCCACCGTGGCCGAGGACCTGCGACGCAGGTACTGGACACCAGCGCTTCTATAACCGTTTTTTATGCCAAGGACCCCCAGATTGATATGCATTTGGCCACGGACCCCCCCCATCTGAAAATGCTTTGTGGAAGGGGTCCCCAGATTTGTGTTAAAAAAATCTTTGATATTTTTCAAATATAGTATATGTACAAGCTCGCAGCATGGCACAAAGTGATGCACTGTGAGCTTGTTGATCTGCTATTTTTTAAATTTGTTTAGAAAAATATTGGGATTCTTTTTTTTTTATGATTATGATAGTATTAACACATTTTGCTTGGAACCCCCGAAGGACACCCGGGCCACACTTTGAGAACCACTGATGTACAACACTACCTACTGCTCTCTACAGCAGGGGTTCTCAAAGGGTGAGTCGGTACCCCCAGGGGGGGTCCCCAAATGACTATAGGGGGGGTCCCCACTCCCCAGATGATTTGCTTCATGTGCAACATTGTTTTCTCACTCAAACAAACCAACATACAGTATAAGTGTATACAGGGTATCTGCACATTACTAAAGTGACAATTTAAGGCATTTTAAGACCTTTTTAATACCTCTGTTATGAAAAATAAATATACAATGTATTGCAAGGCGTCGTGAGCTTGTAGATCGGCTATCTGTGGAACTCTGTGTGTGTGTGTGTGTGTGTGTGTGTGTGTGTGTGTGTGTGTGTGTGTGTGTGTGTGTGTGTGTGTGTGTGTGTGTGTGTGTGCGCGCCAAACCACTGTAGAGCAGGTGGACTGTAATACAGAAGTGTGGAATGTTGACAGCATGTAGGTGTCAACATGGATCATTCTAACTGAGAAGGGTCATCTCCCTTTGTATGTCGTGTGTGTGTGTGTGTGTGTGTGTGTGTGTGTGTGTGTGTGTGTGTGTGTGTGTGTGTTGAGTGTGTGTGTGTGTGTGTGTGTGTATGCCTGCAAGGGCACATTTGTACAGTACACATCATTGTACATTGGTTCATCTGTTTACTTTTGTTCATACACTTATGTATGCTTGCATCCTCGTCTGCATACCGTGCTTGTGTGTGTGTGTGTGTGTGTGTTAGAAAAAAAAAGAAAAAGATTCAGGTTAGGATTAGACATTTAGAAGTCAGGTTTAGGGGTTAGCGTTGGAGTTATGTCTGTTTTATATTTAGTTGTGCCCTGATGTCACACCGCAAAAAGAAATAGGCTAATAGGCTTTGAGATTAAGGCTTAAAAATGCAAAAGCCATGTAAAAATGGCATTCATAAAATCTCTGTGCTAAAGCGTTTATGTCCTCACAAATATAGTAATACAAACATGTGCGCGTGTGTGTGTGTGTCTTTGGGGTGTGTGTGTGTGTTTATAAGAGAGGGATCCCACACTAAAAGGCTGTCTGTGAGCTGATGGATGCTCCGTGCTCCAGCTCGGGTCACTGGCTCACACATGGCGGCCATGTTCTCCTGGCCCTCCTCAGTCACCAGTCTGATTCATGGTTCTTCTTCTGATTCTTCAACACATAACATAACACCACCAGTTACATTGTAGAATGAAAGAAAACCGGATAATATGCTATTTTCACTACGAGAGAGAGAGGGAGAGAGGGAGAGAGCTAGAGAGAGAGAGAGAGAGAGAGAGAGAGATCTTCCACAATTTTAAATGGCTCTATATTCTGATAGTACTCATTGCTATAACGTGTTTGTTCAGTAACAGGAGTCTCCATGTCTCTCCAGCTGTTTATTAAACAGAAAATGCGTTTTGAGTCGGGATACCAATTTTATCCTATCAGGATGGAGAACTCAGACAGGATACAGATTAAAGGAGCTACACCATGAATTTAAAAAATAATAATAATATTTGATATCATATTGTTTATGTCCCTCAAACGTTTTTCAAAAGGTTTGAGCCTAAATCAAGACTCAGATATACTCATTCCAACTAACTTCTCTCTGGCTTATAAAGCACTTTCACCTGCAATACCACATTGTCCTGTTTGGCACGGGGCGCTATTGAGCCAGTTTGTATGCATGTCATGTCCTGGTTCTGTGTGGAAAAAATAAGAAAAAAAATTAAAAATGATTTTTTTTTTTTTTTTTTTTTTTTTTTAGAACTGAAAAACGGGAGGAATTGTTCCCAGACGTGACGTAGGGTGGGGGAACAAATCTGACGGACTGTTTTCAGACCAATTTACATGAAAACCACAGATAGCCTATGAAAGCCTGCATGCTCGAAGTCGGGTATTTGTTGGAACAGAAGAGAGGTGGGGGAGACCAAAAACACACAAAAATTAAGAAAAAGTTAAAATTCATGGTGTAGACCCTTTAAACAAGTGAAATTGGAAGTGATGACACAAAGAAATGAGCAGACACAATTGGAACTGGAACACTATAGAAAAATTAAGCTGATAAATGGGTACTCTCACCTGATTGGCTGAAATGTTGTCACCTACCTGAAAATGTATTTTCTGTTTATTAACCCATTGAGACCTGAAGCCGATTCTACATGTCTCCTAAATCTCAACAGTTTTCTGAAAAACGTATGTTTCTATATCAGTGGTGTTCAATCTTTTTCATGTCAAGGACCCCCAAAATGATATGTTTTTAGCCGCGGACCCCCATCAAAATATTTTGTTCCAGGGACCCCCAGAAGCAAAGATTTGAGTTAAAAATGTTCGCTTTAAAAATATATATATTCATAAGATTTGCACACATTTTCACGATTTTTCAAAAATAGCAGATCTACAAGCTCATAGTGCGGCACTCGCGCTATGAGCTTGTATATCTGCTATTTTTGAATAGCCCAAAATGTAAAATAATGCTTTTTAGCTACACAGTTCCAGGTCTTAATGGGTGAAAGAGCTGGAGAGACATCCTGTTACTGAACAAACACTATAGCAATGATTACTATCAGAATGTAGTGCTTTAACCTTTTAACAAAAACCTAATGAATATTCCGAGACTGTAATAAATCTGGAATAAATGAGGCATTAGTGTGTTTTTAGTACAGAGGGCTCACAGTCTTATCAGCAACCTCATATGAATATAGCAAGACGTCTCAGTCTTACTGCTGTGTCCCTTCAAGTTTGGGTGGAGTGTCGTGTGTCCGTGCGTGTGTGCATGCACTACGTGCGTTTGCACTGCATGCACTGTGTGCATGTCTCTGTGTGTATACATGCACTGTGTACGTGCGTGTGTGCGTGCGCATGCCCTACATGCGACCGTGCGTGCGTGCGCGTGTGTGCGCATGCCCTGCGTGCGACTGTGCATGTGTGCGTGTTTACCTCCATCCCATTAGCCAGTGCCCCGCCACATCCAAACAGTACAGGATTAATGAGCGCTGTGGCGCTAAAACATTCCCCTGGTCATCACTCTACTGCGAGGGGGATCTGAGGAGACCCCCATACACACACACACACACACACACACACACACACACACACACACACACACACACACACACACACACACACTCTCATACTTTTATTACTATACTTGTGAGGACGTCAATATTTTAGGATAGAGATTTTATGAATGCCATTTTTACCATAACCCTTATCCGAAAATAGCAGATCTACAAGCTCCAAGTGCGTCCAAGGGGCAAGTCTTAGATATTTACGATGAGGCCGACAAAATGGCCAGAGTGGCGCTGTTTTACCCTGCGCCGACCTGCGGTGTCAGAAAGAATTTATTTTAACGCAAGTGAATGGGTTTTTTGACAAACTTTAGACTAGATTTTCTTACTGTAATAAAAATTGTCATAAATTCTATATGCTTCCAGTCGCTAGTTTAAAGTCTCCTTTCAATCATCAGGATATGCGTTTTGCTAAATTATGGTCCTATTTATTATAAAATTGACGATAAAATAGGCTATTCTCTAGGAGGGGCGGGATGATTTGATTGACAAGCTACACAACCAATAGCATTCATTCCCCGCCCCCCGCTCTTGATTGACAAGCTACCCAACCAATAATGGTCTGGTCTCATTCTGACGCGTATTGAAAGATGGCGGACCTACAGTCTTGCAACAATCGGCTTCGTTTTCGGTCTGTAGAAAGCAGCGGAGGGGGTTTGTCCATCTCATTTATACAGTCTATAGACTATGAGTGCGTCGCACTGCCACCCGTTGTGAGCTTGTAGATCGGCTTATGTTCCATCGCGTGCCACAGGCGCACGACGAAGCATAAATCAGACATGACTCCTCCAACCCCAACAGCTAAACCTTGTCATGTTCGTCCTTCGCTTGGACGAGAGCGAAGTGACTTCACAATGTCTTGTGGATGAGAAGATGGCTGTTGAGGCCGATCCTCGCACGGAATGTCCGGTTTGCAGCGAGGCCATGTGATGGCTGGGGGCTGGCTGGGTGAGAGGGAGGGGAATCCTGGCTCTCTACACCAAATCTTTAGGCTGAAAATAGCCGATCTAGAGCAGGGGTTAATGTGGTTCATAGATTTGACTCCGCCTCTCACCTCTGACCACTAACTAAGTCATTCTGGTCGACACTGCTCGTGATTATTGTCCACTGATTGGTCAACAAATAGCCACAGGTGTGTCTGTCTGTCCTGTGTGTGTGTTAGAGACACACACACACACACACACACACACACACACACACACACACACACACACACACAGAAAACACACACAGCTCCCTGACGCCCCATATTTCCAGGACAGAGTTTATTGGCGATGTTACACACACACACACACACACACACACACACACACACACACACACACACACACACACACACACACACACACACACACACACATTGTGTACACACATACACACTCCCTCCTTCATTATACTGTAGACTAATCACTTAATGATAGCTAGATACACACACTTAATGAATGGTGTGTGTGTGTGTGTGTGTGTGTGTGTGTGTGTGTGTGTGTGTGTGTGTGTGTGTGTGTGTGTGTGTGTGTGTGTGTGTGTGTGTGTGTGTGTGTGTGTGTGTGAGTGAGAGGGGGGGGGGACGGAGGGTATAGAGGGAAAGAGACGGATAGAGAAGAGTAAACTAAAGTCTTGAATCAAATAATATCAGGTACTATGAGGATACTGTGTGTGTGTAATCTAATCAGTAAATGGTAGTTGTCAAGTACTGGAGTACTGTTATCAAGACAAACACAAACTTGCCCATAGGCTTAACAGTAGGGTGTGGTCATCTATAGCATCTGATAAACGTGCTCATACGTGTGTGTGTGTGTGTGTGTGTGTGTGTGTGTGTGTGTGTGTGTGTGTGTGTGTGTGTGTGTGTGTGTGTGTGTGTGTGTGTGTGTGTGTGTGTGTGTGTGTGTGTGTGTGCACGTGCGCATGTGCGTGTTTGTGTGTATGTGTGTATGTGTCTGGTAACCCATAGTTACGTGTCAAACAGTGGCGTTTATCAGTGGTGCCTAACACCGCGAGGTGTCTGGATCGCATGTAGGGCATGTCTCACACACACACACACACACACACACACACACACACACACACACACTGTACAGTACTTGTATTGTGTATGACACTCATCACAGATTAGGTTGGATTTAACATGGAGCCATGCTGGGTAGTGGCGAGACACACACACACACACACACACACACACACACACACACACACACACACACACACACACACACACACACACACACACACACACACACACACAGTTCTCCCACCCAGAGCTCTCATGCATGTGTTTTGTCACATAGTAACAATATACAGTGTAGTGCAATATGAACAGATATCATATCGTTGCTGTCAGGTGGAAACCTTGTATGTCCAAAACCATTTGTTTTCTCCATTATGAGCTTGTAGATCGGCTATTTTCACTACCTTTGTGCAGCACTTTTGTATGATGAAGTAGGGGCATTGGTCCGGGGACCCCCAGGGGTCCTTAGGGGAGTGGGTACCAGGGGGTCCCCAGCCAAATTAGTTAATAAAGTGTCACAATAATTTCAACCCCTTTATCCATTTTTTATACTTTGGCTATTTATGAGCTTGTAGATCTGCTATTTTTGAAAAATCTTGATTTTTTTTTTTGCAAACCTTTGAATATACTGTATATTTGAACATTTGTAACTCAAATCTTTGCTTCTGGGGGTCCCTGGAACAAAATATTTTTGAGATGGGGGTCCACGCCCAAATACATATTATTTTGGGGGTCCTTGACATGAAACAGTTTGAGAACCACTGAAGTAGGGGATTCATTTACGCCAAAAGAAAATAAGATTTGAAATGTGGAGATGGGAGGTTTCCTTCCGACAGCAACGATATGCGTGTCAGCAGCTTGTCAGTGTGTAGCAGATAGCAGATAGACTGTATCCACATGGCCCGTATGGGAGAATACCTCAGCCTTACACTCACTGCCCAGCTCTATCATAGGGCCTCTGTCACTGTTATTACATAATGGCCTGATCGCAAATTATTTCAGATAATAAGGAAGCTTTGCCCGAGCCGCATGTGGCCCATTGTTGGGCCGGAGCCTATCTGCTGTTTCTGTAGCGCATGAAGTGGGTGCTGTGACTCCAAAGTCCAGGCCCAGGGCTCTGACATTTCTTTATTAGGAATAACCCCTTGAGATGAACCATCTCGTTTTCAAGGGGGTCCGCAAATTACAAAATACACTTCAAGACAAAATATTTTTTACAGACAAAGCAAACGAAACAAAACATAATTGCTTTAAACATAAATTATTTTTGGCCAACTGAATTCGATGCAATTGGAACTTCAAAGTAAATGTGTGAACACTATCTTGGTTGATGTGTAGAACTGAAAGGTTCCATAAGCTGTTTCAGATACTGGGGATAATTAAAATGAATACATTTAAAAAGGGGTGCCGGGGAATACTTTGATAATATTTGGAATTTATCAATATCATTTCAGTTTAAAGCTGCACTTTCCTCTTCTACCCCGGATTTGAACCCGGTTTCCTGCACACGTCCTGCCATTTTTACTATTGAGCTAATAGAGCCTGCCTGCTTGTTTAGGGGATACATTGAGACATGAGACATGACCTTTGACATGATCAAAATGCAACCACCCCAATTGTGTAAGTTATATTGTATTAACATACTCTACCATACAGATTGAACAAAATGACATTTTATATATTTAAAAAAAGTGACTTAGTGCTGCTTTAACTACTTAGACCCTCTATACTTTGTACAGTGAGTTGCACTGTACTCTCTTTTTCGATCTACACCAAAGTATCCTCGTTGATCTGCTATTTTTGCTGAATGTTCCCCCCTAGAATCGGGATGCTGGGGTTTAAGTGGTTAAATCTCAAGTATAAAGTTATTTTCAATCTGTCATACTGAAATAATAGAATAAAGATAATGGTAACTGATATTCCCTCAAGTGACATACACTGTATCTTATCACCATTACAGCATGATTTCATAAGCATAGGACCATTACTAAGCCATTGTCATTATTGCTTTGCCAGATATTGTGAAACTTAATGATTAGTTTCAGTTACAGTATGTTGCAGGATTACAGCTTCTCTCTATCTCCATTCATCTGTTCCTTCATGTTTTTACCCCCATTCACTGTTGACTTACGTCACAACTCATTACTCATTGTGTGTGTGTGCGTGCGCGCGCTCACAGAGTGTGTGCGTGCATCTTGCGCATGCTTTGTGTGAGTGTGTACATGTGAGCCCTGTGTGTGTGTTTGTCCATAATGTGCGTCCAAATAGGTTTTTACTGTATCTACGGATCCCTCCAAACGCCCTGCTGTTGCTAGGCGACCGGTCAAAAGCCATCGGTCGCATCCGGTGGGCTGTGTGTGGCTTGGATTGGTTAATATTATCATGCAGTTAACAGTAGCATGGGCCAGTGGCTCTCAACCTCTGGGCCGGGTCGCGAGGATATTTGCAAGTGGGCAAATAATAGGCAAAATCCCTGGAACAAAATATTTTGAGATGGGGGTCAGTGGACAAATGCATCATTTTGGGGGCCCTCGACATGGACAAGTTGGAGCACCACTGATATAGCAACATACTGTTAGGATTTAGAAAACATTTTAGATATGTATTTGGCCGTGGACCCCCCCATCTCAAAATGTTTTGTTCCAGGGACCCTAAAAAGTAAAATCCCTTTAAAAATATATATATCCTTAGATTTGCACACATGTTCAAGATTTTTCAAAAATAGCAGATCTACAAGCTCATAGCGCGGCACCGAGTGCTAGAATCTAGAATAGCCAAAGCATAAAATAACGGTTAAAGTGGTTGCTTTCCTGGTCTTAATGGGTTAATGTAAAGACAAGGGAAGATTGGTAGGGATGTGCTGCCATTTATTTGAATTCCTCTTTGACTCTTGTTTATGTTTACTTAGGGAGGTTAGATTCTTATTTTTGTTTGGGATCCATTTATTTACAGGTAGGGTGGAGTTTTTTGTTTGTCATTTTTGGCCTTGGCCTCCCCGATTAGATATGCTTTCCCTATTTATGTTTCCTATGCAGTTGCTGTACCCTCAACTTTGGATAGAAATAAATGTACACTTTTCCCGTCATTTGTTTGGGTTATTTTACATGAGTTAGTACTTAGCCTCTAGACTACATTAAAGACGGGGTGCCGTGATTTTCAGTGATTTTTTTTCCCCCCTAAAACATAATCATCAGGTATTATGGTTATACTAGTAGGAAGATTTTTTTCAAAAAAGTGTACAGAAAGTGTTAAAATTATGTTTTTATGTGGACACGCCTCCAGTTCATTAGGTATACCTGGTTCTCACCTTACCACCTCCTCCACCACCTTAGCGCCACCCACCTGTCCTAGTCCCTCCTCCTCCTCATGCCCACACCTGTTGTGTTATGGTAATGAGGGGGAGGGGATGTTTTTACTATGTCACTAAAGCGCTGTTTTTCTATTGGCACGTTTGACCCTCAAGGTTTCAGCCTCCAGGTAGAAACTCAAAATAGTCAGAGAAGACATAAAACACCATAAAAACACCACCAAGGGGCTTAATGAAGTTCTATCAACCTCATGGACACATGAAAAACAGAAAAAGTGCAAAACCATGGCACCACCTCTTTAAGGACGTAACGTCCGAATAAACTTGCTGTGGCTATTTGCCTCATTAGCTCACAGTGCGTCGCAGTAGATCCGTTTTTGGCATTAACGTTTTAATTGAGTTTTAATTGTTCTTCTATTCTCCATGTGTGTGTTGTTCACAGGATCTTCCCGAGAGAATACCTGCTGCAACACATCCATCTGTACTCTCTGTCGGACCTACAGCAGGTAAACACACACACACACACACACGCGCGCGTAATGTGTATATCGTTGTTTCACGCAGAAACCTCTTATCTCCATATTCTAACTGTTTGTGTTTTCCCGTAAATTAATGTCCTACTTGATCATACTGCAGCGTCACACAGAAGTAGCAGATTTACAGTACAAGTTCGTTTTGAGCTTGTAGATCTGCTACTTTTGCTGTTTTTGAATTTGAATCCTGAAAAGTAACAGTTTTGGACATATGAGGTTTCCCCCCGACGGAGACGATGTACTTAACATACATTTACAGTACACAGATATACAGTACAGTACATGCATTTAGTTTTAGTCCTCCAGTTGCATGTTTTGTTTTTGCACTTCCAATTTCACTTGTTTGTCGTATGAGGTCTCTCGTCTGATTGGATGAAACTGGTATCCCGACCTGAAAATCGATCTTCTTGTTTGCTGAAGAGCTGTAGAGACAGGGAGAGACCCCTGTTAATGCGGAAACACTATAACAATGATTACTGTCAGAATATAGAGCTATGTAACACTTATTTTTTAACAAAAAACAATTTCACTTACGCCACTGCGTGTGTAAATCTCTGAAATGTGCGGATCACATGTGTTCCTCATTTTGTCTGACAGTAAGAGGCGAGTGCTCGTGGAGATCATTTGCATTTTTCCACGCCCCATTTAAGACCATAAAAGGCAACCGGAAATAGAGTATATAACGTCAGATGAAAAACGTCATTACGCTGCAAAATGAACAGATCTACAAGCTGACAACGCGGCGGACCGCATCGCATGACAAATTGTAGATCAGCGCAAGCGAGTCACTCGTGATTAAGTGTTTATGAAGCAAACAGACGACTCTCACGTGTAATGAAAATAACAAGTTTGTTTACAAAGTTAACTTCACGACCAAAGGCTAATAAAACTTGGAATGGACATTATATAAGCCCTTTATACTGAGCAATCACTCACTCACCTTAGCCGAGGTAAAAATATGCTGGAATCACTTAGATCAGAGCTTTATTGATTACTGAGAGGATTCTGTCCTTTGGACGAACCCTCCACTACATAAGAATTGGAAATGTATTAATGGACACAGCTTTCATCATTCGGTATCCTCCTCATCAAGGTAAGACTGCTTCATTGATGTGGTCAAATCAATATCATAATTTAATAGCGCGTCATTGGAGTTGGCATGAAAGCATAAACGTCAGACTCCCAGAGGGACCTAATAATGCGGCTCTAAATGCGTCAACTGAAAAGAAGAAAAAATCGGTTGAACTTGCATAATATCTAGGCTTTAATATGCATCCAATAGATCGTTTCTATTTTTTTATATGTGTTGACAAATGTTGGGCACATAAATATTTGTTGTAATATATTTTTCATGAAGAAGAATTCTAATGACATACGCAAGCTTTGGTCCTGTGTAAGTCAGCCTCGGAGCAGACCTGAGAAAGAGCGGACCTCCCGCAAAATTCACAGACACCGAAAAAGATGAACGAATCAGACTGCTAACGTGGGAAGTTGCGTTTATTCCTTTACGTTCAAAATATGGGCGTAAACAGCTTAGTGAATCGGGCCCATTGAAACTAAGAACATTGTTGCTATCTTTAACATCAATGTTGCGCGTTTCATGTCGTTCATTAAAACATACCTGTCATATTTGAGGTTTCATAGTTACCAGGCCTACAATCAACCGTGTGTGCCCTGGTATTATCAGAGCTTAGACGTGTCTCTGGTAATAAACGTGGGTCAGACAGGTGTGTTTGGGGTGGAGCCCCCCCAAAACACAGGTGTGTGTCCCAGGATGCTCCCAAGATGCTGCTCATGTCACCGGAGAGAGAGAGAGGTTCTCTTTTTCGGTGACTCGTGTCTAATGTCACGATTACGACATTTTACTTGCCGATTAATTTGGCACTCAAATAATTGCGATTGACAATCTAATTGTGTTTCTGTAGTTGAACATTGGAACGTTATGAATACAAAATGAATTTGTGTTAAACAAAAAAACAAAAGGTGCACAGGGCAGATGTGACAAATAATTTAATAACTCTCCTCCGCGTCATCAGTGCCCATACTGTACCCTAGGTGGGGTTAGCAAAAGGGCCTTTCTGTGTGGAGTTTGCATGTTCTTCCTGTGTTCCCTAGGGTAGGTACTGCTTGTAGTACAGTACACTACTGCTTAAGTGCTTGAACGTATTCCTTAGATGCCAGCGACAGATTAATAAATGTGATCGGGACATATATATATATATCAAATCACCTGCAGATGTTAATGGGCTGTGATGCCTTTGGCTCTATTCTGTTGACAACTTGAAGTGGAGCATCTTTCATTGTTGGACACATGTCCAACAATGAAGCGTGATGCGTTGTCCATTACACGTGTCCTCTATTGTTGGACATGTCTCCATACGTTGTCCATTACACATGTCCTCTATTGTTGGACATGTCTCCATACGTTGTCTATCACATGTCTTCTATTGTTGGACATGTCTCCATACGTTGTCCATTACATGTCTTCTATTGTGTTCTGGTGCGTTCCATGCTGTCCTTTCAAAGGCAGCAGCTCCTCTGTGTCAGTTGGCCATTGAAGGGAAGGGGCTCCTCCAAACTTCTATTGTTTATGTTCTCCCTCAACCCCCTCCTCTCTCTCTCTCTCTCTCTCTCTCTCTCTCTCTCTCTCTCTCTCTCTCTCTCTCTCTCTCTCTCTCTCTCTCTCTCTCTCTCTCTCTCTCTCTCTCTCTCTCTCTCTCTCTCTCTCTCTCTCTCTCTCTCTCTCTCTCTCTCTCTCTCTCTCTCTCTCTCTCTCTCTCTCTCTCTCTCTCAATCTCTCTCTCTCAATCTCTCTCTCTCTCTCTCTCTCAGCTCTCTATCTCTCTCTCTCTCTCTGTTACCAAGAACTACTCCAGACACTCATGGTGAAATAGTTGGAGCCCCCCTCTTCTCTCTCTCACTCTCTCTCGCTGACCCCCCTCCCTCCCTCCCCCTCCCCCCTCCCCACGCTCCTCTTCACTAATTGGTCACATTCAGAATCAACAGGCAGGAAAACAAAGCGTGACATCTCTCCATTCTTCCCAACGTCCTCGCAAACCACACAATTACTCACACGCTGTCACACACGTACACACAACATGCAAACACGCACAAAAGGCACGCAGATGCACACAGTGTTAGACGCACACAAAAAGGTACAAAAGGTAAACACACACAAGTTTACACAAAAAAATAACATTATTGTGGAGTAGATATGATAGCTTGCAAAGGAGCTGATTTAATTAGTAGGTTTTGTACGGATAGATTACAAATAATAATAAACGCATTTTAGCAACAAGTATCTGATGGTGTAGTGTACCTAAGAGGACTTTTGATATGACAGTAACATCAAAATAATATACTAGATTAAAACTAAATGTTAATGACATGTTAATAATAAAATAAAATGTAAAGCATGTATTGACATGTTATAGAATATACAAAACCAGCTAATAACAGACAAAAATATATAAAACGGCACATTAAAGCATTTGATATCATAGTAGTTCTTTCTTGTCTTAAACCTGACGTCACTATGTTGGGTATCTCATCATAGGCCACATATTTCAATATATATATATATTTGAATACAGAAAATAGACGATCTACAAGGTCACAAAGCGTCACATCGCAGCGCGAGCTGTTCTAGGGCTCAAGTGGTTATGTGTCATCATCATTTATTGAAGTTAAACCCCTTAAACCCCACATCCGTATTGCGGAGAAACTCTTTTGTGTCATGCTTTATGCCTTAATGTCTGACTGTACCACGCGCTGTTTACATTTCTGACTAATATAATATTCAATCAATCAATCTTGGGACTCGCCTCTCTACACCATACATCTTCGCCAAATATTAGCCAATCTAGGAGCTCACAACAACCCATGACACGAACACGGTGTGAGCTTGCAGATCGGCTTACTTTCACCCAACGTTCTCCTAATTATGACATGTTCAGAACGGGGGGGCGGCGCTGGCACTCAGGTGCCCTCGGTTTCCTGTTTATCCACGCTCTCTAAATAAAGCAAAAAGAGGAAATAAAAACCCCCACACACAAAACACAATGAAACTCTCTCGCTCTCGTCGTCTCTCTCGCCTCGTCCTCAGCACGCTGCCCTCTTAATTGGATTTACATATTAACGAGCCTGTTCCTTTTGATTACCCGGCTGAATAAAAACACAGCCCTTAATCAGCGTGGGCTTTTTTGTTTGCTGGAAGGAAACACGGGAGGTCAGCGCAGGCCGCGGCCACTGCCTCTGACCTGGACGCTTACGTACGCGCTAATCCATTCACTCCATTCTCAGCAAATAGCCTTCATTTTCCCTGTGTGTGTGTGTGTGCGTGTGCGTGCTCTATTTAGATCCAGTTCATTTGTTATACACACCATATGTGTTTGTCCAAGCCTTACCCACACACACCAGCCCTGTTTGGCAACTCTTCCTCTTTGTGGTGAGCTGAGGAGTTTGTCCCTGAGTGTTTTTTCGCTACACTGCAATAGTTCAGCGGAATGTTTTTTTTTTTTAGAGGTCCTGGTGTGAGGACTGGATTTTGTGTGTGTGTGTGTGTGTGTGTGAGAGAGAGGGAGAGCGAGAAGGAGAGGGGAGCAGATTTGTATACATACTAATTGTGTCAAATTAACGCTGTGGCAAGCTACTGTAGTTGGTTCTGATGTACTTGTCGTGTGTGTGCGTGCATTCCTTTGCTTGTGTTCATGCGAGCGTGCGTGCGTGTGTGTGTGTGTGTGTGTGTGTGTGTGTGTGTGTGTGTGTGTGTGTGTGTGTGTGTGTGTGTGTGTGTGTGTGTGTGTGTGTGTGTGTGTGTGTGTGTGTGTGTGTGCGTGCGTGTGTTCGTGTGTGTGTGTTTGTGAGTGCGAATCCTTTCGTGACGCACACAGCGAGCAGAGCCATCTTCCCAGCATAACAGCCAGCTATTCTCTACATGCCAAGTACTGTCCTACTCTGGCACAAAGGCCTGCTGAATACATCCTCACACACACTCTCTCACACACTCTCACTCTCACACACACTCACACGCACTCTCTCACACACACACACACACACACACAGTGTCACACACACACAGTCCTCACACTCATTACTGGGACATACCTTCACTTAACGGGGCCATGCTACCCACAATGCATCTGAAATGTATTTTGTCCCAGCCAGTTACTGTAAGGGATTCTCTGAGAGAATTTCACACAGAGTATTTTGGTTGGTTGGATATTTGATTGTAATGCCTTTTGATTGTAGTTCCTAGAAAGCCTTGTGCTCTGTATTACATATGCAAATCAACATTTATAACTGTCAAATGTCTCAACAAACAAAAAAAATCGGAAAAACTATTTTTGCTATATCAGTGGTGCTCAAACTTTTTCTTTTCAAGGACCCCCAAAGTTATGTTTTTAGCCGCCAATCCCCATCAAAATATGTTGTTACAGGGACCCCATAGAAGCAAAAATAGCCAAAGTATAGAAAAAAATGGTTATAGCTAAAGTCTAAAATGACACAGATGCGTCCTGGATTGAAAGGGTCAAAGGTGGTGTAAAATGTAGTTTTGTTAAGAAGTTCTAGCTCTATCATTGCTATAGAGTGTTTGTTTAGTAACAGGGTCTCTCCATCTCTCTAGTTACTTGGTTAACTCATTCAGTGCCAATGACGTCGCCGACGTCACGTTTTTATAAGCCCAGGGTGCCAATGTTTTTTTTTTTTTTTTTTTTTTTATGTTCAGAACCCAAGATATGATGATTTGAAGATTTGCTGCTCTATTCACTTCTTGTTTAACATCTTACTGAAAAAGGCTGTATCTCGCTTCCTAAGCACTTTTTTTTTTTAAATGTATTTTTGGCTCTGGCACTCAGAGCCAAACTGCCAGAAATAAGTCAGGCACTGAATGAGTTAACAGAAAACTCATTTTCAGGCACGGGATAACGGATTTATCCAATCAGAAAAGTGAACCTTGCAAAAGAACATTTTAGTACTTTTACTTTTGATTTGATTTTGATACCAATACTTTTGTACTTTTACTCAAGTACATTTTGAAATCTGGACTTTCACTATATTGCAGTATTGATACTTTTACTTAAAGAATTTGAGTACTTTTCCCACCACTGTCGCATCCTCACCGGGACCGACGTACCCCCCCCCCCCCCCCACTGATGACTCGGTGTATAGTGCACTGTTAATCCTGTTCTGTGAGTGTGTGTGTGTGTGTGTGTGTGTGTGTTTAAGGAGAGGGTGTTATCCAAACACAGCTCAACCCCGCTCTTTATTGAGCTGTAATCCCGACAGCCTCTCCGGCCTCTCTAATGGAGCTGTAATGCTGTCGGCCCTGTGCGTGCGTGCGTGCGTGCGTGTGTGTGTGTGTGTGTGTGTGTGTGTGCGCTTGTATTACTTTACTTGTTAGGGTCAAATGTCCCCACAAGTATAGTAGAATTTGAGAAATAGACATTGTAAGGACAATTTTGCTGGTCCTCACAAGAGAAGTTGTTGTTGGTTAAAAGATAATTTTAGAGTTAGGCTTACAATTAGGGGGATTAGGGGGTCCTTGACATGAAAAAGTTTGAGAACCACTGATTTAGAAGTTAGGTTTAGCTCTGATGGTTTAGCAAAAATGTCCTCACAAGTATAGTTGTACAAGCGTGTGTGTTTGTGAGTGTGTGTGTGTGTGTGTGTGTGTGTGTGTGTGTGTGTGTGTGTGTGTGTGTGTGTGTGTGTGCGCGCGCGCGCGCGCACGGGGGGGAATTCTGGAGGCGGGGTTAGGAAAACGGCTGCTAAACAGCCGTTTGAGGGGATTAGGAGGTTGTGGAATCACAAAGAACTCCACGTGGGACGGAGGGGGTAAAGATTGGGGGGGGGGGGGTGACACGGGGGTAGGGGGGTAAAAATGGGGCGGGGGTAGAGATGGGGAGGTGATGGAGGGGGGAGAGAGGGGAGGAGAGAGGGGAGGGAGAAAGGGTCCTGCAAAATAGGAAGGTGGAAGCAACTGAAGGAAAGCAGGAGAGAGAGAGAGGAGAGGGAGAGAGAGAGGGGGGGTATGAGAAAACACTGGGACGGATAGAAAGGGGGTTAAGTAGAGGAGGATGAGTAGAGAGAGTAGAGAAAGACTGGATTCACTACAGTCAGAGAGGGAAATACCAAGACATATAGAGAATAGAAGACTGAAGGTGAGCTTCGAAAGAGAGAAAAAGAGAGTGTGAGGGAGAGAGAGAGAAGCTGGGTGGGAGGGATGGAGGTTTTGGGAGTGGGAGGAGAAAAGGGGGGGTCCTCTTCTTGGAAAAGCTACAATGACAGTGCACAGACAGCAGCTGACAGGCCCCCAAAGCCCCCCCCCCCCCCGAGACACACACACACACACACACACACACACACACACACACACACACAAGGACCTGCTGGAATGCAGAGGTCTAGCACTTGTCAGTCATGTGTCAAGAGAGCACATTTCTGAGGCCTTTTCACCCTTTGGTTTCATTCACACAGAGAGTGGGAGACAAATGTGGAAAAGGCTCTGAAGCTTCCGCTGTCAATAATTAGTACAGAGTATAGGAACACCTCCGCTAAGGGGGGCCGTGTCCATTCCTATATGGGAGCAACGTTTTTGGGGAAACCGTCAGCGAGGCGAGGCGCTGGCCGAACGCTCTGCTTTGTGGCGTTTTTATCTGCTTCCCTAGAGTTTAACCCATTAAGACCGGGAACGCATCTGTGTAACCACTTAAACCATTATTTTATACTTTAGCTATTCAAAAATAGCAGATAGACAGGAAAAGGGGTAAAAAGCGCCCCAAAAAAATGAACTGAATTCTAGGAAGTGCCACTGGTTTTCTTCTTCTGTTTAATATCACATTCCCCATCTGCTGCTGATCAGGAACGCGCTTCTGTGCTAAAATCTAAATTCCAGTTCATTCTAGCTTCCTGTTGTTTCACAGCGGAATATCATCGTATCTACCACCCCATTTTTACTGGAGGACATCCGTAGGAATATGTCATTCATTACCTGTCAAATTTGCAAGATGATGTTGAAATGACATCAGAAATAGCCTTTTCACTCCATCCTGCCCCACTACCTCTGAATGGTAACGTTTTGTGATCGAGTCGCGAGCCACAGCGACGAGTGAGGTCACAGACGTCTTTTGGTAGGCCAACCAGGAACTTCTCTCCGACCATGGGTTCCTACCGTAGATTTCCATTGTTTTTTGGACAAATTAAGAAAACTATGCCGATGCCAGTTGGGAACAATGCCCCATTGGAACGCATGCCACTCCGGGTATGCTATACCCATTGTACGCCATTGTCAATGGATACTTAGTGCAGTACCCATTATCATAGTACTTGGAGGCCAAGATGGCAGTACTTATGACACAGTGTTGATTTTGGCAGCACATTTTGATTTAGTTTTAGTGATTGTCTTTTGAATAAAGTGATAAAAATGTATTTTTGGCGGGCCTTGAAGCCATTGAAAATGGCTGATTTTCACTTAGCTGCATGCCGAAAATAGCCGATCTACAAGCTCACAACGCGTCGCGCTGCGATGCGTTGTGAGCTTGTAGATCGGCTATTTTCGGTCTGTGACACCCGCTTGGACCCATGATGACTTAGTTCTGCTGGATCTATTCTCCACTAGCCGACCCCTAAAATGTCAGTCTAGATTTTATTTGTTGACGAAATTGTCAGTATATTTAGTCTTAGTTTTAGTCCTCATAGATTAGTTTTTATTTAGTTTTCGTCAGTGAAAAAAGGTAGTCGACGAAGATTATTCGTCATAGTTTAAGTCGACGAAATCAACGTCATACGTCTCGGCATGGCCACGCTGTCAGGTACTCGGGGTTCCGAATGGCAAGTTGAAAGTTGATCGGTCAGACGATGCTCGTGTTATGTGCAAGACAGACTTAGCATCTTTCTCTCTCCATTCATTGATCCATCTTTCTCTCTTAGTCCCTCCCTTCATCTCTCCTTTCATTCATCCATCCGTCTTTCTGTCCCTCCCTCCATCGTATCATTGTGCCACCCAGACCCGTGCTGCCAGTCTTGACGTTGTGCCCAAGTCCAATTATAGAACCGCCTTAATTACTGGCTCTGTCACTAAGCATCAGCACGTCTATTTGTCATGTGGACTGGACTGGATGTGGCTTGGCCCTGCTTGCTTTGGCCTGGCTGTGGGGACAAATATACCTCCTCAGGAAACACTACCCTGACCCTTCCTAGACTTGCCTACTTGTTGTCAATTATTTGTACGAGCTGTTGTTTTATTGGATCTTGTTTATTTGATACACTTATTTGTTTTAGTTCTTGCTCATTTGATTTTCCTCTTTGTCTCATCTGTTTAAGAAAGTAGGTAGCTGATATATTGCACTTTTACCTTAGCGCTAGGTATACTCTTAGTTGCTTGTTTTAGAAGAGACTGCACTTAAGACGTATGGTGATTAGTAGTTTTCTTGCCTACCTTGCCTACCTATGTTGAATGCACTTATTGTAAGTCACTTTGGATAAAAGCGTCTGCAAAATGACTGTAATGTAATGTAATTACGTTTATTTTAATTGCACGTTTCAATAAGGCAATTCAAAGTGCTTTACGTAAAACATTACCATAAACATTGAGACAGAGCATTACAGTTATTTTTCTGTTAAAAGTATGGTTAAATAGCTCTATATTGCGATAGTAATCACTAGAGTGTTTGTGTTTGTGTGTCTCCAGCTCTTTAGTGAACAGAAAATGCATTTTCAGGTTGTGACTCGTGATACCAATCAGGAGAGAGATCTCATACAGGACAAACAAGTGATCACATAAATAAGTGAGCAGACAAAATTGGAACTGGAACTCTATAAAAATCAAAGCTGATTAATGGGCACTCTTTCCTGCACAAGTAGAAAAGCACGCACATCCACATTGTGAAATGCCAGGTGCAGGTGCAGAAGCAAAACCTCAATGAAAAATGGAGTCGGCACACTGGGTCATGTTCCAAGAGATTAAGGGTTTATTACCACCATAGCGGGATGTTTGGAGCCTAGTGTCTGAGGAAGAGCCACTAGGCTCGAACCGTCACGCTATGGAGGTAATAAACCCTTAATCTTTTGGAGCATGACCCCCGTGTACGGACTTCATTTTTCAATGAAAATGTATTTTCTGTTTATTAAAGACCTGGATAGACAGGGAGACCCATGTTATTGAACAAACTCTCTATACAGCAATGATTACTATCAGAATATAGAGCTTTAACCTTTTAACAGAAACAAACAATAGTTTTGTTTTAACCAGGAAACATCACTTGCACTACCTTTAAAATTATTAATTAGAGAACAAAATAACAGTGCAGAAGAAATTATTAAAGATCATCAGCCAAAGGCAACGGAAACAGAAAAGTCTTCAGCTTTGATTTAAAAGAACAGAGTTGTACAGTATGATGACTTTTACATTTCTAGCTTTACAGCTGTCTGTGTGTCTGTCTGTCTGTCTGTCTGTCTGTCTGTCTGTCTGTCTGTCTGTCTGTCTGTCTGCTGGCCTCTAAAATACTGTACTGTAGTTTTCAGTGGACTACAGTGAACAGGTCTGTGAGATGAGATCGCACACACAGAACAGTTTTATCCCACCAGGAGAGAGATCTCATACAGGACAAACAAGTGATCACATAAATAAGTGAGCAGACAAAATGGGAACTGGAACACTATCAAATCAAAGCTGATTAATGGGTACTCCCATTGACAAATAATACAACTTCTAAATCAACAGAAGGAACTTTCAGCTTCCTAAAAAGCCGCTTACGCCCAACGGTAAAAATGAACGTAGTTCTAGTTGGTTATTTACTTTTGTAGAGACAATTATACCTTTATTTAGACAGACAGACAGACAGACAGACGTTATGAGCAATACATAATAAATTATGCAGGAATATGATTCAGACAGGAGAGTGTGTGTGTACTGGAAGGTCGGGTGGTCTGCCCTTCTTTCTCCTTCCTCCTCCTTCCTCCCTCTCCTCCTCTCTCCTTGTCTTTTTGTGCTCTCTCTCCCTCTGTGTGTCTGTCTCTCTCTCGCTCTCTCAGCGGAGAGCATAGAGGGCATTATAATTGGGAGGTCCCTGTGTGGGCCGTGCCAGGTGTAACCACTTGTATGAGCTCCCAGGGTCTATGGCCTCTCTCCTCTCTCTCTCCCTCTCGCTCTCTCTCTCTCTCTCTCTCTCTCTCTGCTTCTCCCTCTTGCTCTTTCTCTCTCTCTCGCTCTTGCTCTCTCTCTCTCTCTCTCTCCCCCTCCCTCTCTCCTCCTCTTTCACATACACTCTCTCTCTCCCTGGTATTTCAAAGAGCTTGTCAAGCAGTGCCATTAAATGGCATTCAGTATATTATGTTTCTTTCTTTTCTTTCTTTCTTTTTCTCCAGAACGGAACAGCCCTTTCTTCCTTCAACCCCTCACTTTTCTTTTCCTCCTTTTCTGCCACTCCCCTACACTCTCTCTCTCTCGCTCGCTCGCTCGCTCTCTCTCTCTTGCCTTTATTTTGCAGGTTTTCATTAGGTTTAATGTGAACGCTTGAAGACCCGAGTCATACTTCGTTGCATGGCGGTGTTGTGCTCTGAAATTAGTAGACCTACAGGCCCTGCCCTTTTTGATAGAATATTGAACTCTTGACATTGAACTCTCTCTCTCTGTCACATGTTCTTGTCATGTACCTTATAACCTTCCATCTTCCTTTTCTTGTTTCTCCTTCATCCCGCTATCTCTGGACCTTCATGTATTTCATTCTCCCTCACTCTCTCTCTCTCTCTGTATCTCTCTCTATCTCTGCTTCTTCTTACTCTCCACCCATTATTTACTACTAACTACCATTGGAAGAGTGATATTTTTTAATTTCAGATTACTAAAACTAAATGGCGTGTTATTCATAAGACTAAATCAGAATTAATACTGACACACACACACGCACACACACACACGTAATCTGGCGTTCACAGTTAAGTCAAATGTTCATAATCATATAAGTCTGGCTCAAGGCTTGCAACAAAGGAGAGAGTCCACACACTGGTTACAAATACAAAATGTGTTTTTATTAACATAGTATAAGGCAGGGGTTCCCAAAGTAGGGGTCGCGACCCCACTTGGGGTCGCGGGAGACTGACGTGGGGTCGCGAAATAATTTTGGGTAATTAAAAAAAAAAAAAAAAAAAAAGTTTTTTTTTTTTTTTTTTTTTTTTACTTTAAATTCAACAGAATGGATGAAATACCATCTAAAATGATCACAAATGGTACATTTTACCATTTTAATACATTACAAATGCGCACCGAACGTGCACGTTTATGTGTATAAATGACCTCCTGGTTTAGGTGGGGTCGTGAGTCAATTTCCGCCTTATTTTGGGGTCGCGGGCTGAAAAGTTTGGGAATCCATGGTATAAGGTATATACTAAAAAGTGAAGAAAAAAAACACCTCATCTGCCAGTGGACTTGAGTGAGGTGCTGGAGCCAAAAGCAAACCAAATGAACAATTAAAGAGAGCCTCCGCACACTCAAAACTGTGCAATGACCGAAACCTCGCTATATATATAAAACATTTGAAAAAATCTGATTTTTCACAGTTTTGAGTGTGCGGAGGCTCCCTTTAATTAACATTCAAATACTGCAAAGTAAAGATATCAGTGTCAGTTATCAGTAGTGTAGGCCAGGGAGTGTATGTGTGAAGTGTTGTATGCAAACAAATCAAATGCAGTGGGCCATGCAGCCGCTTAAATAGAGGAGGAGGCCAGAGAGCCACTCCCTATTCAGATGGCACCTTATTCCCAGCAGTGTCCCTAAAGCGGACACTGCTGGGAAAACAGACACACCTTAGTATTCAGCCAATCAGATAATAAGTTTCACTCTTATGCACCTATACACAAGATGTCACAATAAAGCACAACCTTGAACCTTGGACAATTAACCCATTAAGACCGGTAAAGCATCTGTGTGCCAAGAGCTTGCAAATCTTTGAATCTATATATATTTATATATATTCGTAAATGAACTCAAATCTTTGCTTCTTGGGGATTCTACAAATGTCTTCTAAATCCTAAAAGTGTTTTGAAAAAACTATAATGTATATAATTATAAAATAATAGAATAGAATATGTTGCTATAATATCAGTGGTTCTCAAACGTTTTTCATGTCAAGGACCCCCAAAATGATATGTATTTGGTCGCGGACCCACATCTCAAAATATGTTGTTCCAGGGACCCCCAGAAGCAAAGATTTGAGTTAAAAATGTTCACTTTAAAAAATATATACTGTATATATTCAAAGATTTGCATACATTTTCACGTTTTTTCAAAAAATAGCTGATCTACAAGCTCATAGCGCAGGGGTAGGCAATTGAGATAAGCCTAGGGCCAATATCACTCCCAGACATTCCATCGCGGGCCGGGCCTCCCCGCGAACATGCACGCGCGCGCAGCGCGCGTGCATGTGCGTGCACAACACGCAAAATTTTTCGGGTCTAATTCGGGTCTAACTCGGTCTAATTCGGGTCTAATTTGGGTCTAATTCGGTTCTGTTTGACCAATATAAATCAACATTTTTTCCGGTTTAAATATCAGCACAGGCGATTTTTCTGGTGATTTTTTTTTTCTTCTTCATTTTCCTCTAATCTAGCTATAAAATGTTATAAATCCTTTAAAATGCATCGTGTTTATGAGTGCATGATTTCAAAAGTGGGTTCAGGTTCTATGAAATAAGTATTTATAATTATTTTAACATTAATTTGTAATACTTTTTTTATAACACTTTTCAGTAAATCATTCATACTGTATCTTTCTGTATTTGGATATAATAGATATCGGTCTGATACTGTATAAAAATAAAATCCCTCCCCCCAAAAAAAAATCAAAAAATATTTTTCTAAAAAAAAAATTTTTTTTTTTTTTTCAAAATTATCTGACGGGCCAGATATTATTTCTGGGGGGCCAATTTCGGCCCGCGGGCCGCCTATTGCCGACCCCTGTCATAGCGCGAGTCCCGCGCTACGATCGGAAAAAACGGAACCCGGATAATTCCGTTTCCGGTGGTGCTACCGGAAACGGAAGAGTATCAAAAATAAGTGCAATGTGAACTTCTTTTTTTTTTCGAAAAAAAAAAAAGACCAGTTGGCGTAGATCTACGCGACTGGCACGTGGCGGCTTTAAATAGGTTCGTGTGTGTTAACGGCACATAACAATTTTTTGCGGAAGCACAGTGAAACCCGCCGCGATTAGCAACCATCAGGGGATCGATCATACTGGAGATAAATATTCTGTGACTACTTGAAAAAGTGTGAAAATCGAAAAAATCGCTGGCAGTGGGTGGGTTTTTTAATGTATACACTCACTCGGGCAGTTAAAGAATTAATGGGTTAAAGCAATGTTGTGAAAGTTGCCACCCTTTCCCTAATGCATTTTCCTCTTGTTCATGTGTGTGGTTTTCTCTCATGCAAGGTGATCGATGGGAAGCTGGCTCCGTTCCTGGCCAAGGTGATCAAGTTCGCCAGCTCCCACGTGTTCAGCTGCAGCCTGTGTCGAGAGAAGGGCTTCATCTGTGAGCTCTGTCACAACGAGCAGGTCATCTACCCCTTCCAGGACACCACCACCAGGAGGTAAGGTCATTGTGCCCTCTCTTCCAGGACGTCCTCATTTAGTATCCCCAAACCCACTCCGGAACGCCTCTCCCAGGCGATGGGAAGAAAATCAACGTCCTCCCAGACAATGGGAGGGAGGCGTCTTTTTCAATACATTTTTAACCCATTCAATCCGGGAACGCTGTGTAACCACTAGCCATTATTCTATACTTTGGCTATTCAAAAATAGCAGATCTACGAGCTTGTAGATCTGCTAATTTTTTTTTTAATCGTGAAAAGTTTTGCAAATCTTTGAATATATATATATATATTTTTTAAAGTGATTTTTTTTTTTACTCAAATCTGTGCTTCTGGGGGGTCCCTCGAACAACATGTTTTGAGATGAGGGGGGGGTCCGTGGCCAAATACATATAATTTTGTAAATTATTTGTCTGTAGAATCCCCAGAAGCAAAAAATTGAGTGACAAAAGTTTGCTTTAAAAATATATATATATTCAAAGATTTGCAGTGGAAACAGCAGATTTCCTCACAACGTGTCTTTCAAAATAAAAGCTAAAGTCTCTAAAAAATACATTGTGTGTGTGTGTGTGCGTGTACAGTATGTGTGTGTGTACAGTATGTGCTGAGTGTCAGGGACAGTTAATCCAGTGCAGTGTCTTGGTCGTGTCACCTTGCCGTCACCCTGTGTAGCAGACAGCAGGGTGATAAGACCCTCCAGATGGCCTCATTCCATCCTCATTAACATGACCACACTATCAACACATATTCTGTGTGTGCCTGCAACTGTCCATTCATTTTCTTACCGATTTATACTGTCTTATTTCTTTTTATACTTCACCGTACAGCAGTGTCATAGCGCGACGCAGCGTGTAGCTTTTTGGGGGGATATCCATTTCTAATCAATGTGTCAACACAGTAACTATTGAAGATATCTCACCAATATTTGGAGTTAAATCATGGCAAGGTAACTACACAAACCTCTACCAAAGCATCACTCTGCTCTAAGTATATACAATGAGTGTGTTCCCTCATTGTTCAAACCAGTTAGTGTCTATACATGACACTGGGACTTGATCTACAAGCTTGTAGATCTGCTATTTATCGCCGAATGTTCTCCCCGGGATAGGCTCTATGCACAGCAGTCATATTGGCAATAAATTGGGCCTCTTCCCTACTTCCTTCACATGTGTTACCAGTGATACTGATTAAAGCTCTGTTCCATTTTAGTGTAGCACAGTGGTTCTCAAACGTTTTAATTTCAAGGACCCCCATAACTCTGAGAGTGTCCAAATGGAACCATTTTGGTTACATTTGTACTCTCAGACTTGCACACCCGTAAGGGGCCATTTGGAACCCCCTCAAGGAACCATGAGGGTCCCTCCCTGGACCCCACTTTGAGACCCACTGGTGTAGCAGAATATTTCCAGTGAGCCAACATGCGCAATATCAGTGCCCTGACTCTGTAGGACCAGAATGGAACAGAGCCTTAATCAGTATCATTGGTAACACCATATGCCCAAACCTAACCCTAACTTCACAGAAAATATGCCTTAACCCCGTGGTTCCCCAACTTTTTTGGTCGTGATTTCGCAAAAGAGAAATTTGATGTCTTCCCGGGACCCAAACTAGTGAAAATAGCAGATCTACAAGCTCACAACGCGTCGCGTTGCGACACGTTGTGAGCTTGTAGATCTGCTATTTTCACTACTTCTAAAGTTTGTTTTTAATGTATTTTTTATGGAATTTAGATTTTCTTTCATGAATAATTGTGGGGGATAAAAAAGCCACGACCCACTGTTTGGGAACCACTGCCTTGAGCTAACCTCAAAACCACGCCCACCTGGGCGAAACGCCTGGGAAAGAGGGAGTCCCTGCTGTGCATAGAGCCAATAGGTCCCTATAGGACAAGTGGGTTAACACTGTATGTATGTGTCTTTTTGCGTGCCTACTTGTGTGTGTGTGCGTGTGCGTGTGCGTGTGTAGGTGTGACGGCTGCGGCGCGGTCTTCCACGCAGAGTGCCGTCAGAAGGCCCAGCCGTGTCCGCGCTGCGTCCGCAAGGAGCTGCACCACAAGAGACCCAACACCTTCTGGTCCCCCGACGACGATGGCCCCGGATGCTACCACCTGCCCTACCATGACACCTGAGACACACACACACACGCATAGTACATACACACACACACACACACACACAAAAGACCGTTGCTGCCGGGTAGAAACCTTGTATGTCCAAAACTGTTTCTTTTCAGGAAATATAAAAAAGAACCTGTGTTCCAATGGATACAATGTAGTTACTATTTAGTCACAAGCAGCGTGATCTAGTATGAGAGTGGCGACACTAGCGTAGACTCCCATTGTAAGAATGGAATGCGGAAATGCTTGATCTCAATGAAGAAGTTCCAATGTTTGGAACTACTACAGCCCCATAGCGGCCTGCTTTGCGGCGAGATCAAAGCGTGACGGAACTCTCTCTCTCTCTCTCTATGGGTCTGGTCACAAGCTCTTGTTAATGCTTTTCATTGGTTCAATTTCAAATATGGAGATAAAAGGTTTCTGCCCGACATCAGCCACGATAATGTTTCTCCTCTCTTTATTTGTTTTTGGTTTTGTTTTGCGAGTGTGTATTGACCATGTTCACACGACGGCCATCAAAATTGCAGCCGTGTGAATGTGGTCTTTCTGTGTGTGTGTGTGTGTGTGTGTGTGTGTGTGTGTGTGTGTGTGTGTGTGTGTGTGTGTGTGTGTGTGTGTGTGTGTGTGTGTGTGTGTGTGTGTGTGTGTGTGTGTGTGTGTGTGTGTGTGTGTGTGTCAACGAAACACACATACACACACACACACACATGCACGCACGCACACACACACACACACACCTGAGACCAGCTGTCTGAGCACATAAGACCGGACACCTGCAACCGCTAAACCTGGATTTATAGGCGATAAAATAACCTACTGACCATGCACAAACACACACAACAATGACAGTTCTATACCTCTAATTTGTAATATAACACACGCGCGCGCGCGCGCACACACACACACACACACACACACACACACACACACACACACACACACACACACACACACACACACACACACACACACACACACACACACACACACACACATTTGTGGACTAAGTATGGTGATTGGGTCGATGAGTGAGAGAGAGAAAAACAATGGATTTGTATTTTATTTTGTTTTGTTTTTTTTACGTGTGGAGCCATCGTTCTGTGTCCATGTCAGCTCCACTGTCCTCCAGAGTCCAACCTGTCACTGCTGTTACACAATAGAATCAACTGAAGTGGATCATCACCCACTGGCTGTGTTTACATGTGACCATAATATCGTTGCTTGGAATATCACTGGGATTGGGTGTAGATCAGTGGTTGCCAACCCTTTTCACATCACAATCCATTATTTATTCGGCATTTTGAGCCACGGAACCACCGTTTGATGAGATTTAGCCTCTCAGACCGCAAAACAAACTAATGTTTTGTTGTCGTTGGATGAGATTTTGTCCACAATTCCATGTTGTATTGTTGGTACGATAGGAGAGATAACAAGAAAACGTTGATCAAAATTACAATTCTTTGATTAAGTAATGCAGATGTTTAACAACAATTGAACTCTTGAAAGCATAAAATGAAACCAAATGGCCCCCGTAAGGGTCCATTTGGTTTCATTTTACGCTCTCAAGAGTTAAAGATCTATAAGGGTCCATTTGGTTACCGACTCTCCATCATTTAGCTGGGGACCACCTGGAACCCCCTCATGGACCTCTGGTGGTCCCCGGACCACTTGTTGAGAACCAGTGGTGTAGATGGAAAAAAGGTATTGAAGTATATACTTAGATTTACAACGGATAGTCTAATGTGTTACATTGCAACGCGTTGTGAGTTTGTTGATCGTTTTTCTTCAGCTACTGTATTCATTTCGACGTGTTGAATGAAATAACTTTCTCAACAACAGCTAACAACAGGCTAATCTCGCAAACTGCTGGACCGATTGACGCCAGACTTCTCACGTAGGCCAAGGAAGACACCAAATTTGCTCAAATTAGCCTCATGGTGGCGCTATACTAGCCCACTTTATGTGTTGGCCTATAACTTCTATAACTTGAACCGTAGTTTAAAAAACGTATTTTTCCATTGGCTGAGGTCCTGATGGCGTCAACCCCCTGACTTAGACAGTCCTGTGTAGGCCTCTAGGTTAGTGAATGTAAAATAAGGTTAATCATCGAAAGGGTTTTGTTGTTGTGCCTACATTGCGTAACACACGTCTAGGCATTTGTTGTATGTCGTGGCTGTCCAGTGGAAAACTTGTATGTCCAAAACTGTTACTTTTCAGGAAATTAAAAAAAAAGAATTAGTCACATTCTCTTGTTAATACTTTCCATTGGTTAAATGTTTATAAAACCCACAGACAGACTTATCCACTGTCACTTCTTCTAAAATATAACAGATTTACAAGCTGAAACCGGTTGCATTGCGACGCGTTTTGAGCACGTTTTCGCTACTTTTGCATCACACTTTTGTACGTCGTAGGGCATTTATTTACAAGGGGGACAAAAATCATAAAAAGTTGAAATATGGAGATACAAGGTTTCTGCCCCGGACAGCAAAGTTGTGTTTATGTGTGAGCATAATAATGAACGCATAATGGAGAAATTGGAAAGCAGGTTATTATTGGCTCATGTAAACAGAATTTGCCACATTTTTCTGTAACCAAGATATGAGTCAGTATTCCAGTCACTGTGTGCACGTAAACATAGCCAATGATAAACAGCAAAATGTGAAGTCAAATAGTTTAGAGCAGGGGTCTTCAACAGGGGGTCCGGGACCCCTAGGGGGTCCTCAGAGCTACTATAGGGGGTCCGCCAAATCTTTGTGTGATAGGATTTCGTTTTTTTACATTAACCACTTGAACCCTAAAATTCATTTTCCGAGGGTGACATTAGCCGAAAATAGCAGATCTACAAGCTCTCAACGCCTCGCGCTGCAAGGCTTCATCTCTCTCTCAGCTAGGGGGTCCTTGGCCTGAAAACGTTGAAGACCCCTGGTTTAGAGATTAGACTATGGTCAACACTCTCAACAGAAGGAGAGACCTTGTGGTATTAGTATTATTATTATCATTATTATTATTATTGTTATATACCACATCTGTTCCTATGGTTGTCTATATCCATTCTAATTACAATTAATTGCACTTAAATAATTGGGACAAACTATATACATACGATATATGTAATAACTGGTTATTGTATAGTTGTAGTTACTAATACGACTTAATAAGTAAAATAGGTGCCAGTAATTGTAGTTTTTATTAACAGTTACAGTAACTGGTTATTACATCTATTCTGCCTAGACGTTTTTTTGTATAATCAATGGCCTGTGATTTAACCGCTCTGGGGGGGGAAACTTTTGCAGACAATAGCAGATCTACAAGCTTAAAGCCTAAGCTTGTAGATCTGCCATTTTCAGCGAAGATGTTTAATGTAGAGCGAGAACAGAAAAGACACTAGTATAGAGCCCTGAGGGACAACCTATGGCGTTTAAGTGGTCAAAGGGTCGCCTTTTAAATGAATGTGAGCCCTGATGATACACTGGAGTGATGTCATAGAAATATACAGTAGGCAGACCTCTCTCTCTCTCTCTCTCTCTCTCTCTCACTCTCTCACTCTCTCACTCTCTCTCTCTCTCTCTCTGCCCACATATTTTTGCACTATTTATGCATGTGAGAAAGATGTCTGACCACAGACTCGCTGTTTAACCCATTGAGGCCTGAGGTTCCGATTCTGCAAAATGTCTTCTAAATCCTAAACGGTTTTCTGAAAAACGTATGTTTCTATATCAGTGGTTTTCAAACGTTTTCATGTCAAGGACCCCCAAAATGATATGTATTCGGCCGCCGACCCCCGTCTCAAAATATTTTGTTCCAGGGACCCCCCAGAAGCAAAGATTTGAGTTTTTTTTAAATTCTTTTTCGCTTTAAAAGAATATTCAAAGATTTGCAAAATGTTCATGATTTTTCAAAAATGGCAGATCTACAAGCGAGCTTGTATATCTGCTATTTTTGAATAGCCAAAGTGTAAAATAATGCTTTTTTAGCCCAAATCAAAAAAGTGACACAGATGCGTTCCAGGTCTTAATGGGTAAATGAAACTACGAGTATTGATGGGTTCAACAAAACCACTCACGTCTCTATCCAGATGTTCTCCCCGTTGAACCTACTGTACCTCCCCTTTAATGTCTGTTCATTCTGGACAAGAAGGCATGTAACTTATTATAACCGGATGCTGTGTGCGTGTGTGTGTGTCCATGTATTACTATACGTGTGAGGTCCAAATGTCCCCACTAGTACGGCGGAATTTGAGAGATGACATTGTGAGGAAAAAAGTTTCCAATTCAATATTTGGGATTCAGCCGAATGTGTCCGATTTTCTCTCTCTGTTGGGATTAAGCTTCTGGCTGGCATAAGTAATTTCTCTCTCTCTCTCTCTCTCTCTCTCTGGGCCGTCCTGTGCTTGTTGTGCCAGGCGTCCTGGATGACCCGAAGCAGCGTCTGGTCTCACGCCGCAGATCCAGGAGACGTATACAGTACACCAGTCGTGGTTCTAAAAAACGTTTTCATGTCAAGGATCCACCAAAATGATGTATTTGGCTGAGTGGCGGCCATGCCGTGGTGTAATTCCGGGACCCCTCGGGGGTCCTCAGAGTTACTACAGGAGGGCAACCAAATCTTTGTGTGATAGGATTTTTTTTTTACCTTAACCACTTCAACCCTAGCATCCCTTTTCTGAGGAGAACTTTAGCCAAAAATAGCCGATCTACAAGCTCACATCGCGCTGCGAGGCGTTGTGAGCTTGTAGATCGGCTATTTTTGGCAAAGAGGTATAGGTGTAGCGGGAAAAACAAGTCTAATCTGAAACACAATTTTATACAATATAGAGGGGGTCCCTGCTTCATCTCTCTCTCAGCTAGGGGGGTCCTTGGCCTGAAAACGTTGAAGACCCCTGATTTATACCAAATGGGGGTCCTTGAAATTAAACCATTAGAGAACCATTGCCCTATGCATTCTGAGATGCCCTTTATAATCCAATGCTTTCTTGTGTAGAGCAGTGATTATATCCAGGTATGTGTGTCTGTCCTACTGTGATTTAGAGGTAGTTCAAAACCATATCTTGCATTTCTTTGGGTCATTGTTTTGTTACGAGCCCACAACGCGTTTTGAGCTTGTAGGGTTGCCTATTTGGGTGCTGCGTGCACGTGTAAGGGGGTCTCAGCTTTTGTCAGATGTAAAAAAAAAATAGGGGGTCTCCAAAGAAAAAAGGATGTGAACAAGCTGGTCCAGTGTTGTAGCTGTGGCTCAGAGACTCTGACCCATTCAAAAGCCCCGTCTCTGACCCAATATCGTCGCCGCTGTCGGGTGGTAACCTTGTATGTCCAAAACCGTTAACCCATTAAGGCCTGAGTCCGATTCTTAAAATGTTTTCTAAATCCTAACAGTTTTTTTGAAAAAAATATTTTTAAAAAAAATTCACGATTTAAAAAAAATAGCAGATCTACAAGCTCCGAGTGCCACGCTATGAGCTTGTAGATCTGCTATTTTTGAATAGCCAAAGAAATCTAAAGTGACACAGATGCGTTCCAGGTCTTAATGGGTTCATTTGCAGGAAATGGAAAAAAGAACCTGTGTTCCAATGGAGCCAATGTAGTTCTTATTTAGTCACAAGCTCTTGTCAATACTTTTCTCTGGTCCAACCATTTATCAAACCACCAGGCCTGAGCCGGTCCTAAGTGAAAGGCTTTAAGTACACTGTGTTGTCTTGTCACGTCGTATCATGTCGGTTCGTCTGGACACAAGTCGAAACCTCCACGCCATGATTTCAAATCATTCAAAATTGATACTTCAAGGATGTTTGATTGATTGATCGTGCCTGGCGCAGAGGGAGAAAGCAAATGCAGATCTACTGTACGAACGCTTGGATTCATGTCATGAATCCAATTCTGAATTTAGTTTGATGCATAACTTCATTGATTAAGGGAAGGCGCTATGGATATAGTACTTACTGTAACTTGTCTGTGTGAAAGAAGGATAAGTTTTTGGTTTCTTTTTGGCTATTCATTTGCACTGCTGTATGTGAATTTTGAATTATGAATGCGTTTGCTGCCATTTTCATATGTTTACCGATATTGGCCCGGCTGGCAGGCTTTTTGTGCGTGTATGTGAGAGGTTGTGTTCACACACGTTTCTGTGTGGTGTACGTACAGTACATAATTATGCAGAGTGTCAAGCTATGTTAAAGCTCCAGTTCGCATCGTAACCACATAAGACTGGTTTATACTTTGGCTATTCGAAGATAGCCAGATCAGGCATAGATGGGCTATTTTCGGCAAAGATATTTTAGTGTAGCCCTTGGGAATAATGGTCAACTACGAATAGGGCCCATGGGAATACGGGTCAACTAAGTTTAAGTGGTTATAATAACCGGAAAAAATCAAAGACGGACATTACGAACCTGAGCTTTAAGTTGAAGCCTGGTCATAGAATCTGATGTGTGTGTGTGTGTGTGTGTGTGTGTGTGTGTGTGTGTGTGTGTGTGTGTGTGTGTGTGGACATACAGGTTTGTGTGAGTTCCTCATTTGTTCCCCATATACCTCTTAAAAGTATTAAGATATATGATTTTTGTTGCTTATTTAAAATACACATCCCTAAGAGATAAAATATAACTGTACCAGTGTTAATGCTGTCCAACATGCTAGATTTCAGTGAGTCTTAAATAGGGTGTAATTGATTATTTTTTTTGATAGCTCTATATTACCATACCAAGCATCGCCACAGAGTGTTTGTTCTCCGTCTCTCCAGCTCTTTAGTAAACAGAAGATACATTTTCAGTTTGGGACATCAATTCATCCGATCAGGTGAGAGAGCTCATACAGGATACAGGATAAACAATTGAATTGACGAAACAAAGAAATGAGCAGACACAATTGTAAACTAGAACGCTATGAAATTAAAGCTAATAAATGGCCTTTGTGGGGATTCAATCTCCTGATTGGATCAAATTGGTATCCCAAACTGAAATATGTATTTCTTTGTTTACTAAAGAGCTGCAAAGACTTAACAAACTCTCTACAGAGCTTTAAGCTTTTAACAAAACCATATCATTGACTTACTTTAAAGACGAAGCCTGTTTAAGTCACTCTGAACTCTACATGTGTCATGTTAATCTGCAAGCCTTCACCCCCCCAAACACTCACCTCTCTAGCATCTACTCTCAGAACTCTGTTGGAGAAGCAAATGTGTCATTGATGGTGTTTATGCCAAGAGGAGAAGATCCAATTTAGTGTGGAGTAGATTATATCAACCATCAATCCTGTTGTTTGTTTACTTACATACTTACTTACTTAGGCCTTTAGGAACATAGGCCATCGATGAAACCCCTCTATCCACTCCGGTATTGTGCCCATTGTTGCCTTTACAGCCACGTATCCAACATTGATATAACATAACATAACATAAATGTAAAAAAAGGTATGCTCCATGAATGATATTCAGCAGAAGCATCTAGGAGTGGAAAGGCCATACAAAATTAACACTGACTGAGGAAACCTCCGTTTCCATTGTAGACATTTCACACAGATGAGCCTGATTTATACTCGGATAGCCGGTGTCGCTGCGCTGAATATTAGCCGATCTGCAAGCTCATGAAGCGTTGCAGTGCAATGTTCTTTTTGGGGCTTGTATATCGGCTATTTTTAGCGCTGTGACACCGGCTAATAATGGGGGCTTTTACACTCAAATCAAGGTTAAATGACAGCCGGTGGGGCTCCATGTCTTGACCAGGGACACTTCTTTGACACAGGGCAGGAATTGAACGTTTGGCCTTTTTGTTACAGGGACTGTATCAGTGTACGCGTGTTCCCAACACGCTGTACGCCATAATGTGATTGTCTCCATAATGTTTTATTGCACTTGTTTTTAAAGATTATTTATTGTACAGTATTTAAGTTGAAGTTATGGTTTCTGCTTTACTTGCTTGTCTGTTTTTTTTTTTCCCCCAACGTCACCCAAGCCTAACTGTTATGCAAGAACAGGAACGTGTGTTTTCTCTCCTGTCCGGATGTTGGGACTTGTCTGTTAGCCACTGATGCCAATAAAAAAAGAAAATCTAATTACTGAATGGTGTAAGTATTTCATTTTTTACTTTTCACTGCAGGTGTCTGTCTGTCTGTCTTGCAAACTGCTGGACTGACTGAGGCCATATTTCTTGTTCACGCTGCTAGTTTGTCGCTCTGGATTTTAGAGCGTCTGCTAAATGCCTAAACTGTAAACCGTAGACAACTTATACCTCCATACATGTTTTCTCACATAACGTCGCTGTCAGGTAGAAGGAACCTCGTATGTCCAAAACTGTTACCGAAAAAAGAGAACCTGTGTTCCAATGGATCCAATGTAGTTATTATTTAATCACAAGCTCTTGCTTTTCATTGGTTCAATATTTATAAAACCCACACACACACTTAATTGTTCAAATATCGAGGAAAAAAAGATGAAACAATTGTGACGATTATGCAACGTAATTGCGATTATCTCAACATAATTTGTGGTCAGGTGATCTGCTATTTTTTATGCTTTTGTGTGACGCTGTAGTATGATAAATAGGGCATTAATTTACGGAAAAAAAAGAAGACATTTTTTAATATGGAGATGGGAGTGATCACGCAGTGATAATCTACAGTATGTATCAGGGCAGGAATTTCATGGAGGCCATGGCTGCCGTGGTGGCCCCTCGGTTTGGACCTGCCCTTCAAATATGATATTATAATATAATATAATGATAATGTCCTGAGGCCACAGTGTTCCTGATGCCCCGCCCCCACACTGCCAGAAGTGATTGTACTGTTTTCTCCTCTGCTTCTTGCCAGAGGTTGCCAGATCGTTTTATTATAATTCCCCCGCAAGATCTTATTTGAAAATAGCAGATCTACAAGCTCACAACGCGTCGCAGGAAACGTTGTGAGCTTGTAGATCTGCTATTTTCAAATAGCTGATGTATATGTTAAAGTGCTCATGTGGCCCATAGTTGCTTCTTTTGGGCTGGTTTTCCTAGACCTGGTTGCTTGTTTCTCTCACAGAATCTGGCAGCACTGGGGCTGAGCACGTTTTGACTCCGTAGTTTTACGAATCGTCGCCGTCATGCAGAAACCTCGTATTCTAAATATACCCTATTCATCATCCTATGAATAGGGTATATTTCATCATCCTACAGCGTCACATGAAAAACAAAAAATAGCATATCTCTGCTGTCGGGAGCTAACCCCAAAATGTTCATTTTTCAGGATTTTCTGAATTGGGGAGAAAAGGGGTAAAACAAGAATCATCTCTATGGCTATTTTAACCATGAACTTTATGTAGATTTGGCATTGTATATCGTCGCTGTCGGGCAGAAACCTCTTATCTCCATATTCTAACTTTTTGTGTGTTTTCGTAAATTAATGTCCTACTTGAATCCTGAAAAGTAACAGTTTTGGACTAGACAGAGACTATATTGATATTTGACTTATGTGCCTTCTTGTTATCTTCCTTGTTTCTTTCTTTCTCTATTCTTTACCCTCTCTCTAACTCTTTCCTTGAACCTGCAAAAATGTTGGGAGCTTGTACGAGAAAGTTCACCCACACTTTTACATCTGTAACCTTGTGATGCGACATAGAAGACGCAGCCTGGATAACATGCCATTCACAATGTGGGACAGCAGATTATAGGATATGTTAATGTAAAGGATGTGTTTCCCCCTCTGTGATGATTAAAGCTCCATTGTGTAATCTATATCAGATAGCTCCATTCCAGTGTCCTACATTCATCAAGCCACTTTTTTCTTTCTGTTTTTTCTCCTCAGCAATTGTTTGTTAGAACAATATAACATATATGGGGATAAATAATATCCTGTGGTCCTGTGAGATTGTTGCTTAAACTTTGGAAAGCAAATTTTCTTCTCATTTACATAATAAATTAGAGCTAACGGCTAGCGCTGGGCCGGGTCTCGAAACGGATAAAAAAAGCTGTTCGTTTTCCAGGCTTCAACTCAGGCCGCGCTTTAACTTCCCGGCCCTCTTAGCGTGAACGTGCTGGTGTTTGGTCAGGTTACATAACAGGCTGAAACTCTTGTCACACTGTTTTACAGACGTACGGTCTTTCTCCCGTGTGAACACGCTGCTGTCTCTTAAAGATGACTGAAACTCTTGTCAAACTGTCGACAGTGGAAAGGTTTTTCCCAGGTGTGGACACGCTGGTGTCTCTTCAGACCACTTGAATCATAGAAACTCTTGTCGCTCTGTTTACAAATGTGGGTTTTTCTTTCTCGTGTGAGACATCTGATTTGTCTTGGCTTCTTCTGTTGGTTGAGTTAAAGTCCATGAAAACTGTCGATGACTGTAAGAGTTTGGTTCGTCTTCTGTGTCTCCTTGTTTCTGGCTGGTTAGAGAGCTTGTGGTTGTCTGTCCATTCCACTGCATGTGTAAGTAGAGGTTGTTATGGCTCCTTTTACTGTTAACTCCTTCCATCACCAATGCTGCTGCTATACATGTGACTGTGATGGGTATTGGAGTAGTAGGGATCATCTGTTGAGGTGTACAAACCTATATACCTTACTCTCTCCACGTGTCTCTTCAATCTTTCTCTGTCCCTCCCAGGATTACCTCACAGCACTGCAGCTCAGGAAACTATATCTGATAGTCTGGAGATATCTTCATGCCTTATATAATTTGAAAAGGAGCTCTGGTCTGACGTCACACACAACAAAAAAATGTTTGCCTGCCAGGTCGCTGTAGGCCGCTGTCTGTCCATATTTGAACACGACTTTATATAACGTCATCATCAAAGCGACAGCAGAGATCCACATGAAAGCCACAGACAGACGCGAAAACATAATCTCTGCCCCCCGGGCCTTTCCCCCTGCCGGAGGTACTGTAATAAGGTGAATATTTCCGGTTTACGCAGTGGTAGAAGTTTTACTTAAGTAAAAGTAGCAATACCACAATATAAAAATACTCTCTTACAGGTAAAATATCTGTATACAAATTTTTACTTGAGTAAGATGTAGTGGAGTAGATATCAGTAAATGTACCTCAAAATGTATTTGCTTAATTTCCACCACGTGGTTTAATGAACATCTTGCAGTTTGTGGTCTACACTGATTGGATCTCGTTCTGTTTTCTTAGCAAGCGTGCCCGTCTGCCAGTCCTCGATAATCAAAAACATAAAAACCAATGCACCAAGATAAAACAAGATGGCGTGGCCTCTGTGTGGAACTCCGTCTCCTTGACATGTGGCCAGTCTGTGGCGTCAGGCACCTATGACGTATCTATGGCGTATGCTTGGCCAAGGTTTGTAGTTTAGAGTTATAAATATATTCATCCCAGACCAAAGACTGTCTCACAACATTCATTTATTTATTCATGCAGATAGTACTTTGATAACGGGTACTGCACTAAGTACTCTTTTCAACAGGTACTGACGTCATAATACATATTACCCGCTGACAACAACTGCTACTACACCAGTTTAGGTAATGCAGAATGGTGTGCGGTTTTGGGAAGATTGCCATAGGTACTTATGTGGAAATAAAGTGCAGCGATGGCCGAAAGTGGCGATGCCAGCAGGCAATGGTGACCTCACTGAACAAGGACAATAATAGCGTCACGGTGGAGTGGATTGAGAACGGAGACACAAATGTGAAAGAGATCGACATGGAAAGTATATTTGCCCTGAACCCGGACGAGGAGACTACACCGCCTCCCACCGCAGCTTCTGTTAAAATCAACACAGTTGCAATGAACCATCACACAACAGAGCCGTACAAGAGTGACTCTCCATCCAGAGATAACGGAGTGGTGACCCACGCGTGGCCGGCCACCCCACAGCCTGAACCGGTCCCTCCCATGTACCCGCGGAGGAAGTGGGATTCTTTCCGAGCCACTCTCGACTTCGGGGCTCTGGCACGCAACAAGTGTCACCCTCCCTTCAGGGACAGCAAGCTCACTCAGGTCCTCAGAGAATCCTTCACTGGAAAGAACCCGCGATGTACGTGCATGAATGCGACCCGATCTCCGGTTATGACATCGTGTAAGAATACACGCAACATGCTACGCTACGCTAACAGGGTGAAGGAGCTGACAGGTGACCCCGACCAGGTAATCCCCAACATCCACGCAGTAGAATTTTCGGACGACGACTGGCTAAGCCGCTCGCCACAGAGCGATGACCTCAAACTGAGCTGTGAGTGGAATGAGTCATGGTCTCAGACGGTGGAGACGCAGGAACAGGGTCTAGAAGACAAGCGACCACCGCAACCTGAACCAGCCCTCCTTCCTTCTGCTAAACAGCCTGCACAGCCCACGCTGGCTCAAAAAACACAGCAACCCCAGAATGTGAGGAGGATGTTCAACTGCGTGAAGGAGGGGGAGAAACAGAAATTTCAGGAGAAAGAGAGAGAAAGGCAGCAAGAGCTGACAGAGAAGAGAACACAGGAGGTCGACACCACCGTTCCCCACTACGAGATCATGTACATGATCAGGGATGTCCGAGCTACTTTAGACTACAGACCTCAGATCAAAGCAGACCTGATTGAAACACACAGAATATGTGTTTATGTGAGGAAGCGACCGCTGAACCAGAAGGAGCTGACCAGAAAGGACCTGGATGTGATCACCATTCCCACTAAAGACATGGTGATGGTCCACAAGCCCAAACAGAAGGTGGACCTGACCCGCTACCTGGAGAACCAGACCTTCCGCTTCGACTACGCCTTCGATGACTCCACAACCACCGAGATGGTGTACAGGTTCACAGCCAGGCCTCTGGTGGACACCATCTTTGAGAGGGGCATGGCCACCTGCTTCGCCTACGGACAGACGGGAAGTGGAAAAACACATACTATGGGTGGAGGTGTTCCTGGAGAGAACCTGGATTGTTCGAAAGGAATCTATGCATTAACTGCTCGGGATGTATTTCTCATGTTGAAGACACCCAACCATAAGAAGTTAGAACTACAAGCGTATGCAACCTACTTTGAAATCTACAACGGGAAAGTGTTTGACCTGCTGAATGGCAAAACTAAGTTGAAGGTGTTGGAGGATGGTGAACAGCAGGTTCATGTGGTAGGACTACAGGAGAAAGACATCGGATGTATGGAGGATGTTCTCCAACTCTTAGAATTGGGAAACAGCTGCAGGATATCAGGCAAAACTTCGGCCAATGAACACTCTTCTAGGAGCCACGCTGTGTTCCAGATCATCCTACGGAGGAAGGGGGAGATGCATGGGAAGTTTTCGCTCATCGACTTGGCTGGAAATGAGAGAGCAGCTGATGCGTCCGGTGCCGACCGCCAGACTCGCCTGGAGGCGGCCGAGATTAACAGAAGTCTGCTGGCGCTGAAGGAGTGCATCAGGGCTCTGGGACGCAACAAGTCTCACCCTCCTTTCAGGGATAGCAAGCTCACTCACATCCTCAGAGACTCCTTCATTGGGAAGAACTCGCGTACGTGTATGATTGTAACCGTATCTCCTGGTATGACGTCTTGTGAAAATACCCTTAACACGCTGCGCTATGCTGACAGGGTGAAGGAGCTGATAGTTGAGCCCAGCCAGGTAATGGAAGTGGGTCAACCCAACGCCGGCCATGAGGTCAACCAGCCAGAGCTTCTGGAACAGTGCTGGCTGAGCAATCCACCACAGAGTGATGACCTCAAAATGCTCTGTGAGCAGAATGAGGAGGAACTATCTCTCTACCGGCAGAGTTCATTTAGACCTCTGGTGGTCCCCAGAAGCAATGTTGAGAATCATTATCCTAAGCTGTCTACCTTCTATGATGCGACGTCTGAGCTGGTGGATATGAAGGAACAGAGTCTGGAAGACCACCAAGCTGTCTTCCAGGAGTCAATGCACTGGTGGGGGGATGAGAAGGTATTGCAGAAGATGGAGGAGATGGATGAAGCGGACTCATACACCACCCAGCTGGAACTGATCCTAAGTCAGAACATAGAGATCCTCACTGAACTTAGAGACAAAGTGAAGTCATTCAGTGACGCGTCGCCTGAGCCTCAGGTTCAGCGGTCATTGTCCAAAGAAGCCATCGATCATCTGATACTGAGGCATCTAGAGGCTGAGTTTAGCACTCTTAGAGAGGATTACTCTCCGTTCCGTTCTGCACTGCATGTACAGGAACAGGCCAGTAAGCAGATCAACCGCAAGTGGCCTGTCAACCGCCAGCCTGAGCCTCGGGCTCAGCAGCCATCGTCCAAAGCAGCCATGGATCATCTGATGCTGAGACAACTAGAGGCTGAGAATAACACTCTGAGAGATGATTACGCCCGCCTCAGCAACAAAGAACTTATTTGGGCCAATGAGAGGGACGCTTTGGAAGAGCGCCTCAACAACAAATGCAAAAAGAAGAGTCTCTGGGAAAAGTTGTGCTTCTGGAGGAGATCAAGGACCGACGTGGGACACAACACGATTCAGAAGATAAACAAACAGCTTGAAGAAAGGGAGGCTTTGGACGAAAAGCTCCTCTTTGCACAGCAGAAGATCGCAGACATGGAGAATGGGATGCAGACGGCCCCGATAGAAGGTCCGTGGAAACAGAGACTGGAGCAAACTGTGGAGAAGGACAGGCAGAAACGTGAGATGTTGGAGGACCAGGTTAAAGACCTCCAATACCAGCTGGACGTCATCACTAGAATGGGCAGAGCGAGATACTATTAGGACCATCCAAGACACTTTTTGAGGTCATTGAGAGAAGGATGCTCTGGAGGAGCACCTCAACGACACATCGTTGCTGTCGGGGCAGAAACCTTGTGTCTCCATATTTCAACTTTTCTTTTTTTCTTTCTTTTCTTTTTTTGTAATTAATTAGGATTAACTCATTTTGTATGTGCGTCTCGCAATCCAGTGGACCAATCAGCACCACATGTCTTGTAAATCCACAAATATTTAGCACATATTGTAAATTGTTTTTGAACTTTAATTTCATAATTTCATACTGGATAGAACTTTGCCACACCTCCATTGACATGTGGAGATGACCATACAGTAGATGAGTGACAACCAAGATACACATGGAGAACTTACCATTATCTGTGCTTGTCCTTTTTTAACTACTATAAATACTGTATATAAACCGAAAGCACCATGACATCACCACAACCAAAAATGTATTTCCTGGTAGATAATGCCAGGAGCGTCAGCACTATTATTCATTAACCTCAATACTGGAAGAACAGGACTCTGTGATGGGCTACTGTTACTGCCTATTAGAAATATAATATTATTTTGTTCTAAACTAGAGGGTCGGGGCGCTGCGCGCCCCTCCCCCCTAGCCGCTGCGCGGTGCTTTGTGTTTGTTGGTCTCTATAATATATAAAGCCATAATAGGAGATGTTCCCAATGGAGCTATGCCCAAATATGGAGTGTGTTGTCTGACCTCACTTGGGTCTCGTTGGGCGGTTATATAAAGCCATAATAGGAGATGTTCCCAATGGAGCTATGCCCAAATATGGAGTGTGTTGTCTGACCTCACTTGGGTCTCGTTGGGCGGTGGTCGGCGATGACGCTGAGTTGTTAGTGACATTGATATGTTGTTTTTGTGTTTAGTCCCACACAGTGGCAGGGTCTTTTTGGGGGTTTTGGGTTTAGAAATGTATATATAGATAGATATCCAAAAGTTGACAAATACAGTAGCCTACTATGACATCAGTCATCTCCATATTTAGGCATACTGAGAGAGAGAGAGAGAGAGAGAGAGAGAGAGAGACACCAGATTCCTAGAATGTATAGATAGATAAAGATAGCCAAGCAGACTACATGTAGATTGTCATTAACCATTGTCATAGTACTTAGTTGGAGGTCAGTCAGTGGCATCAGTACTGTGATGTCTTTCAAGATGTTTTGGGGACTCTGAATTTGTATTACATACACCAGTAAAGGGGTAGAGATCCTCTCTTTGGCTCCACCCCTCTAGCTCCGAGATTGGTAACTCTAACCTGAACATGTATTTTCTGTTTACTAAAGAGCTGGAGAAATGTGGAAAAGCCTGCCTGTTACTGAGCAATCACACTGTAGCAATGATTACTCACAATATAGTGTGGAGTCTCGCTAGGGGACGCCTGCTAGGTAGGCACCACACCATGGAGAAGCAGTGGGAGAGAGGCCCAGCAGACAGCGCACCAGCCTAGGCCACCATCGAGGGGCGGTACCTACCAATCTTCATGCTGAATCAACCTCAACTGAGCGCACCTGCGATGACCGGCTAAGTGTGGTACCTCCACTACAAACACTCGGCCACTCTGTCTCATTCCTCACTGGCTCTCCTTGGTGAACGTACGGGTGCTCAGGCGGTAAGCGAAACACTCCACTATTTCCCCTTCAATGCAATGGACCCTTCGCTAAGCCCCACCCACTCCACTCTGTGACTGGTGGTGTGAAGTTAGTCACACCCAGGCCTGGCAGTGCCTGGCATGCTCTGCTTCTCACCCATTGACTTGCATGTTAAAGGATGGCTTTTCCCCTTAAAGGAGAATTCCGGTCATTTTAAGTGTTATGTTTGATGTGTGTCAAATCACTTACCAACGTAGGAATGAAAATCGCGTAACTCCACAGAGCCCCCTATCGACCCCCACCGTTGTCATTATAGGAGGATATAGGATAGCCCAAATTCGCCTATTTTAACCAATGCAAAGTCTGTTTTTTTGCTTCTAGTACTCATTGTTGAGTCCCATGATAATGTAACAGGCGCTAAAACTCCCGACAAGCTAACGGCTAATAACAAACGAGCTAACGCTGGGGCTGCTTATCTCTCTGCATGGCAGCCCCAGGTTGCCAGGTCGGGAGAGAAACCAGCAACCAGCATTAGCTCGTTCTGTTATTAGCCGTTAGCTTGTCGGGAGTTTTAGCGCCTGTTACATTATCATGGGACTCAACAATGAGTACTAAAAAAACAGACTTTGCATTGGTTAAAATAGGCGAATTTGGGCTATCCTATATCCTCCTATAATGACAACGGTGGGGGTCGATAGGGGGCTCTGTGGAGTTACGCGATTTTCATTCCTACGTTGGTAAGTGATTTGACACACATCAAACATAACACTTAAAATGACAGGAATTCTCCTTTAAAAATAATCGATCATTTCAGGAGCAAGAGCTTCAAAATCTCTTCTAAATCTAGTCAACAAGGCCTGCAGTAGGCTATGCACTGGACAAATGTGCATGACATTATTTCAATAAACTAAAAACATGGGAAATGTTAGAGGCCCATACATCTACATAAACGTTCATATTTCAAATATAAAGTGCGTATCCCATGGCCATGGTTCTTACATTTATGTACGGGCTCTCAGAAGTACCCCTATCATCCATATTGTTCAATAAAAAGCATTTTAATCTGATTGGTGGCCATTTTCTCCATATGCTTTCAACTGAGCGACCCTATCGGTTGGTAGGTGTATTGCACTCTGATACATCTTGAGAAAATGGCCACTGATCGGATTAAAATGCTTTTTATTCAACAATACAGAATATACGGGTACTTTTGAGAGTCCCGTTCATAATTGTAACATCCGTGGCCATGGGGTAAGCACTTTATATTTGAAATCTGAACGTTTATATACTGTAGATGTACGGACCGTAAATGGAGAAAGTGCAAACACCAGGTTGAAGTTGATACATGACTGTACTGTAACAGGAGTTTTCATGCACCGCAGGGTAAGACTGCAGTAGCAGGTAATAAATAGACAAACAAATTAATTAATATACTTTAAAGTGCGGAATCCGAAACAGGCAGCACTGTGATTCTGAATTTTGTTATGATTACGGTGATTAGTAGCCTATTATTGACACCACCTGGGCGAGTGAGTCGTGTAACTTTCCTGACGTTAATCTGTGTATGTGTTCAACAACACAGCCATGCAGCCTTGCAGTTTAAGTGCAGATTTCAGCTTGGGAAAAGCATCCTCCAACGGGTTTGGGTACGTGGTTCATAGTCACCATTGCATTATCGTGGTATTCCTATTCTTGCTATTATGTTGCAAATGATTGTGTGTGTGCAGGCGAAATAATATTGACAGCTATGGCAGGTGACGAAAGCTTGCCAGACCTATGCCAGGCTAACAACGGTTGCTTAGCTAGCATTGGACAATCTCTTTTGGGGTGTGGTTTAGCGAAGGATCCATTGCTGGTGAAACATAATACTAAAATACTGTTTCTTTTTCTTTATAGGCACCGTATGGAACGTGAACACTTACAGATGTGCCACTTCAAAACTTCACACGTTACTGTTCTTTCCCTGAAAGTGCCCTGAAATGCATTGTTTCCTCCCTGTTCTGCCCTTAAAATTGCACTGTTTTGCCCCTGAAAAGAAGTTGTCACTACACACCCCCGTTTTTCCCTTCAACAGACATCCATATACATGAGAACAAAAGGATGTGTGTTGAAGAAGGTGTCAGACTCATTATGAGGTGAAAGGTGATTTGAAGAGGTCCTTGACCAGTTGCTCAAATTAATTAGCATCATAAAAGCAGTGATCATCAAAATAATTCAGCATTTTAAATGCCCTTCTTTGTCCCTCTTATTGCCCTGGGAATCCCCTGAAAATTTACTGTCTTGGCGATGGCAGGACATTTGAAGTTTTGAAATGGCACATCTGTACCTGAATTGTGTTGCATGGACAATTCCCTGAGCCTAGGAAGAATCTGTTTTGAAACAAATATTTATCTTATGATTTGCATTATATTCCCCGAACTCTGTGCTGAATTCTAGATAAATACTCATATATGGGTTTGTACCCTTCCTGTCTAAAGCACCAAAAGTAGAAAGTACCCATCATGCAGAATTTCTCAAGTTTTCAAATGTATAAAATGTATAATAATCTTTTGCAAATAGCAGATCTACAAGCTCACAATGTGTCACAATGTGTCGCATTGTGAGCTTGTAGATCGGCTATTTTCAAATGGCAAATGGTTAATGTATGTTCTGTAGTAATAATAATCCACAAAGTAACTGAAGTTTTCAAATAATTGTAATGGAGTAAAAGTACTATATTTGTCTGTAAGATGTAGAATTAAAAGTTGGAAATACTCTAGTAAAGTAGAAATTCCTCAAAAGTGTACTTAAATACAGTACAATACTTGAGTAAATGTACTTTGTTACTTTACACCACTGACAAAAATATCACTTACACCCCTTTTCCCTGTGTAATTGACTTAGCAGCACGTCACCCATTGTCAACCTTATCTTCCTATAATTGGTCCTCACTAATGCTCAGTCATCATCAGACGGCACAATGTCTATCTACTCACTCTGTGTCTCATTGGTGGGCTGTGGACAATTCAACCTGCCTAAAGTTAGCATGCTTATAATAGAAGCCATTGTAAAAGAAAAATATGTTTCAGATCTTTGACCAAACCTGCCTATGATGTCACCGGTAAGCAGGCTTCTGAACTTCCCACAGCTCTCCTCTGAGACACAGACAGAAACGGTCCACTAGGATACAGCCAACAACTGTGGTCAGCGTATACAAGCCTCCACCATCTATGGTTACGCTGTCTGTGTCGGCCATCCCTCTTGTCAGTGGTGTAACGTAACTAAGTACGTTTACTCAAGTACTGTATTTAAGTATAAATTTGGTATTTTTATTTTACTTGAGTGTGTCCAGTTTTCAGTACTTTTACTTACTTTCTCCACCCCAATTATTTGAAAACTTGTTACTTGTTACTTTGTAGTTTAGATTATTGTGGGATCGCCTTAGCGATCACACTAATGTTATTGCCACTATTTATACCTATTTTTTTCTTCTATACCATACTTCCGCCTGTGTTTTGGCCCCAAATCTAGTCCTTCATACTTATAGCTACAAACTCTGTTCCAAATATACAATGTTCGGCCTACTAAGGTCATATTGGCTATATTGGAATTTTTGAAATAATTTGCACTTTTAGAGATATTAAGTTCAGAAGCTTTTAAAAGTTCTAAAGGCCTGAGGTTCTACACTCTAAAAGTCTAAAGTATTTATATTTATAGTAATTAAAAGTGAAATATCTAGAGATTCTTAAACGTGGGGTAAGTGATTTTCTTTGGTTAAAATAAGTGTTAAATAGCAGTATGTTCTGATAGTACTCATTGCTATAGAGTGTTTGTTCAGTAAAAGGAGTCTCCTTGTCTCTCCAGCTCTTTATAAAACAGAAAATGCATGATGAAAATGTTTAATTTCCAATTTTATCCAATTAGGATAGAGAACTCAATCAGGACATAGTTTAAACAAGTGAAATTATAAGTGATGACACTAAGAAATGAGCAGGCAAAATTGGAACTGGAACACTATAATACAAAATGTAAATTTTGAGAAGAAAAGTCTGATGATCTAATTTGTTAAAAAGTTAGGCTATATTTTACACAGAGCCACAAGTTTACAAAGTGTATTCAAATACAATGAATGTCTGTCTGTGCGGTTTGTCTTCATCACTGAAAAGAACTGTAAACAGACATAAAACAGCTGGTGAAATAATATATTATATTAATTTCACTCCTAACAATACCTATTTTGATCCTGCAGCTTTCAGTTTACACAACTGCAGCTTTCAGTTTACACAATTGATGTTTGCCCTCTCAGAAATGTTTTCCTCTAGGACACCCTGACTTCTGCCAAGGTTGAGCCTTGAATGAATCTTGAACCTGCTACTTTCTGCTCTCTAGTCAATCATATATTATATTAATTTCACTCCTAACAATACCTATTTTGATCCTGCAGCTTTCAGTTTACACAATTGATGTTTGCCCTCTCAGAAATGTTTTCCTCTAGGACACCCTGACTTCTGCCAAGGTTGAGCCTTGAATGAATCTTGAACCTGCTACTTTCTGCTCTCTAGTCAATCATATATTATATTAATTTCACTCCTAACAATACCTATTTTGATCCTGCAGCTTTCAGTTTACACAATTGATGTTTGCCCTCTCAGAAATGTTTTCCTCTAGGACACCCTGACTTCTGCCAAGGTTGAGCCTTGAATGAGTCTTGAACCTGCTACTTTCTGCTCTCAAGTCAATCACTCTATCCATTGGGCTACAGCTGACTCCCTGTAAGTTGTGGATCTAAAACACTTTGTTGTCAAATTCATTTGTAAATAGCAGTGGACCCCAATGTGAAAAGATGTAGTGTCAAGGCCCCCCATGAAAAGTATTGTATTTAAAAAGAATATATCTATATAGTAAATGTATCAAAATTTGACACAATGTCAGGGTTAAGAATCGAACTCACAACCTTCTGTTTCACAGTCAAGCACATACACCAGTGGGCCACCACTGGATCTGTGGTGGCCCACTGGAAGTGCCAAGCATTGAAGGCCAATAGATAGCTGGAGAAAAACACACACAGTGTCACCAATCAATCAAATCACATAACACAGATCAGTCACACCAGTGATTGCAATTGGCAATCACAGCCACACCCTACAAAACACAGTCAGTGTGCAGTAGTGAGTGTGGTGCACACCACTCTGAAGCTGCTGCAGGTCTGTACCATACTCTACATTTCCAAACTTTATATATTGATCAATTGACTAAAACCAGTTATATTGTGTCTTTTAGATTTCTACCCATACTGATGTATGTAAGCTGGCACAACCTTCTGGCTTTGGGAATCAGATTGAATTGGTGAGTGACCATGAGGTTCAAATGTTTGTTCTCAATTGTGTTTGGTTGGAATGTATAATTTTGGATGTAATGCTTGTAGATTAGCTGTTTTTGTTAATTATTAGTGATTTTATAGAGCTGGTGTTTTTCTTGTTTTATATTAATTTGGCCTTTTGTATCTATCCAGGCCAGGTTTTTTCCACATAAGAGAAAGGAACATGATGGCTGGCCGGCCAACTGGAATGTAGTCTGTCCTACCAGGAGCACAACCTGCTTAGAATCTGATTGAAGTGAGGAGCACAACCTGCTTAGAATCTGATTGAAGTGGTGACCCATAAGGTTTAAATGTTTGTTTTGAAATGTTTGTTCTCATTTTTTTTCGGCCAGCCAACTGGAATGTAGTCTGTCCTACCAGGAGCACAACCTGCTTAGAATCTGATTGAAGTGGTGAGCCATAAGGTTTAAATGTTTGTTCTCATTTGTTTTTGGAATGAATTATTTTGGATGTAATGCTTGTAGATAAGCTGTTTTTATTAATTATCGGTGATGTTGTGTAATTTTGCCTGCATCCCAAACCACATGATAAGAGAAAGAATCATGATGCCCAGCTCATCGACCCAACTTGAATGAAGTCCGTCCTACCAGGAGCACAACCTGCTGAGAATCGGATTGAAGCGGTGAGTCACAATAAGGTTCAAATGTTTGTTCTCATTTGTTTTTGGACATAATGCTTGCTTTTGTTAATTATATTAATTTGGCATTTTTGTATCTATCCAGGCCAGGGTTTTTCCACATGATAAGAAAAAGGATCATGACGTCCAGGACAACCAACCTGATCCCAACTTGAATTATGAAAACCAGATTAAATTGGTGAGTGACAATGAGGCTCACATGTTTGTTCTCATTTGTGTTTGGAATTTATTATCTTGGATGAAATGCTTGCTTGTAGATAAGCTGTTTTTGTTAATCATTGGTGATTTTGTAGAGCTGCTGTTTTTGTTATTTTATACTAATTTGGCCTTTTTGTATGTAACCAGGGATCATGATGGCCAGCCAACTACCCCAACTTGAATGATGTTTATCCTATCTTACCAGGACGGGTAGGCCAAAGAGCAGCAGCCACACACTCATGTCCCCCCCCCCCAATTTACACTACGCTGCCATTGCCCTCTGAACATTTACAATACATTTAACTACCTGCTTGAGGACTCAGTTGGACTTTGATGAAACTTATATTGAACTGTTGTATCTTTTGTTTTAATTTGATCAATACATGGTAAATTTTGCTTCAATCCTGTCTCTTTAATGTAATTTAATTCCTCCACTTTTCACCTACCTCTGCAGTATACTGGTCCTATCATTTTATGCTTCGTTCACACTATATAGATATATCTGCTAAAAAAAAAAGTTCTGAAATGTAACTTCGGTCAATTACAGTGGGTATGGAAAGTGTTCAGACCCCCTTACATTTTTCACTATTTGTCATATTGCAGCCATTTGCTAAAATCATTTAAGTCAATTACAGTGGGTATGGAAAGTGTTCAGACCCCCTTACATTTTTCACTATTTGTCATATTGCAGCCATTTGCTAAAATCATTTAAGTTCATTTTTTTTTCTCGTTCATGTACACACAGCACCCATAGACAGAAAAACACAATGTTTTCAGATTTATTAAAAAAGAAACTGAAATATCACATGGCCATAAGTATTCAGACCCTTTGCCCAGTATTGAGTAGAGGCACCTTTTTGAGCTAATACAAGCATGAGTCTTCTTGGGCATGATGCAACAAGTGTTGATTTGGGAATCATTTTCCATTCCTCCTGGCAGGTTCTCTCAGGTTGGATGGTGAACATTGGTGGACAGCCATTTTCAGGTCTCTTCAGAGATGCTCAATTGGGTTTAAGTCAGGCTCAATTGGGTTTAAGTCAGGGCTCTGGCTGGGTCAGTCAAGAACAGAGATGCTCAATTGGGTTTAAGTCAGGGCTCTGCTGGGTCATTCAAGAACAGTCACAGAGTTGTTCCGAAGCCACTCCTTCGTTATTTTAGCTGTGTGCTTCGGGCCATTGTCTTGTTGGAAGGTGAACCTTCGGCCCAGTCGGAAGTCCTGAACACTCTGGAAAAGTTTCTCGTCCAGGATATCTATTTACTTGGCCGCATTCATCTTTCCTTCAATTGCAACCAGTCGTCCTGTCCCTGCAGCTGAAAAACACCCCCACAGCATGATACTGCCACCATCATGCTTCACTGTTAGGATTGTATTGGGCAGGTGATGAGCAGGGCCTGGTGTTCTCCACACATACCGCTTAGAATTAAGGCCAAAAAGTTCTATCTTGGTCTCATCAGACCAGAGTATCTTATTTCTCATATTCTAGGAGTCCTTCATCTGTTTTTTTGGCAGGCTTTCATGTTTCTTGCATTGAGGAGAGGCTTCCGTCGGTCGGGCCACTCTGCCATAAAGCCCTGACTGGTGGACTTCTCTGGTGGACTTCTCCCATCTCCCCTCTGGAGCTCAGCCACATTGATCTTTGGGTTCTTCTTTACCGCTCTCACCAAGGCTCTTCTCCTCAGTTTGGCCGGACGGCCAGTTCAAGAGTCCTGGTTGTCCCAAAACGTCTTCCATTTAAGTATTATGGAGGCCACTGTGCTCTTAGGAACCTTAAGTGCAGCGGAAATTCTTTGGTAACCTTGGTCAGATCCGTGCCTTGCCACAATTCTGTCTCTGAGCTCTTCGGGCAGTTCCTTCGATCTCATGATTCTCATTTCCTCTATCATGCACTTTGAGCTGTACGGTCTTATATAGACAGGTGTGTGCCTTTGCCAATCAAGTCCAATCAATATAATTAAACACAGCTGGACTCCAATGAAGGTGTATAACCATCTCAAGGATGATCAGAAATGGACGGCATCTGAGTTAAAATATACGAGTGCCACAGCAAAGGGTCTGAATACTTATAACCATGTGATATTTCAGTTTTCCCGTCAATATGGGTGCTGTGTGTACATGAATGAGGGGAAAAAATGAAGTCAGATGATTTTAGCAAATGCTGTAATGAATAGTGAGAAATCTAAGGCGGTCTGAATACTTTCTGAACCCACTGTATATCTACCCTTTGATCATAACAACTGGTATTGTTTTATATCCTTTTTTGAGTTGATTAGTCAACTTTAAAACTTGTAAGGATCTGGCATTTGTAGAATGAGTAACACAGCTAAACGTGTGGGTAGCTTCCAAGATGCTTCTGTTCGTAATCACTCTTGTTTTGAACAGTTGCGTGACGTGACTGACCTGAACATGGGGTTCTGCAACTTTGTTTAGCCAAGCAGCAACACTGCCCCGTGGAAAGATGCCACGTTTGTCCCTTCAGGATAAGGCCTGTGCAAGGTCAAGTGGACCTTTTTGTAATCTTAAAACCGACTAGTTTTTTTTTTCAAATTTTTAGCCCATGATTTTGTAACCCTATAGTACACCAAGTGCCAATCTCTATGTAATCCTGGGCACTAGACTCCCCTCTGCCAACCTAGGGTCAGGGTCGAGCTCATGCATCCTTCAATGCCTGAGAGCCAACTGACCTTCTTATCACCTGACAGGGAGGAGAGTTTCCATTTTTGGACGTAGCGTGTGCGTGGAAGGAACACTTTATTCTAACCACACTTTATTCTAACCAGTTCCTTTCCCCTAACCAGTTCCTTTCCCCTCCAGGCGCGGCACGCACAGGGAGGCAAATATGATACAACAAACAAAATTTTGGAATTAATAGTTCACGTTCTACATGGTTAAATGCGAGTGGCCCATTTTCTCTTAGTATCAGAGTGCAATACCAAGATATTGGTTATTCCCCTCCAGGCGCGGCACGCACAGGGAGGCAAATATGATACAACAAACAAAATTTTGGAATTAATAGTTCACGTTCTACATGGTTAAATGCGAGTGGCCCATTTTCTCTTAGTATCAGAGTGCAATACCAAGATATTGGTTATTGGTTGTGCAATTGAAAATGTTTTATTAGAAGATACTGGTAGACCCACCCCCATTCAAATTGTAACATCCGGGCATGAGTTCTGCACTATATATTTGAATCTGAACGTTTATGTAGATGTACAAAACCAGGTTGAAGCTCCACATGACTGTCATGTTTCAAAGCTACTCATGAGCGTGTAGGTTTTTCAGTGTGCATTCAAATAAGAATAAATTAGCTAGCTATCACGTCAGATCATACCCATGTAAATTACATGTCTCTTTTTTCCAATTACATGTCTCTTTTTTCCAATGGAAACTGCAGCAGATTTCTAAATAAAACGTTTACTTTTGTATGTATACCCAATTTTATAAGGGTTCCTTTGAACTGTTTCATGATAGGAGATGGTTGGCAGTACATGACTGTAATAGTGCATGACTGTAATAGTGAAAAACACTTTGCACCTGTTAGTGTTACTTCTATGCTAAATGACTGTAATGTAATCACTATTTTTCTGGGAGCACGGATTCAACTTTACTTGTCTTAGATATAATAAGCTATAGAAAAACTTAAATATCCATAGACGAATTGAAGCATGAAACTGTTTTAAAAATAATAAGGAATCACATGATATGAAACGTTTATTATATTATTGACTATGCCTCACCATAGATGTCCAGAGATGTCCAGACTATATAGAGTGACATCACCAGCACGTGTTGATGTTGTACCAGCACGTGTTGATGTTGTAGCCAGCCTCCGCCTCCCCACAAGGAGGGCCCCAAAGCATGCAGTCTACTACAAATATTAACATTGAGTACTGTACTGTAAATTCTTAGATGCAGTCTACTACAAATATTAACATTGAGTACTGTACTGTAAATTCTTAGATGGGTGTCTCCTTTAAAAGAATATATTTTCAAAACAGATCTGCCTTGTCTATATTCGACTTTGGCGTTGATTTTTGATGCGATCTTGGGAGTTTGCATCATTTTAAGCTGTACCTTTGGCGTTGATTTGACTTTGGCGTTGATTTTTGATGCGATCTTGGGAGTTTGCATCATTTTAAGCTGTACCTTTACACTGGTATATAGCTTGACTAGGTAGGTGAAAGAGACAATAGTGTAGTGTACACGCGTGTGAAACAGAAACGCTTGTGGTGGTGATCTTGATTCTTTCTGAAACATTTATCATATCAGTATGCTGGCAGGATGATTAAGATATATTTACCTGATACCTTTCAAAACGATCTGGTAGAAATAGCTGTGTTTGGATGGAAAAATTCTGTCTAACCTCATACTTTACACGTTTATTTACATGTCGTTTTAAGCTCTGACATCTATGTTAGATATACTAGTATGTGAAGAGTGTACGTTTATTATATTATTGACTATGCCTCACCATAGATGTCCAGACTATATAGAGTGACATCACCAGCACGTGTTGATGTTGTAGCCAGCCTCCGCCTCCCCACAAGGAGGGCCCCAAAGCATGCAGTCTACTACAAATATTAACATTGAGTACTGTACTGTACTGTAAATTCTTAGATGGGTGTCTCCTTTAAAAGAATATATTTTCAAAACAGATCTGCCTTGTCTATATTCGACTTTGGCGTTGATTTTTGATGCGATCTTGGGAGTTTGTATCATTTTAAGCTGTACCTTTACACAACAGATCTGCCTTGTCTATATTCGACTTTGGCGTTGATTTTTGATGCGATCTTGGGAGTTTGCATCATTTTAAGCTGTACCTTTGGCGTTGATTTTTGATGCGATCTTGGGAGTTTGCATCATTTTAAGCTGTACCTTTACACTGGTATATAGCTTGACTAGGTAGGTGAAAGAGACAATAGTGTAGTGTACACGCGTGTGAAACAGAAACGCTTGTGGTGGTGATCTTGATTCTTTCTGAAACATTTATCATATCAGTATGCTGGCAGGATGATTAAGATATATTTACCTGATACCTTTCAAAACGATCTGGTAGAAATAGCTGTGTTTGGATGGAAAAATTCTGTCTAACCTCATACTTTACACGTTTATTTACATGTCGTTTTAAGCTCTGACATCTATGTGAAGAGTGTATACTAGTATGTGAAGAGTGTAAGTATGTTTGAGTGTCAGGACACTGCATAATGAGGATTAGTGGGGAAATTTGTTTTTTCGGTAACTGCTAAAATAGGCGTTTTTTGTTTTGTTTATACACAACTCCATCTTGGTGAGTGATAAACAAGCAAACACCTAAAATGACTGGATGTCCTTTAAATATGACACTGAGCCATCGCAAATCTACAAGCTCATAGCGGTGCCGCACAGTACCGTTTATACTATAGCACAACACAGTGACCTCTAAGTAAAGTGGAAACATTTTTCAATGGTCATTAACATCATGCCCTATAGTATGACGTAGTGACAACATTCTGTCTTTATAAGTCATTAGCATCATATTACTCTATAACTTGATGAGAGAAGGAATCAGTTTGTTCATTTTACTGGACATTATGGAAGAGTTAAACATAATAAACTAGAAAAAGTGCTCCTCGGAGCACAGGTCTCCGCCAGGTAAGGTAGGTTATTGTGGCCTCCTGGTGGCGCTATAATAGGCCAATTTGAAAAGGGTGGCATTCTTAGGCCTTTCAATGGGATGACACACTGCATTCATTGAGGCATTTTGTTTAAAACTGACCAAGCCACTATCGGACAGACATCAGAATCACATGACTATGGAGATGCAGTGTACCAATTTGCGTGTTTTTTGGACATGATCTGAAGGAATAATCTCCAAAAATGTATTTTACATAAATCGGCCCCTCCTGGTGGCGCTGTAAAAAGCAGATGTGAGGCATTCTTAGGCCTTTCAATGGGATGACACACTGCATTCATTGAGGCATTTTGTTTAAAACTGACCAAGCCACTATCGGACAGACATCAGAATCACATGACTATGGAGATGCAGTGTACCAATTTGCGTGTTTTTTGGACATGATCTGAAGGAATAATCTCCAAAAATGTATTTTACATAAATCGGCCCCTCCTGGTGGCGCTGTAAAAAGCAGATGTGAAAAATGCAGTCCAATGTTTTTCCTTGGCCTCTAGGGAGTGTGCGTGCAAAGTTTCACGCAGATCCGTGCAGTTAAAAATGCAAATCGGCCAGTTATGGCGCCGCCACCATGAGGCTGATTTGAAAATGTTCAAGTGGCATTTCTTCCTCGGCCTAGTGGGAATGTGTGTGTGGGAATGTGTGTGTGCAATTTTATGGAAATGGCAAGCTGCGTTCATGATTGGAGGCAGTTCAAAACGGACGAATCCTGCAATTGGAAGCCAACCTTAGCGAATGATGCAATATGGGAAATCGGACAGATCCGTGTTGATCACATGACTATAGAGATACTGTGTACCGATTTGCATGATGTTTGGTTAAAAGCTGTAGGTGTAATTAGAAAAAATGGGTTTTGCACAAATCGGCCTCCTGGTGACGCTATAACAGGCCATGTGAAAAATGTGGGGCAGAGGTTCTGAATTGGCATCCAGGAGTGGGTGTGCACAGTTTCGCAGCGACCGGGCCAACTGTGCCGGAGATTAGCTGTTGACAGGACACACACACACGGACGGAGGGTAAAACATACTCTCCTCTCTCGCCATGCCTTTCGGCCTGGCGGAGACAATGCTTCATAACAAGATGTATTGGCTTTCTTTTTGATAGCCATACTGTAACTGGACATAATACATCACAGAAATCACAGAAACATGCTTGCAGATGATATAGTAGACACAAATAGACACAAATACCATAGACACAAAGTACCATATGACAAGGGGGTATTTTAATGGTGGGAAAGTGTAGTATTGTCCTCCATGCTGAGCAGCTAGCTAACTTGTACTGAAGTAATGACTGCAGAGGCCCCAAGCTGCTACTGTTGTGATTAATTAATTCTAGCCAATTGTAATAGTAATACTATTTTGGAAACAGAACCATTTGGTGTCATGCATTTGTTATATTTTTGTACAAGGATTTTTTTTGCTTAAATGTTATTATGTTCATGTCCAGGTGCATTTGTTATATTTTTGTACAAGGATTTTTTTGGCTGCTTAAATATTATTATGTTGATGTCCAGGGTTTGTCTATAAATTAAAAGGGAAGCCAATACATCCTGTTATGTAATGAAGACTGGACAGAAATTCATTGTTTGTGTTTAACTGTCTTGTTGCAGTTCCATAATGTCGAGTAAACTGAACAAACTCAAAACACACTGATATGGACTCATTCCTTCTCTCTACGTCAAGTTATAGTATGGTACAAATGCAAATGACTAGTAAAGAATGTTTCCACTTTACTTAAGGTCACTGTGTTGTGCTATAGGGTATTATAGCATGTCTAATAACGCATGAATATGTGGCCACTTTTAGGTCTCAAAGTCATGTTATAGCATATCATTGATCTTTATAAGACATTATGACACATTACAGCACTTCTCTATGAGCCTTTACAACTGACTAAGTTAGGGTAGTTATAATGATGCATTATCACCAGCGGTTATAATACGTTATACATGATTATAAATATTCATAACGATATGCTTTATAAATGAGCTTATAAAGCCAGAGCAGTACCATTTTTATATATATTAAGCGAAAAGCTTTATAAATATATATATAGTGTGAACAAAGCATAATATGATAATAGGACCAGTATACTGCAGACAGAGGTAGGTGAAAAGTGGAGGAATTAAATTACATTAAATAGGCAGGAGACAGGATTTAAGCAAAATGTACCATGTATTGATCAAATGAAACAAAAGATACAATAAGTTTCATCAAAGTCCAACAGAGTCCTCAAGCTGGTAGTGTATTGTAAATGTTCAGAGGGAAATGGCAGTGTAGTGTAAATTGGGGGGGGGGGGGCATGAGTGTGTGGCTGCTGCTCTTTGGCCTACCCGTCCTGGTAGGATAGGATAAACTTCATTAAAGTTGGGGTAGTTGGCTGACCATCATTAGCCTTCTTCTAATATGGAGAATCCTGGCCTGGATGCATACAAAAAGGCCAAATTAATATAAAACAACAGCTCTACAAGATCACCGATAATTAATTTAAAAAAAAACAGCTTATCTACAAGCATTACATTCAAAATAATACATTCCAAACAAATGACAACAAACATTTGAACCTCATGGTCACTCACCCATTCAATCTGATTCTCACAAGTCAAGTTGGGTTCGGGTTGGTTGGCCAGCCATCATGATCCTTTCTCTTATCATGTGGAAAAAACCTGGCCTGGATGCATACAAAAGGCCAAATTAATATAAAACAACATATCAATAACAACATCACCGATAATCAACAAAAACAAATGACTCACCAATTCAAGTTGGGATCGGGTTGGTTGGCCCGCAGGATCCTTTTTCTTATCATGTGGAAAAGGCCTGGATAAATACAAAAAGGCCAAATGAATACAAAAACAGCAGATCTACAACATCACCGATAAACAAAAACAGCTTGCATTACATTCAAAATAATACATTCCAACCAAAAACAAATGAGAACAAACATTTCAAAACAACAAACATTTGAACCTCATGGTCACTTACCAATCTGATTCTCATAGCCAGCAGGTTGTGCCAGCATACAAACATCAGTATGGTAGATATCTAAAAGACACAATATAACTGGTTTAGTCAATTGATCAACATATAAAGTTTGGAAATGTAGAGTATGGTGGAATATGATACAGACCTGCAGCAGCTTCAGAGTGGTGTGCACCACACTCACTACTGCACACTGACTGTGTTTTGTAGGGTGTGGCTGGTGATTGCCAATTGCAATCACTGGTGTGACTGATCTGTGTCATGTGATTTGAGTGATTGGTGACACTGTGTGTGTTTTTCTACAGCTATCTATTGGCCTTCAATGCTTGGCACTTACAGTGGGCCACCACAGACCCAGTGGTGGCCCACTGGTGTATGCGCTTGACTGTGAAACAGAAGGTTGTGAGTTCGATTCTTAACCCTGACATTGTGTCAAATTTTGATACATTTACTATATAGATATATTCTTTTTAAATATAATACTTTTCATGGGGGGGGCCTTGACACTACATCTTTTCACATTGGGGTCCACTGCCAAATACAAGTTAATTTGATAAGAAACTGCTTTAGAACCACACTTTTCAAGTAAACAGCTGTAGCTGAATGGATAGAGAGACTGACTACAGAGCGGAAAGTAGCAGGTTCAAACCTCATTCAAGGCTCATCCTCTACATCAAGTCACGCTGTCCCTAAGGAAAACATTTCTAACTGCTACTCTGAGGGTTAAAAGCTGCAGGATCAAATTAGGTATTACTATTAGGAGTGAAATGTAATGTTATTCCACCCAACTGCACAGGACAGCAGTTTTATATCTGTTTACATGTATGCTATTTTCAATGATAGAGACAAACAGCACTATTTTAGTACATTTTGTAAACTTGTCATTCTGAATAAGATATAGTCTATCTTTTTTCATTTTTTAACAATTTAGATGGTCAGACAATTTCCTTTTCTAATGACTTACATTTAGTTAGGCTTAATTTTGACCTAGATTAGAAAATCATAACTGAGTGATTAGTGGGCCTGCCTAGTAAACAGAGGTCCTGGATGTCTTGAGTACAATTCAGGTCAACAATGTGAAAGTGTGTGCCATAGAATAATTTAAGGCTGCTAGTTGTTAAAGTACAGAGGTCACATGTAACAGTATATTCTTAGCGAGCACACTGATATTATTGCCACTACTTATTCTGCCTGTTTTTTGACCCCTAACTAGTCCTTCATACCTTTAATTACAAACTACGTTCTAACTAAACTACGTTCTAACTAATACAACGTTTGGCCTACTTAATAGTCCAGGCGTTTCGGGCAAAAATCGTGCACTTTATGATACAAGCATGAAATTTGGCACACATCTAGGGCATGCCATAAGGAACATTTTTGGCTATAGGGCCATCGCATATTTGTCCTGTGGTAACCATGGCAGCCATTTTCCAAAATGGCCTCCATATGCTGTTATTTTACCAATAACTCAGGTTCTAGACCACCTAGGATCTTGATTCTGGTGACTAATACGACATTTTCAAGGATGAGGAATACAATGGTAATATTTAGATTTGTCCTGTGGTAACCATGGCAGCCATTTTTCAAAATGGCCGCCACCTGCTGTCATTTTACCAATAACTCAGGTGCTAGACCACCTAGGATCTTGATTCTGGTGACTAATCCTACATTTTCAAGGATGAGGAATACAGTGGTACTATTTACAACATGCTAGTAACTACCTAACATGAGAAGGCTGATACTCGCGTCATTACACCTACATGTAGAAGATGCTGAAGGAAGGGTATAGCAAGGTGACAATACGCACAGTAGACACGGATGTGCTGGTCCTGGCAGTAACGGCAGCCCAACGCCTCCACTTGACTGAGCTGTGGGTTGCTTTTGGAACTGGGAAAAGTTTCCGTAATTTAGCAGCTCATGAGATGGCAAGGGCATTAGGCCCAGATCGATGCTTAGCCTTACCCATGTTCCATGCCTTTACTGGATGTGACACAGTGTCATCTTTTGGAGGCAGCGGCAAGAAGAAGGCATGGGAGACCTGGAAAACCTATGGTGTCACACGTGCCTTCAGTTCCTTAGCTGCCACCCCAGACAATTGTGGTATTGCTCTATGACCGCACTAGCGGCCAGGCATCAGTGAATCAGGCATGGAAGCAGCCATTCACCCAGAAGGGCAGAACAATTGATGGACTCCCCCCAACACGATCTGCACTGATTCAACATATAAAGAGGGCAGCCTACCAAGCTGGCCACTGCTGGGGACAGGCGATGGTTGCAGCCCCTGCATCCATCCCCAGGTGAATGGGGTTGGAAGAGGAAGGAGACAGGTGAATACAAAAAAATTAATCCACTTTTTTACACTTGTAAACCTGTGATCTGACAATAAAGCTGATTCTAATTTTGACAGGAGGATGGGAAGTGCACTGGACCACACTGAAGCGAGCCTGGCATGTCAGGAACTCCTCCGCTGTGGTTGCAAAAAGGGATGCAGTGGACAATGCAGATGTGTCAAGGCAGCACTGCAGTGTACTGCCCTTTGCTACTGTGGTGGACTGTGCAACTAACATTGTGTAGATTATCTGGCTTTATTGAATAGACCCCTTAACAGACGACGTCACACTGATAAGAACCAGTATGCGCGGAACCAGTATGCTCACAATGAAACCCATTCTATCAGGTCTCGCAAGGACGCGCCTCACTAGCCAACACACAAGAGGGGTTGGGGTGTGCTTAAATCAGCGCACCCCAAAACAACAGGTTGAGAATTGATTGCGTGAAACAATCACCTGTGCATCCAGTCTCAATGTTGATAATAAACAAATAATTGGTCTATATGCCATTAGGCTATGACTCATGAGTACTCTGCCTTTGCTGTGTCTTATAGTCCATTGAAAATAATTATGCAATACTACTACTAATAAAATATTCAGTGAAGTACTGCATTCTTGACTCTCACGTGTCAGTTTGAAAACATGTACTGTACTACATCATTACATATTTTGATGGGTTTACTATTATTTAATTAACTATATTTAGTTAGGTAGTAGCATGTTGTAAATAGTACCACTGTATTCCTCATCCTTGAAAATGTAGGATTAGTCACCAGAATCAAGATCCTAGGTGGTCTAGAACCTGAGTTATTGGTAAAATGACAGCAGGTGGCGGCCATTTTGAAAAATGGCTGCCATGGTTACCACAGGACAAATCTAAATAGTACCACTGTATTCCTCATCCTTGAAAATGTAGGATTAGTCACCAGAATAAAGATCCTAGGTGGTCTAGAACCTGAGTTATTGGCAAAATAACAGCAGATGGAGGCCATTTTGGAAAATGGCTGCCATGGTTACTACAGGACAAATAATGGCCCTATAGCCAAAAATGTTCCTTATGGCATGCCCTAGCTGTGTGCCAAATTTCATGCTTGTATCATAAAGTGCACGATTCCATCAAAATATGGCCCGAAACGCCCGGACTATAAGACATATTAGCTATCTTTTACATTTTTAAAAACAATTGTAGTTTTACAGATATTTCACTTTGAATTACTAAAATTACTTTAGACATTCTTAGGAACCTTTAAAACCTATAGGACTGTAGAACTTTAGGCCCTTAGAACCTTTAAGACTTTCTGAACTTAATATCGCTAAAAATTCAAATTAATTCAAAAATATTAATGGTTGCTAATATGTCCTCAGTAAGCAGAACCTTGTATGTTTGTAACTAAAAGTATGATGGATCAATAATGTAGGGGCCAAAAAATAGGCGAAAGTATGGTATAGAAGAATAAATTGTATATAAATAGTGACAATAACATTAGTGTGATCGCTATGCCGATGCCACAATAATCTAAATCTACAAAGTAACTATTAATTAAAGTTTTCAAATAATTGGAGTGGAGTAGAAGTAAAATTACTGAAAACTGGAAACATTCAAGTAAAAAAAAAGAACTCAAAATTGTACTTCAATACAGCACTTGAGTAAATTTACTTAGTTACCTTACACTACTGACAAGCGGGATGGCCGACACGGACAGCGTTGGAGGCTCGTATACGCTGACCACTGATGTTGGCCGTATCCTGATGGACATATTTGACAAAATACATATCATTTTGGGGGTCCTTGACATGAAAAAGTTTGAGAACCACAACCACTACCCTTGCGAGACTCCACACTATATTGTGAGTAATCATTGCTACAGAGTGATAGCTCAGTAACAGGCAGGCTTTTCCACATTTTTTTCTCAAAGTGGGTGCCGTGACACAAATCCAATGGCGCAACTACACCCATGATCTACACCAAATCTCGTCGCCAAATATAGCAGATCTACAAGCTCACAATGTTGTGAGCTTGTAGATCTACTATTTTTAGACAAACTCTCCCCTCAGTTAATTCCAGACTCCATTATGTTCCATTAAGTGGTCAAACAAGGTGGCATACCTGTTTCCTGTGCCTGTTCAGTTTCCCATCATTTCATTCGATTTGCACAGCGGCAGATTTGAACCAGAAAACACATATCGTCTGTCGGGTGGAAACCTCGTATGTCCAAAACAGTTACTTTTCAGGATTCAAATAAAAAAATAACAAAAGTAGAAGATCCAAAATCTCAGAACACGTCGCTTGGCGTTTCGAGCTTGTAGATCTGCTACTTTTGATGCTTTTCTGTATGATCAAGTAGGGCGTTAATTTATGAAGAAACTCAAAAAGTTATAATGTGGAGATAAGAGGTTTCTACCCGACAGAGAAGATAAGAGACATGTGTGTTTGAACCGGAACACGAAAAAGGGTGTGTCACCTTCTGGAAACGCGGGACTACAGTTCCTCCACAACGGGCGCGCGCACGTGGACAGACAGGCAGGCAGGCACGCACTCACGCACGTACGGCACTGCACTGCTGCTTTGTTTTCATTCTGAAGCTTCCTTGGGCCAAGCTGTTGATTCCAGACTCCATTATGTTCCATTAAGTTGTCAATGCATCACATGCGGCCTCCGCCCAACACACGCACGCTATACTTTTATACTTTTGTGAAACGGTGACTGATGTCCATTACACACATACGAGAGAGAGCGAGAGAGACATGGAGTCATTGTAATGCCTAACTTCTACTTTGTTGTACAATGGTGTTGCGTGCCAGAAATAGCTGATTTACTCACACTGAGGAACGGCTATTTTGAGCGTGTGATACCGTAGTGCAATGGAATATAAATCTAGTGTAAAACTCTCGTTTGTACTTTAGTGTGAAGCTGTTTGCTGACCCCCCCCTCCCTCCACCCCACACACACACACACACACACACCACGTCAGTGTTTTGAATCACGTTTCAGCCACAACACAGCGATGACGGAGACACATTCTTCCATAATCACCACAAAACTAAAAGGACCGGCCGAGGAGACATATTTGGAGGCTTTTATCACATTCCTATTGTTTCGGGGGGGCTAGGACAGGAATTAGAAACAATTACCAATGTCTACGCGGCGGTTACGCTGACACAACAAAAGATACTGTGTCCATTTTCTTTTCTTTTTTTTGCGGGCCCGTCTGACAGGATGTGAGCTCATTCCCTGGGCTTCCTGTTCCTTACGGGCCTCATGTCTCGCGTGGGGAGCGGAACGGCGGTCGTGTGCAAACGGGGCGGTTCTCAAACCCAGGGGTTCTTGAGGGGGGTGTCAAGCTAAATTATTCATTGTTAGTAACCAAATCGACTTTTACAGGTCTGTAACTGCAAAATGTGCACACACTCAGAGTTGTGGGGGGGTCCATGGCCTTATGCAGTGGTTCTCAAAGTCCAGGGGTCCTTGAGGGGGTTCCAGGGGGTCCCCGGGCAAAATGAGGAACAGTTACAGACAGTACTTTACACTTTAACCCTATTTTAGACTCAGGCTGTTTTGGGAAAATGTTGACCAGTCTTCCCTTACGGGGGGGGGGGGGGGGGGGGGGGGGTCACTGGCACAAAATCTTTTCAGATGGGGGTCCCGCAGCCAAATACACATCAATGTGGGGGTCCTTGTCATCTGAGAACCACTGGTGTAAAGACAGGAGATGGATGCGATGTGTGTGCGTGATTCAACAGCGTCTCTGTCGGGTGGAAACCTCATATGTCCAAAACTGTTACTTTTCAGGATTCAAATTCAAAAACAGCAAAAGTAGCAGATCTACAAGCTCGAAACGCTTCGCTTCGCGCCGCGTTTCGAGCTTGTAGATCTGCTACTTTAGAGGCTTTCGTGTGACGCTGTAGTATGACCAAGTAGGGCATTCATTTTCGTTAAAATATAGAGATAAGAGGTTTCTGCCCGACAGCGACAATATGCATATGAGTTAGTGTGTGTGTGTGTGTGTGTGTGTGTGTGTGTGTGTGTGTGTGTGTGTTTGCCAGAGTGAGGCGAGCATGTAGCTCGGACTCATTTGCCCGCGATTTGTATTGAGCGCTCTGCAAATTGAAGCTGAGTGTCGACCGTGCTTAATTGTCATCGCCAATTAGTGCGTCGCTGGACCGCCGACAATGGCTCAACTGTAGCGAGTGGAAGGCGCTCCTTTATGCCGCTCCAGTGGCCCCGCGGGGCCAGTCAAGACTCATTTGGGAGGCCCGACAACGAGGCAGCACAAAATGCCATCGGGGGGAAAATGAAAACAAAAGACAGTTTAAGGAGAAAAAGACGATGAGAGAGAGAGAGGGGGAGAGAGAGAGTTAGTTAGGGGAGGGAACGGGGAGGGTTGGACAACGGTCACACAGGGGGGAACATGGGGGTCTCTGCTCTTATGGATAGGGGGGAGGGGGGCTCTGACCTGGCCCCACTGTCTGCTTCCCTCTTCCACGCACACACACACACGTGCACGCACAAAACAGAAACACATGCACGTACGCACACACACACACACACACAGTGGCCCCATGACATTCAGCAAGCCACAGTACAAAAGCTTGCTGGAACCTGGTGTTCTCGGTGACCTAGAGGAGAGGAGAGGGAGGGGAGAGGGAGAGGGAGAGGGAGAGGAGAGGGAGAGGAGAGGAGAGGAGAGTTAGTTCATGCTGACAGATAAGTTGGTCAAATTGTTTCTGAGAAAACATCAGCTGGTCTACTGAACGGAATCGTAATTTTGGTCACATTTAATTTGTTTTTGTTTTGTTGTTTGTCATTTTCAAGGAGGAAATAAATTATAAAGCAGGGTTTAAACACAATGCTGGCAATGAAATGACATGAAAAATCTGTTATTGTGTCATCAACAGAACGGATTCAAGAGTGTCCTCTCTCTCTCTCTCTCTCTCTCTCTCTCTCTCTCTCTCTCTCTCGTGAGCTTCTGTCATCTTTATAATGGAGGGTGAACAAGCCCTCTGATAAAGGCTTTGTTGAGACACCTGTGCAGGCATGTGAGAGAGAGAGAGACTCAAAGGTTTGAACAGTAGTGTGAAGTTGACAGGGAGACAGTGTTGGAGAGAAAAACAGAGGGAAAGCCGAGAAGGAGACAGTGTAGGAGAGGCAAACAGTAGGAAAGCTGAGAAATGTAGGAAAACGGTCAAGCTGAGAGGGAGACTGTAGGAGAGACAGGCAGTGGGAAAGCTGAGAAGGAGACAATGTAGGAAAGACAGGCAGTAGTAAAGCTGAGGAGACAGTGTAGGGGAGACAGGCAGTTGGAAAGCTGAGAGGGAGGCAGTGTAGGAGAGACAAACAGTAGGAAAGCTGAGAAATTTAGGAGAGAAAAACAGTCAAGCTGAGAGGGAGACTGTAGGAGAGACAGACAGTTGGAAAGCTGAGAAGGAGACGGTGTAGGAGAGACAAACAGTGGGAAAGCTGAGAGGGAGACAGTGTAGGAGAGACAAACAGTGGGAAAGCTGAGAGTGAGACAGTGTAGGAGAGACAAACAGTGGGAAAGCTGAGAGGGAGACAGTGTAGGAGAGACAGACGGTAGGAAAGCTGAGAGGGAAGAGTGTAGAAGAGACAGACAGTTGTGTGCCTGCAGGATCTCAGAAAACATTTCCAAACATAACCAGTGTTTCTACAAGGATCGACAAGGCGGCGAGCTCTCCATACCATATACTGTATCTTTATAACAAAAGATAAGACCTTTACTGATAGTATATCTTTAAATTACAATTAACACCGCTAACCCTGGTGTCCCTATTTTGGGCATGTCATAATCAGGGTTGCTAGATCTGCTTATTAAAATTTCCCCTCAAGATTTTATCTGAAAATAGCCGATCTACAAGCTCGCGACGCGTTGTGAGCTTGTAGTGTGTGTGCGTGTGCGTGAGTGCGTGTGCGCGCGCGCGCGTGCGTGTGTGTGTGTGTGTGTGTGTGTGTCAGATCTCGTTGACATGTAACCCCTGGTTACCTTGTTGGCCAATGAACCAGGTCACAGCTCAATGAGTCCTTACATTTGCTGTTTAAGTCTTAGTCAAACAGACCTGGCACCAGGGAAAATCACCACCAGTCATCTGTGTGTGTGCGTGTGTGTGTATGTTATGTGTGTGTGTGTGCTGTGTGTGAGTGTGATTGATGCACATGGGCCTAATAGGAATGCAGTCCTCGCTCCTTGCTTCCATATGACCATCTATCATGTTAACATGCGGTTTAAACCAATGTAATCTAAGTGTTAACAAGCCATAGACAGAACGGTGGGGGCTGAGGTTATGTAGCGCGCTCGCGCACCCACACACACACACACACCCTATGAGACCTTTGTACCGGAGAAAACGTTGGGACCTTTGTGTGACATAGTAGCATGTGTCAGAGACAGAGAGAGAGAGAAATTCTGGTTAGCATCCAAGTTCATGACAGGATATTTCCTAGAATAGAATAAAATACAAATTGTATTTTCCACACCTGGAGACTGGCCTATTATGCGTTTCATGTCAATGTACGATGTGATAATACATTCAATATAAATAAATAAATACACATATATATGAATAAATAAATACACACATATATATCGCTGAAACTAAAACTGTTACTTTTCAGGATGTTGTGTATGTATACATACATACACACACACACACACACACACACACACACACACACACACACACACACACATATACATATATATATATATATATATATGTATACACACACACACACACACACACACACACACACACACACACACACACACACACACACACACACACACACACACACACACACACACACACACACACACACACGTGTCTGTAAACACCATTCTGAATATCATGTACAGTAAATGTTGATAACATGGCTATTGGTTACTGTTTGGGTGCGGTGACAATTACGATGAGTGCACATGTTAGCATGTTCTTGTTCTACCTTATTACACACACACACACACACACACACACACATACAGAGCAGGAACTGTGTTTACCTTATCTCCTATCGACGTTGTCTACCTTTGCCTGCACTGATTGTGAAAACTTGAGGCTTGGCCCAGAGACTGATAGGTAATCAACAACTTCACTCTGTGTGTGTGTGTGTGTGTGTGTGTGTGTGTGTGTGTGTGTGTGTGTGTGTGTGTGTGTGTGTGTGTGTGTGTGTGTGTACATAAACAGGCCTCTTACCTCAGATGGACTGAATTGCTCCCCGGGCGCCGGCTCTCTGAGCAAATGGCTGCTCACTGCTCCTATAGTTGTTATAGGATGGGTAAAGAGCAGAAGATGAATTTCACGTATGTGCATATTTATATACAGTGACAAAATAACACCCCAAAGGAGTGGGGGCTATTCTATTCTATTTCATCAGCTGGACATGGGTACAATCAATAGGGTTTACATCATGATGGTTCCCATTACTGTATTTAGCGAGCCAATATTCGGCAATTTTTGGCGAAGAGATATGGTGTAGGGAAAAAAAGAGCAGACCAAGTAGGCTACAGTACAGAGCCAAAAGGTCAAGTTTACAATTATTGAGGGTTTAAGTCAGTGGTTTTCAACCTTTTGCGTGTCAAGGACCCCCAAATTGATACATATTAGCCCACGGACCCCCGTTTGAAAAGATACGCCAGGGACTCAACCATTTTCATTTATTGGGGGTCCCAATCTACACTGTATCATTATAATCAGTGTTCATTTAACTCTCAGAGTTACAGACACATAAGGGTCAATTTGGTTCCTAACTATTCATTTGGCTGGGGACCCCCTGGAACCCCCTCAAGGACCACTGGTGGTCCCCGGACCACTGGTTTAAGTGGTTAAATGTCTGAAAACACACATTTAACATGAATCCAATATGTAGTAGGGGGTCCTGCATCATCTCTCTCTCAGCTTAGAGGTCCTTGGACTGAAAAAAAAGTAGATATTAATTTAATTAATTAAAAGACACAATTAACGAGAGAGAGAGAGAGAGAGAGAGAGAGAGAGAGAGAGGGTTCAAAACCAACACAGTAATAATTCAACTGAACCCACATCAGGTGCTCTCTCTCTCTCTCTAATTCAGCCTCTTAAACATCCGGTACATGTCTGTATTATTTGTCCATAAAGGAAACCGGTTAAGGTTATAATAAAGCTATGGGGCTCAGCCAATGAGACAGAGGGGGCGGGGCTCAGGAGTGTGTGTGGGCGGAGGGTACACGAAACACTCCCTACTGGTCAATGGTTGAAGGCAGTGGAAGAAGAAGTACTCAGGATATTTTTTTACTTTACTACTTTACTACTTTTTATAAAGTAAAAGTAGCCATACCACAGTGTAGAAATACTCTGTTACAAAAAAATAAAAGGCCTGTGTTTTTGTAAACGTACAAAAGTGTTGGCATCAAAATGTACTTAATAGTACCAAAAGTAAAAGTATACTAAAAATGTTTGAAAATAGCAGATCTACAAGCTCACTGTGAGCTTGTAGATTGGCCATTTTCAAATAGCCTATGTATACAATTAGGACTAAAGTGGTTAATGTATGTTTTATAATTACACTCTGTGTAAAAAAGTGCGTTGAGTAAAAAAGTGCAACATTTGCTTGTAGATCTGCTATTTTCAAATATTTAGTACTTTTACTTTTGGTACTGTAAGTACATTTTGATACCAATACTTTAATACTTTTACTCAAGTCAATTTTTTGTTCTGGACTTTTACTTGTAGCAGAGTATTTTTGTATTGGTACTTTTACTTAAGTGAAAAATGTGAGTACTTTTTCCACCACTGAGTACTTGAGTAAATGTACTTACCACTGGTGGCTGGGATGGAGGGGGCGTTCTGAGCGCACTGGACTGGAGAGAGAGAGAGAGAGAGAGAGAGAGAGAGAGAGAGAGAGAGAGAGAGAGAGAGAGAGAGAGAGAGAGAGAGAGAGAGAGAGAGAGAGAGAGAGAGAGAGAGAGAGAGAGAGAGAGAGAGAGAGAGAGAGAGAGAGAGAGAGAGAGGGAGAGAGAGAGGACTCTGTCATTTTGGCAGCGGACTCGCTCATTACGTCTTGCTCGCTCAGTGAGGGACCACTTGTATCCATTTAGACCCAAATCTCACTCTTTATACAAGTTGTTTTTGGGGGGGAAAGACGTGGAAGTCTGGAAATATAAGAAGATCGGATTTTTTATTATTTATCTTTTCGAGACAGAGGGATATAATGGACCCCCATCGGCAGACACAGTAGAGTAACTTTGGAACTTTGATAGAAAATAACAGGGATTTGTGTTGAGATCTGCAGACTGAGGACTCTGCTGCCTGGTGGAGCCATGAGGTTTATTCGTGCGTAAAAAAAAGTGGATATTTGGCACCATTTTGCGCACGGTGGAGAAGTATTTTATTGCTATTTACTTTCTTAAAAAAAAAACTTTTTCCCCCTTTATTTTATTTTTATTTTTTTTCTAACTTTATTTTATCACCTCTTCAACCGGTCATGTGGATTAATTAACGGATGGAAAAGGGAATTAACGTCTGTAAAAAAAAACTATGTTGTTAAACGCATTGGCCCGTGAAACACCGAGGAAATGAACTTTCTACTCTAGTGAATGTTAAATCCTGGTGAATGATTGACATCACTTTGCTACTATTTCTTTTATTTTTTTGCGGACTTGGCTTAAATCAGTCAGAGTTGGTCCTCAGAGAGAGAAGAGCTGCTCACTGAACCTTGACTTTGTTTTTATCATCATCATCATCAGAGCTCTGCTGTTATAGACCTGCGTTACCCATCATGGTCCGTCCTGTTCGCAAGGTGCTTTCTGCGGCTGGAACAGAAGGTCTGGAATGAAACTGTTGTCTTGATTTATCCAACAGGAGAAGAACATGCTGCTGGAGCTATTACTGTATCCTCTGGGGATTTCATATTTCCGAGATGCAGTCATAAATTAAAAAGACTCGAGAGAGAGAGAGAGAGAGAGAGAGAGAGAGAGAGAGAGAGAGAGAGAGAGAGAGAGAGAGAGAGAGAGAGAGAGAGAGAGAGAGAGAGAGAGAGCAAAGGGAAACATTTGTAATTCCTTGTGATTTTTCTGAAGACATGTGACAGGGTACAATGCTTTGGGCAGTTTTTTCTTACAGTACAGAATGTAAGCTTTCATATGATGCATCATTCATTGAAATTGGAAAATATTTGAAGATGATATGACTATTTGAAACTTGTCGAACCAAAAAACCCAAAGCAATTGTTATTCCACGGCAGAGCTCCTCCAGTCAGTCAGTCAGTATGAAGGGGCCCCTGCTCGGCATGGCCCCCCGTCGGTGGCTCCTGGCGCTGTTCCTGTGCCAGGCGGCTCCTCTGGCGCGAGGCGCCTCCAAGGACATCGTGTGCGAGCCCATCACCGTGCCCATGTGCAAGGGCATCGGCTACAACCTCACCTACATGCCCAACCAGTTCAACCACGACACCCAGGAGGAGGTGGGCCTGGAGGTGCACCAGTTCTGGCCCCTGGTCCGAATCCGCTGCTCCCCCGACCTGCTGTTCTTCCTGTGCAGCATGTACACGCCCATCTGCCTGCCCGACTACAAGCAGCCGCTGCCGCCGTGCCGCTCGGTCTGCGAGCGGGCGAAGCGCGGCTGCTCGCCGCTGATGAGCCAGTACGGCTTCGAGTGGCCCGAGAGAATGAGCTGCGAGCAGCTGCCCCAGCAGGCCGACGAGACCCGGCTGTGCATGGACCAGAACAACAGCGAGACCACCACCCTGTCCCCTCCCTTCCCCAAGCCCACGCCCAAGGGCCGCACCCGCCCCCCCAGCCCGCCACAGTGCGACAGGGACTGCCGCTGCCGAGACCCACTGGTCCCCATCAAGAAGGAGACCCACCCGCTGTACGGCCGGGTCCAGACGGGACCCCTGCCCAACTGCGCCCAGCCGTGCCACCAGCCCTACTTCTCGGCCGACGAGAGGGCCTTCACCACCTTCTGGGTGGGCCTGTGGTCGGTGCTGTGCTTCGTCTCCACGCTGACCACCGTGGCCACCTTCCTCATCGACATGGAGCGCTTCAAGTACCCCGAGCGGCCCATCATCTTCCTGGCCGCCTGCTACCTCTTCGTCTCGCTGGGCTACATCATCCGGCTGGTGGCGGGCCACGAGCGGGTGGCGTGCGGCGCCAGCGGCAACGCGGGCGGCGGCGAGCAGCTCCACATCCTGTACGACACCACGGGCCCGGCGCTCTGCACCCTGGTCTTCCTGCTGGTCTACTTCTTCGGCATGGCCAGCTCCATCTGGTGGGTGGTGCTCTCCTTCACCTGGTTCCTGGCGGCCGGGATGAAGTGGGGCAGCGAGGCCATCGCCGGCTACTCGCAGTACTTCCACCTGGCCGCCTGGCTCATCCCCAGCGTCAAGACCATCGTGGTGCTGGCGCTGAGCTCCGTGGACGGCGACCCCGTGGCCGGCGTCTGCTACGTGGGCAACCAGAGCCTCAGGAACCTGCGGGGCTTCGTGCTGGCGCCCCTGGTGGTCTACCTCTTCACCGGCTGCCTCTTCCTGCTCGCCGGCTTCGTCTCCCTCTTCCGCATCCGGAGCATCATCAAGCAGGGCGGCACCAAGACGGACAAGCTGGAGCGGCTGATGATCCGCATCGGGCTGTTCACCGTGCTCTACACGGTGCCCGCCACCATCGTGGTGGCGTGCCTGGTGTACGAGCAGCACTACCGGCCGGGCTGGGAGCGCGCCCTGGCCTGCTCGTGCCTGACGGAGCGCCAGCGGCTGGGCGTGGGGCCGGACTACGCCGTGTTCATGCTGAAGTACTTCATGTGCCTGGTGGTGGGCATCACGTCGGGCGTGTGGATCTGGTCGGGCAAGACGCTGGAGTCGTGGCGGAGGTTCGTGGCTCGCTGCTGCCCCTGCTGGCCGCAGAAGGCCGCCGCGCCGCCCTCCATGTACAGCGAGGCCAGCACGGCGCTGACCGGCCACACGGGCACCGTGCTGGCGCCCGGCATCTACCACAAGGCCGCCCCGCCCTCTCACATATGACTGGACGGTCTCGCAGGTTGGGACTGACGGGATTCAATGACGTGGCAATGTGGTCAGTTTCCGTTTTTATCTGCGGTGGGACGCTTTTAGGCCGTCATCCCACCCTCCAGTGTCTAGATCTACAGTAGGTGTGATTAACCACATTCACGCCCCTGTTCTGGGCACGTGATAAAAGTGCAGATCTGCAAGCTCATAACACGCTGTAATGTGAGCTTGTATATCGGCTATTCGACGAAGACATGTGAGATTGTGTAGAGGGGGGAAAAAAGGAGGTGACCAAGTGTAGACCCCTGGGGGATCCCAGTCCGGGAACGCGTCTCATTTTTAGATTTCTTTGGCTATTCAAAAATATAAGATATAAAAGCTCATAGAGCTTGTAGATCTGCAATTTTGGAAAAATCTTGAAAATCTTTATATATATATTTTTAAAGCGAACATTTGTAACTCAAATCTTTGCTTCTGGGGGGTCCCTGGAACAAAATATTTTACAAATGTTTGCTTCAAAAAATATTGAATAGCAAAAGAAATCTGAAAAGACAAAGACACGTTCCTGGATTGAATGGGTTAAGTGGTTAAGTGGTTAAAAGAACAGGCCCAACCTTTGCAAACGTGTATCAATGAGGGTCGATGGGTGAGCAAGTAAACAAGTGAGTGTTTGTCCAACGGTTTAATCCCATTTTCTGAACAGCAGGCTTTGCACATAGCTGTCTGCAGCAGAGCAAAGTCAACATCTACAGCCTCAAACATTTGACCACCAAACCAACCTGCTTCACTGCACATCACCTACTCATTCATTCTATTGTAATAGGCTCTATGCACAGCAGCCATATTATCACTTCCTTCCCAGGTGTTACCAATGATACTAATGAAGGCTCTGTTCCATTTAGTGTAGCACAGTGGTTTCCACGACCCCCATAACTCTGAGAGTGTACAAATGGAACCAAATGGACCCCAGAGTTACACACCTGTAAGGGGCCATTTGGAAGGTTTCTAGTGAGCCAACATGCACAATATCAGCACCCTGACTCTGTTTGACCAGAATGGAACAGAGCCTTCATTAGTATCATTGGTAACACCTGTCTTCATAATATGGCTGCTGTGAATAGAGCCTATTGCACCAGAGAGAGTGGAATCACACCTTTTACAGAAAGAACTGCCTCCGGGCCACTGTGCGCGCTTTTGTGCGTAATTATGACTTATTCAAAAGAAAAAGAAAAGCTACAAGGGGGTGTGAAGCCATGAATTGAGGGGAAAACTGCACAGCTCTGTCTAGTCATCTCTGAGGACCGAGAGAGGACAGACACGTATTTATTCCTGTACATGTGTATAGATTTACTGTAAAAGTATGTGTATAATGTTTTTAGTTTCTCTCCCAAGACTCCATGCTAGCTATCGGTATGGATTTTTAAGAAGGGAACTCTCTAAGTTGATTAATACTCATTGTACAAAAAGTGTGCTCAGCGTGAGTGAGTGAGTGAGTGATCTATGGTGTATTTAGGGTGAAAGTTTGTACATAAAATCGTACTAATAAGAAATGTGTGTAGGACTGTAGGTGTACTTTACCAGTATTTAAAACCATGTCTCAGTCAGACTTTTAACCTATTTGGAAACTGGATAGGTGTTCTCTTGTCCCCAACGCATACCTACAGCAAATAGAACAAGATAAACTGTTGGCATCAAAGAGGGGACAATGATTTTTAATCCTTACAAGAATGCCATATAACTGTTGAGCAGTGGTGGAAAAAGTACTCAAATTCTTTACTTAAGTAAAAGTACCAATACTGCAATATAAAAATACTCTGTTACAAGTGAAAGTCCAGAATTAAAAATGTTGTAAGTACAAAAGCATTGGCATCAAAATGTACTTAAAGTACCAAAAGTAAAAGTACTAAAATATTTGAAAATAGCCTCGGTATAAAATAGGGCTAAAGTGGTTAATGTATGTTTTATAATGTAATAATTTATACCTGAAAAGTAACTAAAGTTTTCAAATAATTTTAGTGGAGTAAAAGTACAATATTTGCCTATCAGATGTAGTGGAGTAGAAGTAAAAGTATTGTAAATTGGAAATACTCAAGTAAAGTACAAATACCTCAAAATTGTACTTAAGTACAGTACTTACGTAAATGTACTTAGTTACTTTCCACCACTGCTGTTGAGCCCGCCTACACATCCTTTCCATGTACAGGAACGGTGTCATTACAATGCTTTAAGTGGATAAAAACCCTGCCTCTGAAAAAGGAATCGCACATGTCTAATAATTTTGTTTCTTCTCTTGTTTTTACTGTTCTGGCACAAAGTACAGCAACAGGGTTGATTTTCATAATAAGAGCTGTACTGAAGCATCCATGCCAATGGGCTCTACTCCCACCTCCTGGTACACTGCGGAACTGCAGTTCTCCATAACACTAGACCAGGGGTCTTCATTCAACAGGGGGTCCGGGACCCAGAGTGACTACAGGGGGACCACCAAATCTTAGGTTGTAAAAAGGTTTACAATAAGGGGAAATAAATGACATCTTATTAGTCTTTTTCAGGTGAGCTTAAAAGGTACAGTCCACCCCACTCTCAACGTGGGGCCCGGGGTTCTTGAGAGGGTTCCATGAGGGGCCCCTGAAAAAATGTGTGAATATCGCATACAAATTTGTTTCACTATTTTAACCCTATTTTATACCTCAGTTCTTAAACATTTTTTTACAGATCTACAAGCTGTAGAATCATTTTGAAAGATCTTAACCCTTTAAGACCTGGAACGCATCTCTGTCACTTTAGATTTCTTTGGCTATTCAAAAATAGCAGATATACAAGCTCATAGCGCGGCACCGAGTGCCGCGCTATGAGCTTGTATATCTGCTATTTTTGAAAAAAAAACATTTTTAGATTTAAAAAACAAACAAAACACAAATCGTCTCTTATGGGGGGTCCCCTGGCACAAAATATATTCAGCAAAATACATATCAATGCGGGGGTCCTTGACATGGAAATGTCTGAGAACATTAGTCAGTGCACACTGAACCGTCCCGTTCTCTTGCTTCACTGTGTTTGATTTGTGATCGCTGGGTAATTCATTGTTGTTTTTTAGACTATTGTGTCAAAATGTCTCCATCAGTGTCATCTCTTATCTAATTTATTAGCCCTATTCGCTGTGTGCACGTGTGTGAGTAGAAGTGAATGCGTGTGCAAATCCTGAGTACATTTAACCAGTGGTGGATACAAAGTACTCGACAACACAGTACTTGAGTTAAAAGCACAGATACTCCTGGTCAAAATATTATTTAACTACAAGTGAGAGCAAATCTGTACTTACCAAGTACTGGAGTACCACAATAATTAGTAAAATAATTAGTAATCAATGCATTGCTGAATTAAATGCAGATATCTTCCCTCAAAATTCAAATATTTCCCAGAAATGTTCAAAAACCATCACTAGGGAAAATAACAGATCTACAAGCTCACAACGCGTCATATCGCCACGCATTGTGACCTTGTAGATCTGCTATTTTCACTAGATTTTCATTCGTACTTTTTCCCCTTCCTAGAAATGTAGTGGAGTCAAAAGGACAATATATTTTCTTTGGAATGTAGTGGAATGAAAGTCATAAGAATCCAAAAATACAAATACTCAAGTAAAGTACTGATCGTCTTTGTCGGGTGGAAACATCATACATGTCAAATTGTTACTTTCCAGGATTCAAATTTAAAAAATGGCAAAAGTAGCAGATCTACAAGTTAAAAACCGCTACGTTTGATACTTGTGTGACGCTGTAGTATGATCAAGTAGGGCATTCATTTACGAAAAAACACAAAGTTAGAATATGGAAATAAGAGGTTTCTGCCCGACAGCAACGATACACTACAGGAAAAAAAGCACTCAAGTAAATGTAAATGTACTGTAGTGTTCACCACTGGAGTGAATGTAACTCACCATTGTAGGAATGAACTTGAAAGGGTCCAGATGTATACAGTGTACTCACCTGTCTGAATGAGGCAGCTTTCTGTGGTCCTCGTTTCAAGATGAATATTTTTTTTTGTTAAATGAAATGACATCCAATCCATTGCTAAGATTATTTTCTTTTCTAGATATTTATGAAGAAAAAAAACATGCGTGTTTTTTTCGGTTCTGGTTTCATTGGCTGGAACGATCAAGAATAAATGTGTATGGACCTTTACGTCAACATGGGACTGTGTGTTATTTGGTATCCAGTGATATGTGTAAGATTTAGTTATCTGTTCAGTTGCCTATCTCACATCTTTCAGGTGTAAAATACATGTTTCTCACGCACTTTAACTTATGTTCAGGTACTGTAGATGCAGAAAGAAAGAAAACTTGAGGCACACCTTTTTTCTAATACCCAGATATTTAAATGTCTGTAAAAAAAAACATATGCTCCCTTTTTTCTAATGCACAGAAAGTTAAGTTAAGATTTGCACAAATGTATGTTTTTTCAAAAAATAGCAGATCTACAAGCTTATAGCACGGCACTCTGTGCCACGATTTTTGAATTGCCAAAGTATAAGATACTGGTTAAAGTGGTAACTTAACATCTAAAATGACAGATGCTTTCCCGGTCTTAATGGGTTAATTTACAATATTATAAAAAGTTGAAATATGGAGATACAAAGGTTTCTGCCCGACAGTAACAGTATGTGCCACTGTCTTGTCGGGGACTTCTCACATTTCTCATTAAGTGTGTCATTCCTCCATCACAAAGCCGGCCCATAGACTGCTGACCACAGTCAAAAGCCCCATTTTACCGTCCAATTTAGGAGCAACCGTATGCCATGTCTGGTATTAACCACTTACCCTGGCATCTCTATTCTGGGCATGTCATTATAGGAAAAACTATTCAAACATAGCAAGAAAAATGAATGGACATACTTGTGAGCTTGTAGATCGGCTATTTCTTTGCTATTCCTCATATGACAAAGTATATAGGGCAGAGGTGGGACAAAGTCACTGTTTTGCAAGTAGTAGAAGTCTCAAGTCTTGCAAGTGCCCAATTAAAGTATCAATAAAAGGTATCAAGCGACTTGGGAGTCGAGAGCAGTGGTGGAAAAAGTACTATATTTTAGTAAGTAAAAGTATCAATACTGCAATGTAGAAATACTCTGTTACAAGTAAAAGTCCTGCAATCAAAATGTATTTGAGTAATAGTGCAAAAGTATCGGTATCAAAATGTAATTTAAGTACCAAAAGCAGAAAGTTCACATTAGGCCGAATGTCCCATTTAACAACTTTTCAAATGTATAAAATGTATTAGAAATCTTTTGAAAATAGCAGATCTACAAGCTCACAATGTGTCGCATCGCGACGCATTGTGGGCTTGTAGATCTGCTATTTTCAAATGGCCGAAATGTATATAGGGCTGAAGTGGGTAATGTATGTTTTGTAATAACAATCAAAATCTACAAAGTAACTAGTAACTGAAGTTTTCAAATAATTGTAGTGGAGTAAAAGTACAATATTTGCCTTTGAGATGTAGTGAAGTAGAAGTAAAAGTATTGAAAATTGAAAATACTCCACTAAAGTAAAAAATCCTCAACTGTACTACATGTACTTAGTTACTTTACACCACTGATCAAGAGAGGGCTCAAGTCAAGTCCAAGTCATTGGCGCTGAAGTCCAAGTCGAGTCAAAGCATTGTTTTGATTTGGTAAGTAAGTAAAGTCATCAAATTTGTGACTCGAGTCAAAGTCGGGTCTCAAGTCCAAGTCTCAAGTTCACACCTCTGATATAGATGAATCCACAGAGCGGCAATCATAACTGCGGTGTCAAACGAGTGCCGCTCCGCACCGCGACACCACGGCTACAGGCCTTCGCTCTGTGGATTCGTCTACAGGGAGGAAGGAAACATGAAACATGGTGTTCGTAGTGTTGTTGTCTGAGCTACCAGAAAAACTGGCTTCTTTCCTGGAACACAAAAAGATGAGACGTACCGGCAATGAGCACCACGCCGCTTTGTTACATGATTATTGTTTATTTAAAATACTCCATCTGCAAATGATTTTCTCCATTTAAAAACAAAGTTCACAGCTAGTAGCCTACATAGTAAGCAAAAAAAGGGGGTCGGGTCGGGGGTGGGGGAGGTTGTGTGATTCAGTCTTAATCTCTATGTGTTTTGCTCGGGGGCGGGGCTGGAAAGGGGCGGTAGGTAGGGGAGGGTCTTGCACAGGGCTGTTGATGGGCTCTCTGAGGTGTTGAAAGGTGCAGTAAGTGATCTTTTTCCGTTTCGTTTGTTAAAATAAGCGTTAAATAGCTCTGTATTCTGATAGTAATCACTGCTATAAAGAAAATGCATTTTCAGGTCAGGATACCGATTTCTATCCAATCAGGAGAGAGAACTCATACAGGATACAGGATGAACAGGTGAAACTGGAAGTGATGACACAAAGAAATGAGCAGACAAAATGTGCAACTGGAACACTATGGAAATGAAGCTGATAAATGAGGTGTTCTCTTCTCTCCTGTTTGCCTGAAACTGGGAACCCACCTGAAAACGTATTTTTCCGTTTATTAACACATTGAGTGCCAAAAACGGTCCGGACCGTTTTTCATAATCCAAACAAGGTGTGCCAAAAACGGTTATGGCCGTTTTTGGGAAAAAGTTTTCAATTATTATTATTTTTTTCCTTCACAGCACCAGGAGATATCATTTTACGAAGATTTAGACTCCAATCCACTTCCTTGTTAAGTTATGACTTCAAAAGCCTGTATCTCAGCTCCTGTGTACTTTTTGTTTTTACGATGTATTTTCGACTATTTTCAACTGGCCGCAACTATGGAACGGATTACCGAATGTTTTTAATCTTTTTCCCCGGATTGTACGAGACCTCTATGTGTGTAATGAGGGTATCACCGTGAGGACGGTGATCACTGAAAATGTTTTGTGACTACTTGAAAAAGGTCCAAAAATGGTTAAAAATCCAGGCACTGGAGGTACCCTGTTTTGAAAAACCCCTGGCACTCAATGTGTTAAAGAGCTGGAGAGACCATTTAGACAGTGTCATTTTTTTTTCTTTGGCTATTCAAATTTTTTTGAGAAATCGTGAAAATGTGTGCAAATCTTTGAATATATATATATATATTTTTTTTAAACAAACATTTGTTACTCAAATCTTTGTTTCTGGGGATTCTACAAATGTCTTCTAAATCCTAACAGTTTTCTGAAAAGCTTATGTTGCTATAATATCAGTGGTTCTAAAAAAAAATCATGTCAAGGACACCCAAAATTAAAAGTATTTAGCCACGGACCCCCATCCAAACATATGTTGTTCCAGGGACCCCCCAGATTGCTCAGATTTTCACGATTTTTCAAAGAAATAGCAGATCTACAAGCTCATTGCATATCTGCTATTTTTGAATAGCCAAAGAAATATAAAATGACACGGATGCGTTCCCGGTCTTAATGGGTTAACCAAAAACATATCACTTACGACTACCTTTGAACTGGGGATTTGGGATGTTCTCGTTCTGTGTGTTTTTTTGGGGGGAGGGAGGGAGGGAGGGTGAGTGATAACCGTAGAGCCCACTTATTATGGCAGCGGTACGGATCAGGCCAATCAGAGTCATAGTACTGATACATGTCCCGTTTCCACCAGCGTGGTTGCAGGCGTTTTCTCCGTTTGTCCGGGGGCGCTCGCTCGCTCGTGGCTTCGTTCCTTCGTTCGGGGTGGTGGCGGGCCGAGTCTTCATGGTCTATGAGAGCACAGCGTTGGAGTGGCGGATGCCGATCAGGTTGTCGGCGCTGAAGGATCGCCTCATGGCCGCCCGACTCAGGTCCTTGTATTTGTCCTCACATAGTCTGGAAATGGCCTGGACACACACACACACATTTGTTATTTGAAAACTTCAGTTACAAGTTACTTCCTAAATTTCGATTACAAAACATACATTAAGCAAATAAGCCTTATTTTATACCTCGTCTCTTGGTCTGATCTACAGCTTGCAGATCAGCTTTCAGGATTTCTTCTTTTTTTGGTGAAAACCAACCATATTCAACTGCCGATAACAACAGAATGGACGATCGCGGTAAAAAAAAAATGGTTCCGGTGGATAGACGAGACCCTCCCCCCCCCAGACAGCTTTGTTTACATCCGTGATCACATCGTAGCTTCCCTGGCTCTCCGTGGATCGTCAAAATAAGGTCAAAACCGCTGGCAGCAGCGGATGAATTCATTAATTAATACCTGGCCGATAATGTGTTAAAAGAGCTGGAGAGACAGGGAGACCCCTGTTACTTGAAAAACACTCAATAGCAATGATTAGCATCATGATATAGAGCTATTGTTTTTACAAATTTATTAAAAGGTGGTTACGCCACCTTTAACAAATAACAATAAAGAAACTAGAAAAAGTGCTCCTCGGAGCACAGGTCTCCGCCAGGTCAGATAGGTTATTGTGGCCTCCTGGTGGCCAATGTGAAAAGGGTGCCATTTCTTCTTAGGCCTTTCAAGACAATCGACACTACATTCATGATTTGAGGCATTTGTTCCAAACGTGTTTTGCTAAATTAGACCTGCTGGTGGCGCTATAACAGGCCAATGTGAAAAGGGTGGCATTTCTTCCTCGGCCTAGTGGGAATATGCGTGCAAAATGTCACTGAAATTGCATGCTGCGTTCATGATTTGAGGCATTTTGTTCAAAACAAACCAATCTTGCAAACTTTGGAAGCCAATCTTAGGCAATCAGGATGGAGTATGGGAAATCGAACAGATCCGTGTTGATTACATGACTATAGAGATACTGTCCCTCATTTATCAACGGAGCGTAAAAAACGGCTTATATTTTTCCATAAATGCGGCCGTACACCAACGTCGAAGTCACATTTATCAACGAATCCTATACAGCCAATCCTAGCGTATATCAGGTCGGAGCTTTGATAAATCTCACCTCTGAAAACGTGCGTCATTTAAATAACACACCCTTAAATATTCTCGAAACACCCCGATTTTACGACATGAAGAACCAGAACACGACCAAACAAAGCATGGAAAGCCAATAATAAAGAGTTTCGCCGGCTTGCATCGCCGCCTGTCAAGTCACACACACACGCCTCTCTCTCACACAAACACACACGCCCAACTGTGTCTTTACGGTACAATCTTTGTCACGTAGGCTTGTAGCCTACATGAATGACATATTATGATACCAATCACATCGCCATGAATGGAATACGTTTGTATATTTATTTACCCCATACCAAGCAGTGCGCATTCGAGTTACACTAAAATAAAGCAGTCATGTAGGCTATTCCCCATGAGACTCGGGCGGGCTGCAGTGATCCCGTGCCACCACGTTAATAAGAGATTGGAGCGTCGGGTTTATATCCTTAACCCAGCCAGGTTTTAGCCTTCATAACTCTCTATGACATAACTCCATACCATAGGACAGGCTACTGTAAGTTTGTAGACCTCATTGTCCATGAAAGGTTAGTCGGGAGTCCCGACTCCTGGAAAATGCTCTCGCAAAAGCGCTTGTATATTTTGAAAAGAGCAGAAAAAGCTCACAAAGCTTGTAGATCTGCTATTTTCAATGCAGCCAGATCTGTAATCTTATCTGAATGACTGTTAAAGCAGTTTATTTAAATTACTTTATAAAATGTTATATTTTCACAGGGATTATTTATTAGTGTAGATATACATTTTGGAGTGGATTATGTGTGCAGATGCCTGTCAGACAATGCTGCTCCGCAGGTCTAGAATGGAATAAACGGGCGCAGCCAACGTCAACAACTGCTATCGACCGACGTGAGATCTTAGCGTACTGTAGGCTGAAACCAACGTCAGGATATATTGATAAATGCCGAAAGTTGCGGTGATCTCGCCGTACGCCCATTATTTGGTCTGCACCGCGTTGATAAATGAGGTGTACCGATTTGTGTGATGTTTGGACAAAATCACAGGCCAATCTGAAAAATTTAGATTCAGCCAACAGAACCTGCGCCAGAGGTTCTGAATTGGCATCCAAGGAGTGTTTGTGCACAGTTTCGCAGTGACCGGGCCAACGGTGCCGGAGATGGTCACAGACAGAAGGACGGACACACGGACGGACAGAGTGCAAAACATACTCTCTCACCATGCCTTTCGGCCCGGCGGAGACAATAACTGTGGTACCTCTAGTTTCTGAGCGCGCTGGTTGTCGAGTGGCTCCAGAGGGAAGCTGAGGTTATTGTCGTCAGCCAGTTGCCGCAGGTCAAAGTAGTACTTGGCATAAACACTGGCCGGTACGTTGATGTTGAACTGCAGCAGCTCCAGGAAGTGGCGCTCCATCTCGTTCCTGCATGGACCACACACACACATTAACACACTGTACGTAAATCACTGTTACCCAAACACAGGGACCCGTGTATGTGTCCCCTGTAAATATCCAGTTGTTGCCTTTCCTACAACATAAAAATAACAACAAAAGATTGTCAATAATTACAACTGTTTCCCCTCCAGAAAAAAATAGGACTTGAAATAGGGCTTAAGTGGTGAATTCATAGTTTGGGTCCCAGGGAGGCATCAAGAGACATTTCTATTTTTATTTGGTTCTGGAGCTGAAAATCTTTGGTTAGCCCTGCTGTCATAGATCCATTATACTGGAGAACTGGATGCATTTGTATAGTAAAATCCAACAGTGTTCATCCGACTCTCTGGACTGTAAAATCGTACTCATATATACTTTTAGATAATTGGAGGTCAAATGAACACTCTAGATTTGACTGTGTGCCAGTACCAGATCCCAGGTCAAGTTTTAATGTTTCATTCATCAAGTACAAATTTTATTGACCAGCTCAAGCTGCCAAACCAAGCTACAAGCCAAAAAGTTTGTTTGTTAAAGTTATTTTGTGGAGCTTTTACTTCTTTATGTTTACCCATATTTCTCCCCAATTTAGTCGTTATGCCAATTGAGTCACACACATTATGTGTGTTGTCACTGCTGTTGTATCCTACTGGCTCACCTGCCAGTGAGGAGCCCCCACCGGGAGGGCATAAAACCTTAGTCCTACTCCTCCTGCCCAACACTCCCAGCTGACAGGTGCCGCCCCCCAGCCCGTAAGATTACCTGCAGTGACAAATATCACCCTCCTCCTCATTGCCCGGCTTCCCTCGCCCCCGAACACGGGCCAATAGGCTCTATGCACAGCAGCCATTTTGGAGAAAAATTGGGCCTCTTCTTACTTCCTTCACAGGTGTTACCAATGATACTAATGAAGGCTCTGTTCCATTCTGGTCAAACAGAGTCAGGGTGCTGATAGTGTGCATGTTGGCTCACTAGAAATACTAGTGGGTCTCAAAGTGTGGTCCAGGGACCCTCATGGTTCCTTGAGGGGGTGTAACTCCGAGAGTGTACAAATGTACATTTGTACACTCTCAGAGTTATGGGGGTCCTTGAAATTAAAAAGTTTGAAAACCACTGTGCTACACTAAACAGAACAGAGCCTTCATTAGTGTCATTGGTAACACCTGTGAAGGAAGCAAGGAAGGGGCCCAATTTCTGTCCAATATGGCTGCTGTGCATAGAGCCTATTGTGTTAGTACGGACGCACGACAAAGCCAGATGCACCGCGGTGGAGTTGAACCCACAACCTCCGCCGTGGTGAGCAGGTACTTTACCACTGTTTCACCCCTTGGGGCATTTGTAAGCCTTTCATTTGATAAAGACAGTTGAGAGAGACAGGAAACAGGGTGAGGGAATCAAACCGGGGGCTCGTTGTCAGACATTGGAGCCCATGTGGTACACGCCCTAACCACTCAGCTACCGGGGTCGCTCAAAAATGTGTGGTTTCTTTTACATTCATTGTCTATTCATACAGTGTATCGTCTCTGTCGGGTGGAAACCTCATATGTCCAAAACTGTTACTTTTCAGGATTAAAATAGCAAAAGTAGCAGATCTACAAGCTCAAAACGCGTCGCTTTGCACTGCGTTTCTAGCTTGTAGATCTACTACTACTACTAGATAGTTCATTATGACTGTATATGTTGTATAGTTAGAGAAATTGATCAGATCTCACCCTACAGAGTGCAACATGTCTCACACACACACACACACACACACACACACACACACACACACACAGATCACTAACAGGTTGTCGCTGACAGGTGGAAACCGTGTATCTCCATATTCTAACTTTTTGTGTTTTTTCATGAATCAACACCCTACTTGATCATACTACAGCGTCACACAAAAGCATCAAAAGTAGCAGATCTACAAGCTTGAAACGCGGCACAACACGTTTTGAGCTTGTAGATCTGCTGCTTTTGCCATTTTCTAATTTGAATCCTGAAATGTAACAGTTGAGGTTGAGGTTTCCACATCATATCCCACTTTTCAGGAAATGGGATAAAGAACCATGTGCTCTAATGGATCCAATGTAGTAGTCAATAGTCATATAGTCACAAGCTCTTCAAAAGTAGAGACAGTAGCTGATCTACAAGCTCACTTGCTTGTAGATCAGCAGCTTTCACTACTTTTGCACAACACTGTTGTGCCAACGAAGTAGGTTATTAATTTACCCCACAAAAAAACATCAAAAGTTGAAATACAGACATACAATGATTTTGTCCGACAGCAACGAGATCATGATGAACATCAGCGCTATGAGAAGAGATAGGGGAGGTGGTCGCCATGGAGACCGCATCCAGGTATTCTCTTGGTCAGAAGAGGCAGTGTGTGTGTGTGTGTGTGTGTGTGTGTGTGTGTGTGTGTGTGTGTGTGTGTGTGTGTGTGTGTGTGTGTGTGTGTGTGTGTGTGTGTGTGTGTGTGTGTGTGTGTGTGTGTGTGTGTGTGTGTGTGCGTGTGCGCGCATTTGTGTGTGATGTCTGGTTTCCCAGGGCAACTAATGGAGTGGGCGAGAGCCACAGCCCATTATGTAGGACCGTGGAGAGCACTTGAGAACCACCCCGCCATGACCCCCCCCCCCCTTCTCTCAAGCCTTCCATCCGTCCGTCCATCCATCCATCCATCCATCCATGGGCCCTGCGGTCGGGCTGACAAAGAGCACTTCAATACAGCGGATGAAAACACGGCAAAGAAAGAAAGACTGGTCTGATGCACAGAGAAAACACATATACACACATACAGTGGCAACACACACACTTGTATTACTATACTTATGAGGACGTCAACATTACAGAACGGCAACGTCGCATCGGTAATAGATCAGGCATCTTTTCCCAACTGTATAAGCCTAACTTTAGAAACCTTTTTTTTCTTTAACCATGGAACAACCATTTCTCTGGTGAGGGCCGGGGAAATTGTCCTCCTAATGAAAATAGCAGATCTACCATCTCATCGACAAGCTAGCTGTGAGCTTCCAAATAGATGGGCTTTATTGCGTGATGCACTACACATCCCCGTTCGGGTCATACTAATTGCCCAAAAGTACCCAAAAATACCCAAAAGTACCCAAATGTACCCAAAGGTACCCAAAAGCATACCCAAAAGTACCCAAAAGTACCCAAAAGCATACCCAAAAGTACCCAAATGTACCCAAAAGTACCCAAAATTACCCAAAAGTACCCAAAAGTACCCAAAAGCATACCCAAATGTACCCAAAAGTACCCAAAATTACCCAAATGTACCCAAAAATACCCAAAAGCATACCCAAATGTACCCAAAAGTACCCAAAAGTACCCAAATGTACCCAAAAGTACCCAAAAGCATACCCAAATGTACCCAAAAGTACCCAAAAGCATACCCAAATGTACCCAAAAGTACCCAAAATTACCCAAATGTACCCAAAAGTACCCAAAAGCATACCCTAATGTACCCAAAAGTACCCAAAATTACCCAAAACTACCCAAAACTATCCAAAAGCATACCCAAAAGTACCCAAAAGCATACCCAAATGTACCCAAAAGTACCCAAAATTACCCAAATGTACCCAAAAGTACCCAAAAGCATACCCAAATGTACCCAAAAGCATACCCAAATGTACCCAAAAGTACCCAAAATTACCCAAAAGTACCCAAAAGCATACCCAAATGTACCCAAAAGTACCCAAAAGCATACCCAAAAGTACCCAAAAGTACCCAAAAGCATACCCAAAAGTACCCAAATGTACCCAAATGTACCCAAAAGCATACCCAAAAGTACCCAAATGTACCCAAAAGTACCCAAATGTACCCAAAAGCATACCCAAAAGTTATATTGTAAGTTTACTGTATATGCAGACGGCCTTTACTATGTTTCACCCGTTTCAATTGAAACGGGCCTCTACCTCCCCCTCTCCCTCGCACCGGGGCCCTCTGTCTCTCTCGCCCTGTCGTTATAAAGGATACAGCATTGTCATATTTTTTGTTTGACTGGACTGCTGCATTACTACAATGACCATAATGCTTTGGGGCACTGCCCTTCCTTGTGGGGAGGGGAGGCTGCGTGGGGGTGTGGTCTACATTGTAGTCAGGAAATAAGGTGAGATAAAGAGACTATGAGTCAAATGACTCATAGTCTCTGGATATGGATACAAATCTAAAAATACAGATAAAACACAAAAAACACACCAGGATCATGTTTATGGGTCGTAGACCTAGATAAAAATAGGGGTTTGATGCAAAATCGGCGAAATGTCCCTTTAACTACCCTAGGAGACATGGGGAGAACATGCTGATGACGCGGAGGAGAAGACACGCCCCTAGTGCCCACAGAGTCCCCAGTGGGAATGAAACCCAGGACCTTCTAGCTGTGAGGCAACAGCGCTACCGACTGCGCAAGGGCCACCGTGCCCCCAATAATAATACTAATAATAATAATAATCAAAATATACAAAGTAATTAGTAACTAAAGTTTTCAAACACTTGTAGTGGAGAAAAAAAGTACAATATTTGCCTCTGAGATGTAGTGGAGTATAAGTAAAAGTACTGAAAATTGGAAGTACTCAAGTAAAGTAAAAAATACCTCAAAATGGAGGTACAATACTTAAGTACAATACTTGAGTACATTTACTTAGTTACTTTCCACCACTGCTTGTTGGAACGGCAGGCTGTGTGGCAGACTTGTAGACCCTCTGTGAATCTCTTGCAGTGATGTGTTTTGGTGTGTTCATGGACTATCATCTTTTTGCCCATTTATTTGATAACAGAAGTGCCGTGAGTAGCTTATCATATTCTAATAAAACTGTTTATTTGTGCATGACAGAAACAGTCTAATATCATGTGGAGTAAACAGGATGTAGATCGGATTAAATCAGGGCTCATCTAAATTAATCACCTGATTATTTTGAAGGAAGTGAGTCTTGTAATGTTAATTTAATGTGAGTGAATTGTTTTTGCTATCTTCTATCTATAGCTGCCCATGGTGGAAGTGGGGCCTCATATTAGCTCTTAAAACTGGCTTCCAGATCCTCAAGGCTGCACCTATGTATATGTATGCTTTTACCATTTATGCTTCCCCATGTTTGATAAAAGGCAACATTGACCTCACAGGGCTGTTCTATGTATTAGCCTTTATCAAGAATGAGACTGGCATCAATTTGTTACTATTTTCCTGTTTTTGTTTTTACTTTTTAGGGTGGTGTAACCACCCTCTATAAGTGGCTTTTGGCAATTATGTACACCGCCCAATCCTGCACCGTGATTGGCCAATTTTGTACCCTGCAAAACCCTGCCATTGTTAATGCAAATCGATACTTTTGCAATTTGTATACACCGAGAATTCTGTACACCGGCCAATCCTGCACCGTGATAGGCCAATTATGTACACAGTAAAACTCTACCATTGTTAATGCAAATCGATACTTTTTGATTCGCATGACACTAGCTGTAATATCAGCCAATCACATTACAGCTAGTGTCATCACCAGCTAGTGTCACTGTAATGACCAATGTGACCACACCACCCACTTCACACTGGGTGTGATTTTTTTATTATTATTTGGTCATTGGTTGCTTAAACCCTGTAACCCACTGGAATATAATTTTAACCGTTGTTTTTCTTTATCTTTATCCATAAACCCTATATAGTAGTGATGTGCGGGCCGACCCGTAGCCCGCAGGTCCTGCGGGTTGAACCACGGAGTGGGAGAGGACTCAAATATAGCTATAGATAGAAGATTGCTAAAACAATTCACTCACATTAAATTAACATTACAAGACTCACTTCCTTCAAAATAATCAGGTGATTCATTTAGATGAGCCCTGATTTAATAGGATCTACATCCTGTTTACTCCACATGATATTAGACTGTTTCTGTCATGCACAAATAGACAATTTTATTAGAATATGATAAGCTACTCACGGCACTTTTGGGTACATTTGGGTATGCTTTTGGGTACTTTTGGGTACATTTGGTTATGCTTTTTGGTAGTTTTGGGTACATTTGGGTATGGTTTTGGGTACATTTGGGTATGCTTTTGGGTACATTTAGGTAATTTTGGGTACTTTTGGGTACATTTGGGTATGCTTTTGGGTACTTTTGGGTACATTTAGGTCATTTTGGGTACTTTTGGGTACATTTGGGTATGCTTTTGGGTACTTTTGGGTACTTTTGGGTACATTTGTTTATGCTTTTTGGTAGTTTTGGGTACATTTGGGTATGGTTTTGGGTACATTTGGGTATGCTTTTGGGTACGTTTAGGTAATTTTGGGTACTTTTGGGTACATTTGGGTATGCTTTTGGGTACATTTAGGTCATTTTGGGTACTTTTGGGTACATTTGGGTATGCTTTTGGGTACTTTTGGGTACTTTTGGGTACATTTGGGTATGCTTTTGGGTACTTTTGGGTACATTTGGGTATGCTTTTGGGTACTTGTGGGTACAGTTGGGTAATATTGGGTACTTTTGGGTACTTTTGGGTACATTTGGGTACTTTTGGGTATTTTTGGGTACATTTGGGAATGCTTTTGGGTACTTTTGGGTACTTTTGGGTACATTTGGGTACTTTTGGGTATGCTATTGGGTACTTTTGGGTACATTTAGGTCATTTTGGGTACTTTGGGGTACATTTGGGTATGCTTTTGGGTACTTTTGGGTACTTTTGGGTACATTTAGGTATGCTTTTGGGTACTTTTGGGTACTTTTGGGTACTTTTGGGTACATTTGGGTATGCTTTTGGGTACTTGTGGGTACATTTGGGTAATATTGGGTACTTTTGGGTACATTTGGGTACATTTGGGTACTTTTGGGTATTTTTGGGTACATTTGGGAATGCTTTTGGGTACTTTTGGGTAATTTTGGGTACATTTGGGTACTTTTGGGTATGCTTTTGGGTACTTTTGGGTACTTTTGGGTATGCTTTTGGGTACTTTTGGGTACATTTGGATACTTTTGGGTATTTTTGGGTACTTTTGGGCAATTAGTATGACCCCAACCACCCTCAAATTGTATAAGTCAGGGGTCTTCTAACAGGAGGTCCGGGACCCCTCAGAGTTACTACAGGGGTTCACACAAATCTTTGTGTGATGGGGAACATTAGCCAAATGCAGATCTACAAGCTCACAACACCTGGTGCTGAGGCGTGGTGAGCTTGTAGATCTGCTATTTTCGGAGAGTGGGTGTAGAGGGGAAAGAGCAGACCAAGTACAGAGCCAACAGTCAAGTTGACTAAATATTGAGGGTTTAAACTGTCTGAAAATACACATTAGCATGAATCCAACTATCTATGAAATCTATGAAAATGTTTAATCTACAACAGTTATATTGTATTAACATACTCTACCATACAGATTGGACAAAATTACATTTCATTCATTTAAAAAAAGTTACATAGTGAGGCTTTATTTTTATTTAAAATAAATTATAATTTGTAAACAAAAGAACGTTAATTGATCTATGAAAAAGTTCAATCTGCAAAACAATTTTATACAATATGTAGTGGGGGGTCCCTGCTTCATCCCTCTCTCAGCCAAGGGGTCCTTGGGCTGAACAAGGTTGAAGACCCCTGTTCTATGCAGTGGTTTGAGCCACACTTCAACGGCGACTCGGCAGCAATGCAGCTGGCAATGCTCGGTCCAAATAGCTGCTTTGTCGCAGCTATTGTGAACGCAGCATAACACTTGCGACAATAAAAAGAGCAGCCTGCTCAAATATTTTTGCCTATTAGAATTTGTGACCTCATGAATTTGACAGTAAATCATCAAGTATCCATCTATGTGGGGTGCTCAGATGAAATTCCCTGCCATACCTTTTGCACCATTGTTTGCCTTAAGTCAGCGTCGAAGTGTTTAGGACCATTTCAGATCATAAACCAATCGTCTTGTTTCTCTATCAGAGGGGCATATCCTGCTCTACAAACTAATAAATCATCTGAAATCATAAACCGATTGCCTCTTTCTTTATCAGAGGGGTGTATCCTGGTCTATAAAACCGGACAAATTAAGGGTTTCAGTCTTTGAAGTGTTTCCATGAAGGAGGAGCTGGTTCCACTAGGAAAACGAAACATAAAATCAATCTAAAATTCAGCACTGTAGCAAAAAAAAAAGTAGCAGACCTACAAGCTTGAATCCTGAAAAGTAACGGTTTTGGACATGTGACATTTCCCCCCAACAGAGACAATAAAAAAAACATATTGACATGAAAGCTGAACTTTTACTGAAACGTTATGGCCAGTTTAAAATAAACCTATTCAGGAGGCACTAATAATTGCAACTCTTAAAGGTGGGTCATGATTCATTCATAGCATCATACGCTAGCTATGGTTTCCACAAGGTTTTCTCAGCAAAAATGTTGTAGCCGGGTAAAGAGGGTAGAAGCTTGGGTACAGAAATCATGGAAAGGGGGGTACTGAGGACACTGGCATGGATCAAACAAACAAAGCCATTTTAATCCATTAAGACCGGGAATGCATCTGTGTCATTTTTAGATTTCTTTGGGCTATTAAAAAAATATTTTTTTTTGTGAGAAAATCGTGAAAATGTGTGCAAATCTTTGAATATATACAGTATATACATTTTTAACTAAAATCTTTGCTTTATCTTTGAAAATCATATATAAAATTGCAGATCTACAAGCTCGTAGCGCGGCAGTCTGTGCAGCGCTATGAGCTTGTATATCTGCTATCTTTGAATAGCCCAAAGTATAAATGAATGGTTATAGCAAAAAAAAAAAAAAGCTAAAATGACACAGTATGCGTTCCCGGAATGAATGGGTTAAAAGGCAATAAGGATTGTGGCCTATAGTCCAGCTCTCTCCACCAGCTCACACAATGAGAAACAGAGAATAGAGGCTCTTCAATTGCTTTTAGATTGGAACCCTATACAAACACTTGTATTCCCGTTGGCCTACCTGCATCACTCTTTCATCTCCATCTCTCTCTCTCTCTGTGTGTCAGAGACGTCTAAATCTCCTCTTTGCAGCGTGCATCCACCTCATTCACCAAGCAAACAAGCACGCTGCACTATGTGATGCTTTTTAAAAATGTTCTTCAATCTGATAAGATTGAACCAACATGAACCAATATGAAAGGAAAAAGAAACTCCACTCTAGAGATACTGAAAATGTTTGTATTTTCACATCGAAAAAAAGGATAATAATACAGCAAAATAATCTCCTCTCTTATCTTTGTAAACCTCGTTATTCAGGAGTCTGATTTCAGTGGATAAAGACAGAGGATGGAGTGACAATAATGGAGCCAATTCAAACGTCACGTCTAATATTATCAATAGATAATGGTGAGAACACGAAACCACATTAACCCTGGCGTACCCGTTTTGGGAAAGTCTCAGAAATAGCCTACCTCCTTTATCGTCGCTGTCTGGGCAGAAACCTCTTATCTCCATATTTAAACTTTTTGTGTTTTTTCGTAAATGAACGCCCTACTTGATCATACTACAGCATCACACAAAAAGCATCAAAAGTAGCAGATCTACAAGCTCTAAACGCGGCGCGAAGCGACGCGTTTAGAGCTTGTAGATCTGCTACTTTCATTACATTACATCATTGGTTCTCAAAGTGGAGTCCGGGGACCCCCAGGGGTACTTGAGGGGGTTCCAGGGGGTCCCCAGCTAAATGATGGATAGGAACCAAATGGACCCTTATGGGTCTGTAACTCTGAGAGTGTACAAATGGAACCAAATGGACCCTGACGGGCCCATTTGGTTCCATTTGTACACTCTCAGAGTTAAGTTAACATTGATTTTACAATATGAATTGGGGTCCCAGAGATAGAAATGCCATTAAATGGGGGTCCGTAGCCTAATGCATGTCAAACTGGGGGTCCTTTAAATTAAAATGTTTGAGAATCACTGCTAGAGCCGTAAAAATCTTCTCTTATGGGGGTCCCTGGCTTATCTTTTCAAATGGGGGTCCGCGGGCTAATAAGTGTCCATTTGGGGGTCCTTGACATGAAAAAGTTTGAGAACCACTGCATTACATTACAGTCATTTAGCAGACGCTTTTATCCAAAGTGACTTACAATAAGTGCATTCAACATAAGTAGGCAAGAAAACTACCAATGACCAGAAGTATTAAGTGCATTCTCTTCTAAAACAAGCAACTAAGAGTATAACTAGCGCTCAGACGTGTTCATGAGATGTGATGGGCCTTTCTCCCAGACACTTAGCAAGGCACTTGATTGGGCTAGCCTGCTTAACTGCTCAACTGCTTTAAGCCAACTGCTTCAAACACAAATACTAATACAAATACAACTAATACAAACTAACAACAGGCTACTGCTTAAAGCACTAATATACTTAAGCACTCAAAGTACAACTAATAGCAACCTGAAAATCCTATACTTGGACTACACCAGATGAGTTCAGTAGCTCAGGTCTCTCCAGTTTGAAAGCACACTGGAGGATAGTGATGTGTCGTTCATGATCGATTTGTTCAAAAGAACTAGTTAATTTGCCGTGAACGAGCTCGTTCACTTTCTGAAACTGTTACGTTCACTCGCGACGTAAAAAAAAACGCTCCCACGATGGTGTTTTACACACATTATAAAACATACATTAACCACTTTAGTCCTATTTCATACCTAGGCTATTTGAAAATAGCAGATCTACAAGCTCACAACACTATTGTACTTTTACTCAAGTACATTTTTAACACTAGAAAATAGCACTACTGAACGAGAACGTGAACGAATCATTTGAACGAATCATTGCCGTGAACGTGAACAAAATCGTTTGTTCACTGAAATTAACTTTTTTTCCCACCACTACTGGAGAAAACACTGCCAGGGCTGCCTTTATAGTCCGTGAGATGTGATGGGCCTTCTCCCAGACACTTGATTGGGCTAGCCTGCTTAACTGCTCAACTGCTCAACTGCTTTAAGCCTATACTGCTTCAAACACAAATACAAACTAACAACAGCCTACTGCTTAAAGCACTAATATACTTAAGCACTCAAAGTACAACTAATAGCAACCTGTTAGATAAGAAAACCCGATACTTAAGACTACACCAGATGAGTTCAGTGGCTCAGGTCTCTCCAGAGTTTGAAAGCACACTCTACATCTGTTCTTTGTTTAGTTTTTCATCTTGACAAAATTTGAAAAATAGAATCTTTTGGAAACATTTTAATAGCACACACTCCTCCACCTCAAAACTCACATGTCCTCTACCGTGATGTCCTTGAGGATCTGGCAGTAGTCCACGTTCCAGACCGCCTGGTCGTCCCAGACCTTGGAGGCCAGCAGGATGGCTCCCAGCGTGATGCGCTTCCAGTTGGACGGACAGATGTCCAGCTCGGCGTAGGTCAGCAGCCTCTCCAGGTACACCTGGGGGTTTGATGATGAGAGATGATGGAGATGATGAGACCACTGGGGACTAGGGTTTGGGATCCTCTGGGAGTTTAACCAGTGGTGGAAAAAGTACTCACATTTTTTACTTACGTAAAAGAATCAATACTGCAACGTGGAAATACTCTGTTACAAGTAAAAGTCCGGAATTCAAAATGTACTTGAGTAAAAGTACAACAGTATTGGTATTAAAATGTATTTAAGTACAAAAAGTAAAAAGTACTCATTATGTAGAATGTCCCATTTCACAAGTTTTCAAATGCATACAATGTATACAAATCTTTTGAAAATGGCAGATCTACAAGCTCACAATGCGTTGCGATGAGCTTGTAGATCTGCTAGTTAAATGGCCAAAATGCATACAGGGCTGAAGTGGTTTTGTAATAATAATCAAAATCTATAAAGTAACTAAAGTTTTCAAATAATTGTAGTGGGGTAAAAGTACAATATTTGCCTCTGAGATGTTGTAGAGTAGAAGTAATAGTACTGAAAATTGAAAGCTAATGCTGGTTGCCGGTTTCTCTCCCGACCTGGCAACCTGGGGCTGCCATGCAGAGAAATAAGCAGCCCCAGCATTAGCTCGTTCTGTTATTAGCCGTTAGCTTCTCGGAGTTTTAGCGCCTGTTACATTATCATGGGACTCAACAATGAGTACTAGAAGCAAAAAAACAGACTTTGCATTTGTTAAAATAGGCGAATTTGGGCTATCCACTATCCTACTGTCATGCCAACGGTGGGGGTCGATAGGGGGATCTGTGGAGTCACGCGATTTTCATTTCTACGTTGGTAAGTGATTTGACGCACATCAAACATAACACTTAAAATGAACGGAATTCTCCTTTAACGGTTCCCTTTTAGCGATTCCTATAGGGGGTTCCAAATGGACCCTTACAGGTCTGGTAACTCTGAGAGTGTACAAATGGAACCAAATGGAACCAAATGGAACCTGCTTGGCAGAAATGGAAATGAAAATACAAAAATATATTTTCGTGAACGGAAATAAATAAACAGATAACAGCTTATGTTCACAGCTTTCAGGAGACGTAGTTTCAACAAATACACATGTAGTTCTTATCAGCGGTGTGTTCTAGTTTTTTTCGGAGGGTATACTATACGATACGATCTGGACTGTATACGGTGTATACAGCGTATAACGGTAGAACACACCACTGGTTCTTATTGATAAAAATCATAAAGAACTTTTTTTCCCCCACAGCAAAAGACAAAAGGTCTTCCTGACCTTAATGTCACTGGTTGTATTTTTATGAATTTACCGCCCTCTGGTGGCCAGTAGGTGAAAGTCAACAGATACATCAATGGCACTAGCTCAGAAAGTGATTGGATTACTTACTCACCTTTCATTTGTTCAAGACAATTAATATCGGTCCATTATTGAACCAAATGCACTGGACGTTGTTAAAAGAAGTATGTTCAGTAAAATAATAATGAAAATATATTACTGACAAACCAGAACACATTTAAGCCATTGGTTCTCAACATTTGTTTAACATAAATCCTCTCTTCTGGGGGTCACCTGGCACAAAACCTTTTCAGATGGGAGTCCGCAGCCAAATACATATCAAGTTGGGTCCTTGACATGAAAGAACCACTGATTTAAGCATCATATCAGCCACAGATTCAATTGTAGATATATCACTATGAATACTTAGGAGCCAGAACAATATCTTCACCACTAAATAACCCTAACAGACACACAGACTTGCACAGACACACGCATAGACACTCTATCACTCACACACACACACACACACACACACACACACACACACACACACACACACACACACACACACACACACACACACACACACACACACACACATAGATATAGAAACCTAGATACCTCATTGGCCTCTGCTGTTCATTGGAGCGACCTGTTTCGTGTGGTGGCCGCCATATTTCCGGAGGGCACGGGCACTGGCCAATCACAGCGTGTTGACTACTGGCCACTCACAGCGCGTCTTTTCCAGGACTTGTCAGAATCTAGTTGTCCCCCTTCTGTGACGCACGCGGAAATCCCCCCCCCCCCCCCCCCCCCAGAAGCGGAAGCACGCCCGCCATACGGGCGTTTCAGAGCCAGAGGAGGCGTCTACCTTTATATGTCTATGCACACACACACACACACACACACACACACACAGAGGACCACTCACCAGAGTGACGATGGCACACTCTGCAGTGAGCTGCGCGGCGCTGAACAGTGTCCTGACAAAACGGTAGATGAGCTTGTGTTCCGGATCTACACGGGCGTATTCCTCTGGCACTGGGTCTCTCTACAGGACACACACACACACACACACACAGAGAGAGAGAGATGTTTTATAAGGTTTTGAACCGTTCTCCAATGTCATGAAACTACATGACGATGACAAAAAGAGCGTATAGGCTCTACAGGACAGTGCTGTGTTGCATTTGGGGGTAAAAAATTCAAAATAAATTGGCAATATTACATTACAGCATCCCCCGAATGTGAATGCTTGTCATTATTATAAAATAAAATAAATTCATGTTTCTAGTGTGGCTCCATTGTTTTCAAGCAAACATTTTTAACTCAAATCTTTGCTTCTGGGGGGTCCCTGGAACAAAATATCTTAGATGGGGGTCCGTGGCCAAATACATATAATTTTGGGGGTCCTTGACATGAAAAGGTTTGAGCACCACTGATATAGAAACATACGTTTTTTTTTTCAGAATACTGTTGGGAAGACATTTGTAGAATCGGCTTAAGGTCTTAATGGGTTAAAGTTTTGATTATACCTCGTCTTATCTATGGAATCCCTTCTGAATCGGTGTGTTTGCTTTGTTGTTCCTTACTTTATAATTCCCCAAAATGTTATGGGAACTTTATATTAGCAAATTGTGTAATATTGTGATACAAATCAAGTTTATTATCATCATTGTGTTGTATTCTAGCAGTCCTGTGATTAGGATGGTGGTGAAATGGAGGCAATTAGATACTCACACAGAGAGGGTGTAACTTCTCATCGAAGATGTCCAGTGACTTGTCCGAGTCCCTATAGGAGACAACCAGTGGTGGAAAAAGTATTCAAATGTTTTACTTCAGTAAAAGTATCAATACTGCAACGTAGAAGTACTCTGTTACAAGTAAAAGTCTGGAATTCAAAATGTACTTGTGTAAAAGTATAAAAGTATTGATATCAAAATATATTTAAAGTACAAAAGTAAAAGTACTCATTATGCAGAATGTCCCATTTCACAAGTTTTCAAATGTATAAAAATCTTTTGAAGATAGCAGATCTACAAGCTCACAATGGGTTGTGAGCTCTATTTTCAAATGGCTGAGATGTATATAGGGCTGAGTGGGTAAGGTATGTTTTGTAATAATAATCAAAATCTACAAAGTAACTAGTCACTAAAGTTTCCAATAAATGTAGTGGAGTAAAAGTACAATATTTGCCTCTGAGATGTAGTGGAGTAGAAGTACAGAAAATTGGAAATACTCCAGTAAAGTAAAAAAAAACTCAAAACTGTACTTAAGAACAGTACTTGAGTCTGAACAAGGCCATAGCCACACAAAATCACAGCTCCATATACCCAATGGGTCAATATACCCATACAATGTGATGCATATGACACGTCAATACAGATGAGGGTAAAATAAGGACCTACCTGTTTTTTATGTGGTAGTATATTGCTAATGTCACACTGTGGGCAAAGAAGAAGAGCAAACAAGTTAGTCCAGGTCAGGTTCCACTTTCATGTGACTTCACCCTAAAGCAAACCATTCATGATTAAGAGTTCTGGATAACTCCATCTGATTAATACAAGACTTATTTAATATATAAATAATATAAATATATGAGAAAAAAAATCTTCCTCATTGGCTGATGCACAGTGATCTTTTTAAAAGTTTACCTTTTTGGCATTTTATGCTTTTAGATAGGAGAGTGTAGGGAGACCGGAACAAATGTAGTCATTATTTATTCACAAGCTCTTGTTAACACTTGTCATTGGTTAAATATTTAGAAAAACCCACACAGACACACTTAAGTTCCACTTTCACATTCTCTTTCACCTCGTGTCTCTATTTTGGGCATGTCATTATAGGCAAAGTTATTCCAAAAATACTATAGCAGATCTGCAAGGTCACAACGCTGCACACGTCACAACGCATTGTGAGCTTGTAGACTGGCAAAATGTTGTGCTACTTTTGCGCAACACTGTCATTCGACGAAGTGTATTAACCCATTAAGACCTGAGGCGGTTCTTTAAAATGTTTTCTAAATCCTAACTAAAATATTTTTTCAAGATTTTTCAAAAATAGCAGATCTACAAGCACTAGGTGCCGCGCTATGAGCTTGTATATCTGCTATTTTTGAATAGCCAAAGAAATCTAAAGTGACACATATGCGTTCCAGGTCTTAATGGGTTAATGTAATTAATTTATGAAAAAAACGTTAAAAAGATGAAATATGGAGACACAAGGTTCGTGATGAATAATCAAAGACTTTCACCAGAGATCAGAGCACTTGTCAAATTAGGTGTGACTGCCAGGGATTACTGGCCTTACACTGGATCATGACCATTGTGTGGTACCACGGTTGTTTTTAGGGCAGTGGTTCTCAAACATTTTTGGCTCAGGTCAGCCCTGTAAATAACTTTTTCATCTACGGCACCCCTGAATTACATTGTTACTTTATAGCACCTTTTGTCATATTAACGGTACGTAAATATGTAAATCTTTCCCCCAAAAGATACAGTATGTCACGAGGAAAACTGAAGAGAATATTTGTTTCCATTAGGACAGACTGAAAATAACTTTTATACTTGGAGTTTAACCACTTAAAACCCCAGGATTCCAATTCTGGGGGGGAACATTCACCAAAAACAGCAGATCTACAAGCTCACAACGCGTCACATTGTGACGCGTTGTGAGCTTGTAGATCTGCTATTTTTGGTGAAGAGACTTGGTGTACTGAAAGAGAACGCACCAAGTACAGTTTAACTCAGGTCCGTTTAGAGTTTCTAAGTGGTTAACCCATTAAGACCTGGCTGGAACGCATCTGTGTCACTTTAGATTTCTTTGGCTATTCAAAAATAGCAGATCTACAAGCTCATAGTGCGGCACCGAGTGCCGCGCTATGAGCTTGTAGATCTGCTAGTTTTGAAAAATCTTTAAACTTTTTTTTTTGGTATTTTTTCAAAAAACTGTTAGGATTTAGATTTTTATTAAAGAATCGCCTCAGGTCTTAATGGGAAACTGAAGTGACATTGATAAATTCCAAATATGATCAAGTATCCTGAGGCAACCCTGGACTTGCGTCAAGGCACCCACTTTGAGAAACCCTGGTTCAGGGCATGGCTGTTCATTTATTCTGTGGTTTTCTAGGCTTGTCTTTCTGAATTTTCTTTACTCCCATTTTCACACACGGACGACAGAGACAGCCATGCAAGGCACACAACCTGCTCGCTGTTAGGGGTTCAGTGTCTTCTTGCTCAAGGACACTTCACACCATGCCAGGAGGAAGCCGGGGATCAAAACCTTGGGATATTTTTGTTCCCAGACACCGACTCTCTACCGCCTGAATAAGTGCCACTATAAAGCTGGCTTAACCCATTAAGAATGGGAACACATGTGCCATCTTCAGATTTATTTGGCTATTTTTTGAAAAATGTGTGTGTGTGTGTGTGTGTGTGTGTGTGTGTGTGCGTGCGCATGCGTTCATGCGAACCACCCACCATTTGATTGTGCTTTTGAGGTTGGGCTGGCTGACGGTGCTGTCGTCTATGAAGATGGTGGAGCAGGAGCTGTACTTCTTGGAGAGCGGACCGGGAGACGTCTGCACACACACAACAAAAAACACAACTTTATTATTCATCTACCTCACTGCGTCTCAACGTGGCGGGGGTCCAGGGACCACCAGGGGTACAAAGGTCTGGAACTCTTGAAGAGTACACAAGCAGGCCTAGCGGTCCGGGCACTTAGGCTCAATGTAGCCGGACAGCGCGTTGAGGGTTTGAGTCCCGAGCCCGATGGCCTTTGCTGCGTGTCATTCACTGTGTCTCTCTTCACTAATACTATCCAATAAAAGGCAGAAATGGCCCCAAAAAAAGATGGAACCGAGGTTCAATTGTACATTCTCAGTTAGACACTGAGGATTTGACAGTGCAGATTAGGGGTCCCAGTATGGTTTAGTTCATAACCTGTTTTAGACCTTTATTGATACAGGTATATCCTTTTGCGATATATACATAAAATACAAACACTCAAATCAGAATTCCTGATATACGAGTTATGGAAGCAGATAGTTGCAATTTCCAATAGAGAGACGATATGAAAAATGGTAAATGGTGCATTTATATAGCACTTTTATCCAAAGCGCTTTACATAGATTGTGCATTACATTCACCCATTCACACACACACACATTCACACACCGATGGCGGAGGAAACCATGCAAGGTATCAACCTGCACATCGGGAGCTATTAGGGGTTCAGTGTCTTGCTCAAGGACACTTCGACACTAACTCAGGGGGAGCCCGGGATCGAGTTCACTCTACCCGGCCACTCTAACCCTGAGCCACTGCCGCCCCGTAAAGAGAAAAGAGTGAGAATGTATCTTGTGAAGGCCAATAGCTTCGTTTGGCTTCCAAATGACGAGCTATTATGCAAACGAAACAAAGGCAAATTATGGCTAAAGACACTGTGACAGTAACGTTATGGATATGATTTGGATTGTGACATTAAAGATAAAATGTTAAAAGGAGGGCGATGTCACTGCACCAAGCCCACACATATACTTTTAAAAGTAAACTGTTGTTTGAATATAGAGGACACACACATTGTAATTAAATTGATCGTTTGTTTAACTTTTGGCATTTCTATAAACCTATATATTCCCAAATACAAGACGCTTATGTTTGTCTTCCTACACAGCTAGTCATCCATGCTGGCATTCATTTCAAAGAGTTCCGTGCTGTGAAGGCTTAATTTCTCCAATAATGGTCTTTTATTTAACTCAATAACAACAAGTCAGCTCGTCTCAAATACATAACTCCCATCTCAGCATCATTATTTATCCACATACAAATTCCAGGTTTCTACCCATAGCTTCCTTTTTAATAAATAAAGAAAAAACTGTATAAAAAACTGACAAAGAAATAATTTCCATTCCATTAACATAACCTCCATGACTAACAAAAACATCCACCTAAAGCGAGCATGGAAACTAGTTTTTTTTGCAATATCGAGGAATTTATCGTATCCATTCAGCCTCTCCAGCTCAACAAAAGCTTGTTAATGGAAAACCATAACTCGTATGTGTGCATGTACCACAGTGAGTGAGCTGAAGAGTCCTTGTGCATGCAAAGTGAGAAGGTTGTAATAAAAAGAGCAGAGCTAGCCGAACAGCTGAGCCGAGCTTAGGAGAGGAGACAGTGGAATGGAGGTCAGTAGGTCAAAGAGAGCGACACAGCTAATCCCTACTCAACACCACAGGCCAGGACAAACTGTCAGGTCAAAGGACGCATACTGTAGCCTGGTGGTCAAATAATATGGAAATATAAACACACACACACACACAATATCAGTGGTGGAAAAAGTACTCAAATGTGTTACTTAAGTAAAAGTATCAATACTGCAATGTAGAAGTACTCTGTTACAAGTAAAAGTCCGGAATTCAAAATTTACTTGAGTAAAAGTACAAAAGTATTGGTATCAAAATGTTTGAAAATAGCAGATCTACAAGCTCACACCGCTTGGTGATGCGACGCGTTGTGAGCTTGTAGATCGCCTATTTTCAAATAGCCTAGGTATAAAATAAGGCTTAAGAGGTTAATGTATGTTTTATAATGTAATAATCTATATCTGCAAAGTAACTAGTAACTAAAGTTTTCAAATAATTGTAGTGGAGTTAAAGTACAATATTTGCGTCCGAGATGTAGTGCCTCCGTGGTGGAGTAGAGGTCAAATTATAGACAATTGGAAATACTCCAGTAAGGTAAAAGTACCTCCAAATTGTAGTTAAGTGCAGTACTTGAGTAAATGTACTTAGTTACTTTACACCACTGCACACACACACACACACACACACACACACACACAATATATATATAGAAATCATCATCACACATTGTATTTGGGCTACACTGTGAAAATGGTCGGTTTACAAGCTCAAAAAACAACTTACATGGTTCAAATTAAATCTCTAGGCGGTCCTAACGAGAGCCAAGAGTAACACAGCTGTTTATATATGGACACTTACGTGACTGACGTGGTTTATGTGGTTGCTTTTCCTCTTGTCTCGTACTGAAAAAGGGAAAGAAAAATATTTGGTCAAAATTCACCCAAAAAGGCATGCAGAGCTGTTATGTCGCTGAACACTCGCTTAGCCTCGACTTATTTATTATGACGAATTATGGCAATGATGACATGTCCAAAAGAAGGACAGGAGGTTCAAAGTGGCTAAACTAGCACAAAAATGGTATCTTGAAATTGAAATGTACATTATAATTATCATTATTAATAATGCTTTTTTTAAATAGAGTAAGTACTCACTTACTCAAAGCACTTTACTATGGTTCATTCATTCGTACATTTGGAGGTGGTATTAATTGTATCTATTTATTTTCCTCTCCTTTCCAATTGCGAACCCCACTTACTTCTAAAACTAGTGATCTAACACACACCCCCATGAATGATGAGAGAACCTCACCAACCACTGCAGTGATTGTTCTCATACAGTATATCATTTCTGTCGGGTGAAAACCTCATGTCCAAACCGTTCCTTTTTATTATGAAAAGAAAAAATATATATATATAGTGAAAATACCCGCTCTACAAGATCTGTTAGATCTGCTATTTTCACTACTTTTGCGCGACACTCTTGTTTGATGAAGTAGGGCATTAATTTACGACAAATCATGAAGATAATATGGAGATACAAGTTTTCCGCCCGACAGCAACAATCTATCGTCTGTCGGGTGGAAACCTCATATGTCCAAAACTGTTACTCTTCAGGATTCAAATAAAACAGTTGCACCAGTAGCAGATCTACAAGCTCAAAACTATTGTTGATGCTTTTGTGTGAAGCTGTGGTATGATCAAGTAGGGCATTCATTTACGTAAAAACTCAAAAAGTTAGAATATGGAGATGAGAGGTTTCTGCCCGACAGCAACGATATGTACTGTGTGAGTGTATAAGGTGTTTCCCATACGCCTGCCTTCATACAAAATGAAAGAGGCTCAACTAGTTGACCACACAGGCCACCACAGGTCCCAGCGTGTCAGGTGTCATCCACTCTCTCTTTTCTGGTGCTGTCCGTGTCCTCCGATAAAGCAGAAATAAAAGGGTCTTTCAACCACTTTAAACCTGGCGTCCCTAATGTTGGGCTTTTGTCATCATCAGAATGAGCAAGCATTGTGAAATACCAATTACGAAAATAGCACTTCTATAAGCTCTCTACGTCAGGGGTCTTCAACCTTTTCAGCCCAAGGACCCCCTAGCTGAGAGAGAGATGAAGCAGGGACCCCCTCTATATTGTAGAAAAGTGTGTTTCAGATTAAACTTGTTTTTTTCTTTTTCCCCTCTACACCTCTTTGCCAAAAATAGCCGATCTACAAGCACACAACGCCTCGCGCTGCAAGGCGTTGTGAGCTTGTAGATCTGCTATTTTCTGCTAATGTTCCCCCTCAGAATAGGGATGCTAGGGTTCAAGTGGTTAACTCATGCACTGCCAGAACTTTTTTTTTTGCGTTTGCCCACTGCCAGAGATTTTTCATTGAAAAGAAAAAAGTACTCAGGAGCCGAGATACAGAAGTTTTAAGTTTTAAGTTAACAAGGAAGAGGATGGGAGTCTAGATCTTCGAAAAATCATATCTCCTTGGTCTTTGGGTCAAATTTGAAGAAAAAAAAAAAGTGGCAGTGGCAGTATTGGTTAATTACGTCAGTGGCAGTGAATGAGTTCATGTAAAAAAAAAAAAAGATTTGAGATTTGGCGGACCCCCTATAGTAGCTCTGAGGACCCCCTAGGGGTCCCGGACCCCCTGTTGAAGACCTCTGCTCTACGTGTCACGATGCGATCTGTTGTGAGCTTGTACATCTGCCATTTTCAACACGCAACACCATTGGGAAAACAAATATATAGGGGTATGAAAATGATTGCCATTGTCCTCCGAATTTATTCACAGAAATTCAAACGTTCAGAGTCGGTGGCGATGGGTGCTTTCAGAATAGGACAATATTGGGTGACACGATAGCTGGGTGACCCAGATAGGCTTCAATGCCCGACAGCGAGTCCCCGGTTCGATTCCCGGGCCAGCCAGAGTACCATTTGTTGCATGCCACTCTCCTGCTCCCTCCCCCGTTTCCTGTCTCTCGCCACTGTGACAATCCAATAAAGGCTCAGAAAATCCCCCCCATAAAACCACTTTATAATAGGACTATGCTATAAACAGTTCTACAGGCCACTTCTCAATGACCGAGCACAAAACAAGATACCGGCAGCACACCCATTCACTACTATTTCATGTAGAAGGTGTAAACGATAAGGTTTACATCTTATCAATACAATAGTATAGTGAATGGTGTGCTCCAGTGTCCCTGAGAGGTGGCAGGAGGTACAATTGTTTCTAGCAGTGTAAGACAGTAATAGAATGGGGGAGCTATGAGGCAGTGCCTGACTGCCTGTGTGAGGGCTTCCTAGGTTTGAGCTTTTGAGAGCTGTTTTGAAGGATTGGAGGGTGGGGCAATTTTTTTATATTTGTAATTGTTAAAGCAACTAAAGTCACAAGTGGGCTACACAAACAACCTGTGTTTAGGCTTGTCACAATTATTACATAATTACATGCGTTGTAAGCTTGTACTGTAGGTCAGCTATTTCCACTATTTTTATTTTTATTTTAATATATAAAATAGGTCAGCAGTCTTTGTAAATTTCAGTTATCTGTACATTTTTGATTACGAGCCTTAAGGGCCAAACACCACAATGAAATCGCGAATGACAAATTGTCATTTGTATGACAATTAACCATCCATCAACTTACATTTTGTAATGGTGACAGCCAGCCCTATACCTGTGTTGTGAGAATAACATCATGTAGCCATTGTGTTAGCATGGTGCTCAGGGGGTGTCGAGTGTCAGGCGAACATCATGGGATCAAACACTAAAGTTTCCCCCCGGCCTGGGTGAATCACTGCTGCCTTGTCGAGGGATTGTGTGAGATTGTGTGCGTCAGTGTCTCATGTCTCTCTCTCTGTGTGTGTGTGTGTGTGTGTGTGTGTGTGTGTGTGTGTGTGTGTGTGTGTGTGTGTGTGTGTGTGTGTGTGTGTGTGTGTGTGTGTGTGTGTGTGTGTGTGTGTGTGTGTGTGTGTGTGTGTGTGTGTGTGTGTGTGTGTGTGTGTGTGTGTGTCTCTCTCTCTCTCTCGTGTCGGGACAACTCACCGTCTGTCTGGGATTTGCTGAGGAAGATGGTGCTAGCACAGGCGTGGTCCGACGGGTTCGACTCGCATGCCAGTTCTGTGAACACACACACACGTTGTAAAATGATTATAGATTATGTTTTATAATCGATTAAATCGATTACTTTGATTAACTGTAGCACCACTGCAACTAAGTTTACCATACACCTGCCAATTCAGGGTTCCCACACATTGTTAACAATGAGCTTTCAAAACTTTTCCATAACTTTTCCTAAAGTATTTTATCCTATTTCCAGGCCTACAGCAATCATACGGTGCATTAATGAGGCTCTTGAGCGAGGGTGTCAGGTGACAAAAAGAACAGATCTACAAGCTAACAACGTACCACAGTGCAATTTGTTGTTAGCTCGTAGATCTACTCTTTTTTTGTCACGTGATGTCCTGTATACATTAGGCCGCACTCGCGCAGCTCGTGCAGCACAGCACTACATTCTACCATGTTATAGATTTCACATAATGTTAGACAAAAACTATGTACTGTACGTATATCCAAACATTTTCCAAAATATTCAATTAATTCCAAACCTTTTCCAGGCCTGGAAACCCGATTTTCTCATTTCAAAATATTTACAGGAATTCCATGACCGTGGGAACTGAGAACCCTGTGCCATGTTTGTTTCTATTGGCAATGCATGCAGACACACTCGCCACCTCTTCCTCCTTACATGCCTGTTTTGCATAGTGTGCATTACAAGTGAGATCCGATCGCAATGTTGACACAACACAGTGGCAAGTTGGCAACGCATAGAATTACCAGGTGTAAATGAAACAGGCCTGGTCGGATCGCTAGTTTCCCCCAGACCACATATCGGAATATGGATTGCAAATTTAGCGACAGGTGTGAATTGGATTCCACTTTCTCTGCCATCTGCATCATGGCTCTCGTTTCTGTTAGCGCCACAAATGCACTGGCAGCAGCTTCCTGTGCCATCAACATTCAACAGACATCAAACTACACACAGTAGTGATGCACCAAAATGAAAGTTCTTGGACAAAGCGGAAAGTGTGGAAACACTTAAAACGTTTTGTGTGTGAATTTATTTATATCGTCTCTGTCGGGTGGAAACCTCATATGTCTGTTTTCAGGATTCAAATTAGCAAATGTAGCAGCAGATCTACATGCTCAAAACATGGTGTGACGCTGTAGTATGTTCAAGTAGGGCATTCATTCACGAAAAAACACAAAAAGTTAGAATAGGGAGATAAGAGGTTTCTGCCTGACAGCAACGATATACGATAAACTTTACATATGAGTAAATATAGCCTACAGGTAGGTAAGAGGTCTATGCAATTCTGTGCCTACATTACAGTACATGTCTCCTACTGTACGTCCAATAAATACCCTACTCCTTAGAAAGTCTGAATACAAGAGGGACAAATATGCAAAAAACTAAAAGATATAATTCATGAAAAAGATCACTTAGAATTCACAACAACAACTGAGATGGATAGAAACGAAAGAACTGAAAATAAAAACAATTTAACCGGTAAATTAAGTCATAAGACATGGAGCTACGTTGTTGAATTATGTCATTTTGGGCACAAAAAAAGTTTAGGAACTACTGATTTAGAAGGCATTTGTAGAATCGGCCTCAGGTCTTAATGGGTTAAGGAACACCACAGGAACACCACAACATGGAGATAATGAATGTTGACCTTTGAAAATCTCTATTTTTAATGGCCTCACGGGTCCACATTTATACTCCCAGAGACGCTTTGATACAAGGACAGACGCTTCAAAAACGCCTAAACATTACATTATAGCACCAGGGCCTGTGGAGCGGACCTCTGTGCATAACCCGGTGATCAATTCAATCTGACTGATATGTGGAAAAAATGTATTCAAGCTGACTTTTGACTTCATTTTGCCATTGTCACACCGTTCCTACCACCACCACATCTACCAGCATCAAAACAGTGGTATTACTCCACACCATGCGCTTGAAAAGTTGAGGATATTAAACTTTTATGTGCGTCTATAAAATGTTAGAAAAACGTGGGCGTGTTTCAAGCGACTGGGTGTGATGTAGCCTGGTAAAGCCCCTCCCTCCGGAAAATCTCATTTCCATTTGATTTCAGGAAGGAGTCTGGCCTGAAAGGAGCTACACCATGAATTTAAAAAATAATAATAATATTTGATATCATATTGTTTATGTCCCTCAAACGTTTTTCAAAAGGTTTGAGCCTAAATCAAGCCTCAGATATACTCATTCCAACTAACTTCTCTCTGGCTTATAAAGCACTTTCACCTGCAATACCACATTGTCCTGTTTGGCACGGGGCGCAATTGAGCCAGTTTGTATGCATGTTATGTCCTGGTTCTGTGTGGAAAAAGTAAAAAAAAAAAATAAGAAAAAAATTAAAAAAAAATTAAAATGATTTTTTTTTTTTTTTGTTAGAACTGAAAAACGGGAGGAATTGTTCCCAGACGTGACGTAGGGTGGGGGAACAAATCTGACGGACTGTTTTCAGACCAATTTACATAAAAACCACAGATAGCCTATGAAAGCCTGCATGCTCGAAGTCGGGTATTTGTTGGAACAGAAGAGAGGCGGGGGAGACCAAAAACACACAAAAATTAAGAAAAAGTAAAAATTCATGGTGTAGACCCTTGAAGGCTTGTCTGGGCGTTTCTAGCCCGTTCACCAAATGGACGTGCCTATCAGCGCCGTCGCGCATCGTTCTGTGATTGACAGCGAAAGTTGGCCAATCAGGTCAGGTGGTGAGTTCGAGGAGCCCGAATGGAACCAAGTGCAGCCTGAGTGCAGCCGACCAAAAACAGTGTTTTCTACTCTCTTTTAAACTTCAAAACGCTCTCAGACTTCTATTTTGAGGCACGGAATTTACTTTTAAGATATCGTTTGGATAGAATTTAGTTGTTTAACTTCATATATGTGGGCAATTAATCATGACGGAGCCTATTTAAAAATAGAAATTCAGAGAACCGGCAGGGGCGGGCAGTGACACTCATGTATCCGAATAAGTCAACCTATTTTGGGCATGGCCGTCTCAAAAGACCCGTTGCGTCACATTAGTCTGGAGGTGGTAAAAATGCACTGGCTGAAGGGGAACACTGCTGATTGGCTGAAGGGGTTGTCAGTCAACGGTATTACTCCCGCCCAACTCCAGCCCACAGCCAAATTGCCAAATGGACGATCATGCCAGACTCACTCCTGAAATAAATTACAAATGAGATTTCCGGAGGGAGGGTTTATGTGTTGGTGTGATCATCCCCTCAGACGTAAATTAAATGACTAGGACTACACTCACTGAGCCTGAGCCAGGCGAGCTGAGCCGACAACTACGACTGAACTCCTGCAAACAATCACACTTTGACTCACACTGGCCCCCGTCTACTCCAGACTCCGAATATATCAGAGGTGAAAATCAGAGCAGATGCTTTTATCGTCTTTTTGGACTGCAAACGCAATCTGCCTCCACACATCACAGAAGGCCAGACTGACGTTTTAACGGCCGGACACTCCATTAGACCAGTTCTTTTGGATTCCAAAGCTCTTGGGGGGGGGGGGGGGGGGGGGGGGGAGACTTGGGAGAGAGATAGAGACACTACATTTTTGATGGACAAATACAAAATATATGAATAAAATGTGTTGAGCACTTATAATATAGTATTATGTGTTAGCTTGTGTACATATTTTTTTTTAACCTTTCACCTTGAAAATGCAGTTTAGGGGCAGGATACCAGTAACAGTATTTACCTGAGCCAGTACATGTAAACTAATTTCAGTCACTTTGAGATTACAGGGGCACTTTCTCCCTTTACCCCCTGCACCATTTCTGACACTGCTATGCATAGACACCATCAGTAGGTTTTGCTTATATTAAATATGTGAGATACTTTAAGAGGTCAGCAGCTGCCTTGGATGTCTGCATAGTCCAGATACTCAGGGGAGATTCCTGGGGATGGGGTGGGGGGAAGGGGGGGTCTTTCATAAGCAGACCTTTGGACTCCAAACTGACTGGGCTAGAAATAGCACAGTGCCTTCCATAGCATGGCCAAGTGAGGCTCTTCCAAGGCTGGGATTACCTCCCTTTGGGTCATGATAAAAAAAGGATTCTGGAGTCATTCTGCTATCTACATAATATTTGGCCCTATCTTGAAAATAGCCGATCTACATCGACACGTTGGGAGCTTGTAGATCGGCTATTTAGGCATATATATATGCCTATATTTAGGCTTAAGGGGTGAGGCAGCACGATAGGGCCCATAGTCCATAGATTATCACCCTAACCCCAATTAATTTAGGCGTTATGCCAATTCCCAATTCCCCCCGCACAGCACACACCATAGATTATCATATCAAATAAATACACATATTTTGGTCCACACTAAACTGGTCCACACTAATTTGGTCCACACTAAACTAACTAGTTAAAATAGTCTAGGTGTGTGATACAAGTAAAAGCAGTGTAAGTGATAATAGTGATGAATAGCTCTATATTCTGTTAGTGATCACATTGCTATAGACTATAGAGTATAAACTTGTTCAGTAACAGGTGTCTCCCTGTACGGCTCTTCATTAAACAGTAACACAAAACATATTTTCAGGTCAGGATACCAAATTTGGTATCTGGTACTACTTTCTCTGATAAAATTAGAATTCCAACCTCAAAATCTATTTTATGTTTGCTTAAGAGAAGGAGAAATGGCAGAGATCTCAGTTTCTGAACAAACACACTGCTATCGGAATACAGAGCTTGTAGAAAGAAGAAGAAATGAAAAAACACATATCACTTACAACCCCTTTAAAATGTGGCATCAGAATATTTATGGCCCAAATGGATCAATATTCCATACATTAGACTAGAGAATATGATATCCTGGCGCTGCTGGAGAGCACACCCCATCTATTGAAACATTAGGCCTATCTATATCATATCCCTGGCCAGAAACGTTGCCACGCCTCAAGGGTCAATGAAGAGTTATCTTATCTTTACTTCACATTCACAATTTGTTTATTAGAAAACGAAGCTAGGGAGACAAATCTTTTCCGTCTAGATAAAACAAAAAGTAAATCACAGAAATGCCGTCGGTGGAATTTAAGAGGTGGACATGACTATCCAAGTTTGGGCTGGTTCTTGTTCAGCCACTGATAAATAAACAGGCTTTTGACTAGATTAGTAGGTGAATATGGCTGCAACTACTGATTACTTTCTTAGCAATTATTGTATTAATTAAGGCCCGTCTATATTATATCACTGGCTAGAAGGAGAAGCTGAATTGAAGCGTGTCTTATTATATACATCAACAAATCAACGTTTTTTGAAAAAAGAAAACAATTTGGATCATTTTTGTTTTAATCATTTAAACCCTATAAACTTCATTGACAGCCCCCCCCCCCCAATTATTTTAATTGATTAATCAATTAGTTTGATTAACTGTTGCACCACTTATCACATTCTCAACTTCACTTCACACAAACACAAGGATGCAAAGCAGAAAGACAAGTGTCTTTCATCCAAGGTCACCTTAGAGATGGGATATAAACAAAGCCTCGAATATATTATCATGAAAATTATAAAAGATTCTATATCTAGATATGGAATTTATGGAAATTATGCTGCATCTTTTTCAACAGGGCAAACAAAAACAATTCCCCTTCTCCATCTCTGTTGCGTCCAATTCTAAATTGTTAAATTGTGTGATTAGGGTACATTAGATTGACATTGTTATAATAACTTATTATTACCTGCCATTGTCAGAACTATGTTTTACTCTTATGTACCCGAGCACAAGATGTAACAATAAAGAACCGTGGAGTGAAAAGGTCAGAATGAAATGACATACCGTAAAACTAACATTTAATCCATATAAGTCACTGCTACATGTTCAGCTGATTTAAGAAACTGAGCACACATTTCTGTTAAGTAGCAGTTATTCATTTATATTATATAATGCATATGAATGTATCCGTTGGGATCAAAATGCCTTTCTGAAGAAGAACCCGCCAAATGGAATTTGTTAGTAGATCAGTGGTGGCATGTGGCAGTGGGACTGACTGGCAAGCAAGAGTGGCAATAGCCAAAGAGTGTGTGTGTGTGCTCAGCTGACGGGATAGTAAACTAGTTGTTGTATGTAACCAACAGAAGACAGACAGAGACAGACAGACAGACAGACAGACAGACAGACAGACAGACAGACAGACAGACAGACAGACAGACAGACAGACAGACAGACAGACAGAGAGAGAGAGAGAGAGAGAGAGAGAGAGAGAGAGAGAGAGAGATTTGTTTACAGGGGAAGGCCCAGGTCAAGTCAACTGAAGTAAAGAGCTGTTTATGACTGTCCTCATCAAACCCTGCTGCTCTGAAAGCACCCCAGAGGATCTGGATCACATGTCCATGAATCTCTGTATGCGGAAAAAAACATTACATTATCTGACACGGTTGTTTCGTCAGAATCTGTGACCGACTCCAGGCAGGGGGTCAATGTCTTAATGCCTTACTAGACTGGGATCAACTGGTTTTGGAGACTTCTGATCCGGTCTAAAGCGGATATACGTAACCTTGCGTCACGGGGCGGCGGAGACTAGAGCGGATATCGACATAGCCTGTGCTGCTGCAAATTGTGCTCCCCAAAATGATTCCCCTCAGTCAAGAGTGGCCTACACACAAAACCTGTGATGTGGTGCAAGTCACATCAACTCATCTTTAAAAATAACTATAAATGTGAGTGTACTGGTATGTCCATGTTTTATTCTGTCTTGTAGCGACTGGCGAGACGAGGCTATTTGATTCGGCCTTCATGTGGAGGAACGATAACATTGCGCCACCCAACCAGATATATAACTGATATTAGTTGGGGGGCAGGTGTGGCCTAAAACGAATCACACTAGTCAGTTCGTAAAACAAAAACCAGCGGCTTTTCCACCTGAAAGCATCTCGTTTGGTGGTAACACCATAAAATCATTCATTTAAGTGGACAAATGGAATTTAACTCTGACAGTTTACAAATGGAACCACTGTCAGAGTTAAATTAACACTGATGATTTGACTGTGTGTAGAGCTTGATGTTGATAGACTTCAAGTTCATCAGCTAAGCATCTTCACAGCCGACCTCTGAGGTCACAGAATTCCCATCCATTTCGGCACAACACTAAATTAAGGAGTGCTGTTATGTAGAGAAGAGTCCAGCCCCTCCTTCCAGGTGTCTTCAAAAGCGGACAAACGTTCAGTGATCTGCTGCTTCTCAAGGTTGGGTCCGAGGACCCCAGGGGCCCAATTGGACCCTTGCAGGTCTGTAATTCAGAGTGTACAAAAGGGTACATAGACTATATAGACCCCCATTTGTTCACTCTCAGAGTTACACAAACACTGAGGGTTTTACAGTGTAGAATAGATCAAAGAGATAAAAAGTTTGGGTAACAGTTTCTATGCATCCCATGTCTATATTGTGTTGTTATAAGTTAAGCATAGATATAAAGCATTATAATCTGCTTATAACACGTTAGATATAAGCACTCATAAATCTGCATAATACTTTATAACAATGATCATAACACATTATACATGTATAATGACTTATTAATCCTTGCTTATACTTCTGAGTCCGACTTTTGCTTTCGTATCTATGATGCGAAAGCAAAAGTCAGACAGGATAAGATACATCTATGATAGTGTTGATCCCAGGCTAAAGCAGATTGCAATGCATTATAAGTATGTTTATAACACATTATAGGCATGGGATGCACAGCAAGTGTAGTTTGTATCAAATTGCCTATCAAACTGGAGAGGCTTTTTAAATCAAAAAAGGTTGACAATCAGTGCAGTAAAACCCACCCACCACACTAATAACTGGTTCTGGTGTAAGTAACAAGTGCTCAGGGAGGCATGTCTGGCTCAGGGGGTCAGCAACCTTTTTGACATGAAGAGCCATGTTTATTTTATTGGGTCAGTGAGTGTGCCATATCAATATTAAGTTGAATTATGACACCACATCAAGAGTGTCCATAGGCTATACATAACCTATTTATTTTTCTTCTTCAGAAATATTTTCTTCATAACAGGACGCATGATCATTAAACTCAGAGCAAGTTTGAATGAATGTAGAATTATGTGCAGGGTGTCATGTGTATAGATGTGAGGGGACTTAATTTAACCCATTAAGACCTGGAACGCATCTGTGTCACTTTAGATTTCTTTGGCTATTCAAAAATAGCAGATATACAAGCTGTAGATCTGCTATTTTTGAAAGAATAATTTTAAATACCCTCTCTCACACATGCCAGTGTGATCACCCTCCCCTGTGCCATTGTTGGCTTAGCTACCCCCTGCTCTGGCGGGCTTACCATCGGGGAACTCTCTGTCGCTGATGTGCTGCAGGTAGGGCCCGGTGTTGTCGTCGCTCACGTCGGTGCTGACCTGGTACTCCTGGAGCCGCTCCGGCGGCTGCCTGGACGGCTTGGGACTCCCCTCCGGAGAGACGCAGCACGTCACCGTGTTCCCCATTGTTATAGTAGTATTCTAAAACAACACTGGTGCTATTGTTAAAGGGGGGCGGGGTGGGTGGGTATTAATTATTAGTGCAAATAGTTAATATGGACGACTTCAAAAAAGGAACACACGCCGTTATCTTTGCCGGCTTCTTCTAGTTCTGCAGCTTCTTCTCCGCCGCCCAGCAGCACCGGGGAGGAACCGCATTCCTGTCCATCTGTGTGTGTGTGTGTGTGTGTGTGCGGGCCGACGGTTGCTTCCTCTCTCCCCGTCAGGAGGAGCCAACAGGCCGGCCTTGGCAGTCACAGTCTTGCCGGCGGGAGAGGGAAATCAATGTTAGGTGTTAATATAAATGGACTTGTCCTTGAAGATTAATTACTTTGTCAGGACAAGCCGGACAAGCCTTAACGTCGACGGTCAAAAAAAAACACTTTAGAGATACTGGGCAGCAGCTTCTTCAACGGGCATTCTTTATCCAACAGTCCCCACGGTGTGTCTGTTTGTTTGTTCATTCATTCCTTCACTACCGAGCTCGCTTCTTCTTCTTTTTTTTAGCACCGCTTTATGTTGTTTTATACTTCTTCTTACGCACGAATGTGTATTACTGCTGGTATCCTAGGAGGTTCTTATGTGTTGTATAACACATGTTGTGTGTCAGGTATGTACAGTATTCTTTGACTGCCAACCGGACGCCTTTCTTGGTCGCTAATACTCGCCCCAAGAAGACGCCGACGCGTCGCCAACTCTAGCCCGAGGCTTCTCCTCCGGCCTCCATCGAAACCCAAACGCAGTCCGCTCGCCTCCTTCTTCTTTAGCGGATAAAATAACCAACCGTTTGATAAAAAAAAATGAGGGGGGGGAATCTATTACATTTAAATAGGAACGCCCAGGTTAAAAGTCTGGTTGGGCTTCTTGTGCGTTCATGTCGGTGGTTAGTACCGTGCTCGTCAGGACAGTTTTAACCCGGATCCCGTGCGTTGCCCGTCGGGTTGGAAAAATCAGGGATGTTCCCCCCCTCCACCATCTGTTGGCTTCAGGGTTGCCAGGTTTTGGGGGAGAAACAAGCGACCTGTTCTAGGAAAACAAAAGAAGCAACTTAGGGCACTAGGCCACTATGAGCAGTGGTGGAAAAAGTACTCAAATTCTTTACTTAAGTAAAAGTACCAATACTGCAATATAAAAATACTCTGTTACAAGTAAAAGTCCAGAATTCAAAATGTACTTGAGTAAAAGTACAGAAGTATTGGCATCAAAATGTACTTAAAGTACTAAAATATTTGAAAATAGCAGATCTACAAGCTCACAACGCGTTGGGGTGCGCACCCCGAAACAACAGGTTGAGAATTGATTGCATGAAACAATCACCTGTGCATCCAGTCTCAATGTTGGTAAACAAATAATTGGTCTATACTGTATACATTGAAAACAGCCGACCTTAGGCGACCTACAAGCTCGCTACGTGTTGTGAGCTTGTAGACTAGATATGCTATTTTCAAAAAATCTTGAAATAAAATGTGGAATATTTTGGAAGATTGTTGAAACATACAACACAAATCTGGTACAGGACTCCCTGGCATAAAACAATTTCAGATGGGGAAGAACCACTGCTTTAAACAATAATCAAAACATGTGTAAGCAAGCCCAAATAAGCAACTACACTTTTGAAACAAGCCCAAATAAGCAACTACACTTTAAAACAAGTCCAAATAAGCAACTATACTTTAGAAACAAGCCCAAATAAGCAACTACACTTTAAAAACAAGCCCAAAACAAACACAACCCGCAACTACTACCAATATTTACAAGCCACTACAGAAAAACAAGCCCAAAGTCGCTTAGAACAGCAGACATGGCAACACGGGTTGGCTTCCCAGACACCATAGAGGTCTCGCGCGAACTCGGGACTCTGACAATGCGAGAGATTTTTTTAGACGCTATCATGTTTGGTTTATAATTGGCTGCACGCCGGTGTCGCGCAACGAAAATAGCCGATATCTAAGCTCACAAAGGGTCGCGTACGCGACGGGTTGTGAGCTTGTAGATCGGCTAAAAAAAATGAGGACGGGGGCTCGGCTTTACGAACGCTGCCGGCGGGACCCGCCTACTTAAACAAAGATATTCATCAGCCGGCCATTGGCTGAATTGGCTGTCTGTCGCAAGCCATTTAAACCAATGGAAGTAGTTGAAATGCTACTATTTTCCAGTGGTGTAAAGTAACTCAGTACATTTACTCAAGTACAGTACTTTCTTCAGTATTTCCGATTTTCAATACTCCACTATATCTCAGAGACAAATATTGTACTTTTTACTCCACTATCATCCCAACAAACTTAAACAAAGATGCAATACAAATCCAAGGTGCTTACACTTTCAGTCAATTCATGGAAAATCAGCAGAAAATAGGCTCTGCTCCTGGCATTTGATGGATGTGCTTCTGGTGCAAAAGATCAGCTGGTAATCAACCCAATTGATTTGCAGTGCCACTGTCAACACAGCTGTCACAGGTTCAGTAGCTTCCTCAGCAAGTCTGGGGGGCTAGGAGGAGACAAGTGATTAATGAGTGCAGCCCAAGCCAGCTCTTCTGGGACTGCAAAAAACACTCAACCAGTGGCTGGCTTGGTTACAAAATGTTTTGACAGGGACCCCAGACAAAGAATACATTTAATAGAGGGATTATTGTGTTATTATCTTTTGGATTGAAAGTGGATTACAAATTTCACAAGGGTGCCAATCAGGGGTGTGGATTACCGAACGGGCCAAGGCAGGGGTCATCGCCATGCTGGCTTGTGGTGGACATTTTTGTCAAAAATTCAATTTTTGCCACGGACATACAAAATGAGTGGACAATAATATTACCAGAAACACATAAAGGGATATCCCTGAATGACCATAACAGGTCTGTAACTCTGAGTGTACAAATGAAACCAAATGGACCGTGTTCAATTTGTACACTCTCAGAGTTAAGGGGGTCCTTGAAAGTAAACCTTTGAGAACCACTAGTACTAGTGGACTCCTAATGTGCCATACATAGATAGTGTCATAGTAAATCAGTGTCATATAGACCAATTATTTGTTTACCAACATTGAGACTGGATGCACATGTGATTGTTTCATGCAATCAATTCTCAACCTGTTGTTTCGGGGTGCGCTAGTTTCAGCACACCCCAATGTGTGTGTTGGCTAGTGCTGCACGCCCTTGCGAGACCTGACAGAATGGGTTTGACGCTTGCGCAGTATGACGCTTGCAACCAGCGTGACGTCGTCTGTTAAGGGGTCTATACACATTCTGAAGAAAACCTGGAGACTGACATTCAGTAATTAGAACATTATAATGGTGTGTAAAAAATCTAATCAAAAAATTGCTACGGACAAGACCAAGTCTTTGCCACGGACGCATTTGTCCATGTACGGACATATTGATGACCCCTGGGCTAAGGGCCCATAAGCTCAGGGGGCCCCCTGAGCCAAAGCCTTTGGGTGAATTGTGGCGGTTATTAAATTAACATTGCTTGTCAAAGCGCTTAGTCATTCATGTAAATAACAGCCCCAAAAGTCCTAACACTAGAAGGAATAGCCTTACCATTCACTTTGAAGATGTCACAAGAAACAAGCCATCATGATAGCCTTTAAGTGAGTGGTTAGTGTTTAGTAAGCCTGATTTATACTAAGTCATAACTCAACTGTGTCACGACTTGTAAAAAATAACTGATCAACACACGTACAGGTAAAGGTAGTTATTGTGCTGTTGGCTGTAAATTAGTGTACCAGTCAGTGTGTGTGCGTGTGTGTGTGTGTGTGTGTGTGTGTGTGTGTGTGTGTGTGTGTGTGTGTGTGTGTGTGTGTGTGTGTGTGTGTGTGTGTGTGTGTGTGTGTGTGTGTGTGTGTGTGTGTGTGTGTGTGTGTGTGTGTGTGTGTGTGTGTGTGTGTGTGTGGGGGGGGGGGGGGCTTTACGAGCACATGCCCAGGGGCCCATAGTCTCAGAATGCTGATGCCCGAGTCCTAATACTAATACCAAGAAAGTAGCCCGTATGCCAAGGAATCAATTTCAAAATACTATACTGTTGGTTTGTAAAGCATTGAATGGTTTAGGGCCAAAATATAATGTCTGATCTTGTGCCAATATCATGAACCATCCAGACCTCTCAGGTCATCTGGGCAAGGTCTGCTCTCTGTCCCTAGAATCCAAATTAAACATGGAGAAGCAGAGTGTTCTGTTTTTATGCAGCACATATGGTATATCTGGATCAAATGACAAGAAAACTGCAGGTCTGCTGCAACTCTTAGTTCTTTTAAATCACAGCAACAAAAAAAAAACTGACTACCGACACCTTTCATTGTGATCTTTCCAATTATTAAATTACTCATATCTTTCTGGTTGATTTTTACATATTTAGTTTTGACTGTATTCAAGTGTCCTTTTATATTGTGTATTTTGCTTTGTGTTCTTAATAAGTTTTTGGAAAAAAATAAAAAAATAAAAGATTTCAAGACTTTTCAAAAATAGCAGATCTACAAGCTCATAGCGCGGCACTCGGTGCCGCGCTATGAGCTTGTATATCTGCTATTTTTGAATAGCCAAAGAAATCTTAAGTGACACAGATGCGTTCCAGGTCTTAATGGAGATACTGGTAGGTGTATAACTGCAAGGCGTTGTGAGCTTGTAGATCGGCTATTTTCACAATGTTTGCCTCTTACGTAATATTTGACAATTTGGCCAATTTGGTATTAAAAGGTCTTGAAAGTCATTAAATTGTATCTTTAGAAATGTGCAGATACCCTGCTCTTACACTGTACGTTGGTTTGTTAACTGTTGAGTGAGAAAACAATGTTGCACATTAAGCTAATCATCTGGGAACCCCCCAAAATAATTTGGGTACCCCCATTTTGGGAACCACTGGTCTAGTCCATGAAATGATGACGGAAAAAACCCTTTAAGAACAATTTATTGTAGCATACAGTATTAAGTGTTTACAAAAGGCTGATGCAATGTAAGAGTTACAGAGCACTTCAATAGTCTATACAAGAGGCTGGTATAGTTTGATAAGGTAATGTTGCTCAAACAGTATACAATAATACACCGTTAGGTTCATAGCAAAACACCATGACCTCGTCTCTATTATGTCCTATACAATAAATGGCATCTAAAGTTGACAACTTGTAAAAATGGCAATACTGTATAAACCGATCACACAAAAGTTAGAAAAATGATTATTGGTATAGTTGTAGAAATTTTACATATACATAAGACGCATGTAGAATCATCATGCACAAACTGAAGCCTGGGTTATATTATGTACATCTTCTGGCACAGAAATCAAAACACGGTCTGTAAAAAGGAAAACAAACGTTGCATTCACGCCACATCATTGAGCTCAATATACCTAGTAAACATGAGCAGCCTATTAACTATAGTCTTTTTTTTTGTTTGTCAGCACCAGCGAACTAGCTGTCAGTTACAAACGGTTCAAATGACAGTTCAGCTCCAAAATTAACCACATTTATCTTGGCGTCCCCATTTCGGGAAAATTGGCATTTATTTTCAAATGATTTAAATATACATATTTATATTTATTGTTGTGAGCTTGTAGATCGACTATTTTCGCTGTTTGCCGTACGACGAAGTACAGGGCTTTACCACTTAAACCCGGAGTCCCTCAGGGCTGTCTTTTCAGTTTTCTGTTATTGTGGGAAGAGCTGAAAATAGCCGACCTGACGAGCTCACAAAGCGTCGTTGTGAGCTTGTCGATCGGCTATTTTCAGCGAAAGCCTTGCCCACAATACAGATGCTGGGGTTTAAGTGGTTAAGCTGTTAAATCATCCTCACATGATCACAAATTCCATCCAACACATTCATGTTAAGGTCATGATGCCATCTGTGCCCTCACCCTCCGCTGTGCTGTCAGGAAACGCGTTAATGAAATTCTGCCCACACTGTCAAAGAACTGTTTCACAGTGGAATGTAATTTTACCACCCCATTCTCTGCTACAGACATCCGTAGGAAAACATGTCAATACCTTAGAAGTTGCGATGCAACGTTGGGAAATAGGTCAAAAGATCCCGGATGGCAACGATATGTGACCAAGTCCTGGAGCTACAGCACAGGGAGAGGTCACAGATGGGGCCACTCATGGACCAGCTCTGCTTGGATTTGTTGGGGGAAAATGGAAAATGTTTCCTGAAGAATGCTCTCACAAACAGAATTTGTTTTCCAGTGCCCATGGTGCCCTGAAAAGGTACCGTGATTAGTGATGTGACGTTTTGGGAGCAACACCGTCGCAAGGGGAAGTAAAAAATAAGGGCTTTATGCTTGAGCTGTACAAATGACAACACATCTACATGAAAAGGTGTGAGCCGGAGTAAGTAAGATACTTGAGAGTGAGTAAACTATACAGTACAGCGAATGGTTCATGATCATGTGTCCAGGCTGAATATGAGAGGAGATGATCTTCTCAATACTTGATTTATGTAGTCTTTTTTTAAATCCCCTAGTCTCTAGGCCAAACTTTTAAACCCCGCCTATATTACAAATCTTAATGGATGACTACTGTACATTATCAACATTTCAGTCATGTAGAAAAATAACAAACAGAGCTAATATGTGCTGATGATCTGACCACAACAACAATTAATAACATAAAAAATACAATTCATATTCTTTGCCCTTCTTGGAGTCAGAAATATCTGCACCGGACTGGACTGGTTACTGCAGTAATTGGAGTTGTCATTTTACCCCCTAAAAAAAGTCCAATTTGTGTGCACGCATGTATGTGGCGTGCTCATTGACACATTGCCAATATGTAAATAAAAAAAAACAGCCATTTTATCTACTGTAACTCAGTGAAACCAGGGCCACTCATTTGAACCGACATATCTTCTGGATTACCATAATTTTCAACCAACGTTTCTCCCCCCTAAAAAAAAACACTCTCTCGCCCCAGACTACAGTCCACTGATAGCACGACATCCCGAAACGTAACTTTGGAACGAAGACCCTCGTCTTATATAGCTGCCACAATTGTGTTAGGCCTGGTAGATTTAAACAAATACACTTGTACAATATCCTATATTATACACTGATGTATATGATACAGATATGCAAAACTGGTTCCATATTACTGTAGACTATAATAACAATATACATATCAAAATTAACAGAAATACATAAGATCTACCCATGCTGTAGAGTCCATAACATCAAAAGAAACCATAATCCAAAATGAAACACCATGTCAGTTTTCAGAAACAAAACACAAAGAGCCCCGCCCCCGCCCCGCCCCACAGCGTTGTGGGTTTTTTAAAACCATGCATCTCTTGATGAATTAGTAGCAACAATGGACATGCAGATCGCATACATACTGTCGTAATGTAACGTGATAAAGGTCCACACCATTCAGATCTGACTACCGTTCACCGTGATCACACATCATAAGACAGAGACACATGTTCGCTTTCAAAACATGAAGGAGAAAAACTAAAATGAGAGAAATTAAATGAGTGGCTGAGCAGAGCCTTAATTTCAAGAGTAAAAAAATAACATGATTCGAACTCTCTTTCATCTTACTACGATGTCGTTGCTGTCGGATGGAAACCGAGTATGTCTCAAACCGTTTCTTTCGTATTACTATGAAAAAAAAACTATAATAGTGGAAATAGCCACTCTACAAGCTCACAACATGTTGCCATGCGACACGCTGCGAGCTGGTAGATCTGCTATTTTTGCAATTTTTGAATTTGAATCCTGAATAGTAACAGTTTGGGACATATGAGGTTTCCACCTGACAGCAACGATGTGCAGACACCTCAACTTTAAACATTTATACACAGACATTTCATGAGCGTAAAAGAGTGTGTAGTGCCCCCTGCTGACGGTATACGCACACTACTGACCAAGCAGAACACGATCGGTGGTGGACACAAGTACTCAACCCCAGTACTTGAGTCAAAGTATAGGTACTCCTGGTCAAATATTACTCAACTTATCTCCATATTTTAACTTTTTGTGATTTTTTGTAAATTAATGCCCTACTTGATTATACTACAGCTTTCACGTAAAAGTATCAAAAGTAGCAGATCCGCAAGCTGGAAACGCGGCGCGAAGCGACGTGCTTTGAGCTTGTCGATCTGCTACTTTTGCTGCTTTTGAATTTAAATTCTGAAAAGTAACAGGTTTTGGACATATGAAGTTTCCACCCGACAGAGACGAAATGAAAGTTGCTCTGACAAATTTGTACTTGAGTCAAAGTACTGGAGAACTTGCTTTAAAAAGAAAATACTTAAGTATTCATAAGTGCATGCTTTTAAAAATACTTAAGTATTCAAAAGTACAAATTACTTTTTTTATGTCAATGCCTTGCTACAGTATATTGAAATTTTGACATTTTCCCCACAGAAGATTTTCCAGAAATCTTCAAAAGATATCAAGTGGCTAATTCATAATTTTTACCTTCCTAGAAATATAGTGGAGTAGAATATTTGTGTTTGAAATGTAGTGGAGTGAAAGTCATGAAGTATCCAAGGGTACAAATACTCAAGTAAAGTACAGATACTAAAAACAAAAATGTACAGCACTGAAGTAAAACGCACTACTGTCCACAACAGAGATGAAAGGTCTGATGTCATACTAATGTAATGAGTATGTTCTACTATAAAAAGACACAGGTGAGTTGAAACACATGTTGGCCGTGGCGATCCTCTACTGTGAGTATCGTTGTTCCTTCCGGGTAGGCAGGCAGTTTGTAGCATCCTTTAAAAACGGTTAGAAAAAACAGAGAGTCTGTGCTGAAAATAAAACGCCACCGGTCTGACCGAGCCCCCCGTACAAAACGTCTTCAGGTTAGGATGCGACTGCAACAAAACGCTGGGTCAAGTAGCAACGTCAAATCCATCCAGAAGAATCCTTTTTTTTCTGTTAATCGACTGAGCTTGCATGACTGCCGAGAGCACACACACACAGCGTCCAAATCTGAATTCCGTTCTCATCTCTTGACTGAAAGGTAATAAAATAGCCGATCTAAAAGCTACCAACACGCGCCGATGAGTTTTGCGCTCGTAGATTGGCTATTTTCGAGTGCGACGACCGGCACAAAACTAAGTATTATGTTTTTTCAACCAGAGGGTCAAGACCCAAAAGTAAGTCATGATTTGTTCCTACGGGGTCGCCAAATTAGAACAACGTTAAGCGAGATACTGTATCTGTGTAATTCAGTATACTCTACTATGGACTGCAGTGTCCAGTGTTCAATTATGTTATATTCAAACAATGCTGAAGCAAAGACACACTTTGCTCACATTACATTGTTGTTTTACTATTATGTCAAGATGCACATATTTGTTGGTAGGCTTTTCCCCCCCAGTTATTATTTGACGGTATTTTGCACCTTTAACTTGCCAAACGTTAAAAAAAAAGCCACTCCTTACTTAAAGCCATTTTACTGGAGGGAGAAATGTATATAAAATAATGTAAAATACTGCATAATACAGTACACTGTACTACAATGCTATACTAGTGAACAGCAAGGAATTAGAAACAGAATTCAGAAAGGACAACAGTCATTGTCAAGCACGCACGCACGCACACACACGCACGCACGCACGCACCCACCCAATCATCCAGGTAACCCCATACAACAGTAATGACGATAGGCAAGCGGTCATCAGTCAGTGTGTTTGAAAGGATGTGTGGAGGTACTTGGGTCCGGGTGGGTTTTTCTACTCAGACTTGTGGCAGTACAGGTCTTTGAGGGCTTTCAGTTCCTCGATCAAGGTCTTGTTCTGGTTCTCCAGCACGGCCACGCGGTTCTCCAGACACTTGACGTACTCCTTCTTCTTCCGACGACACTCGCGGGCTGCCTCCCTGCAGGGAAGTAACAACACGACATTTTAAACACACACATAACGCTTGACACGTTTGTCACAGGTGTAGTGGTAGTTTATCCATCTTCTTTATTTGTTTGCGTTTACTTTATTAAGCCTACTTCCCGTGTTATCTGTACTTCACCGTTTTTTTTACTACATATTTCGGGTCCTTTTTAAGTTCTGTTAAGTTTACGTTATTTTAAGCTATGATCTAAAAGTTAAATATTTCCAACACACAAGAAAACAAAAGAGTGTAGTTCTAAATTAGCCTAGTGGCAGTGTACATAAGGATGTAATATCAACCATCCAGCAGTGTTGACAATAAATCAATGGCCATTTACTGTACGGTAGTATTAGCCTATATTGTTGTTCTAACAGCCATTCATTAACCCATTAAGACCTGGAACTGTGTCATTTTTAGATTTCAGCTAAAAAGCATTATTTTACACTTTGGGCTATTCAAAAATAGCAGATATACAAGCTCATAGCGTGGCACCGAGTACCGCGCTACGAGCTTGTAGATCTGCTATTTTTGAAAATTCGTGAAAATGTGTGCAAATCTTTGAATATATATATTTTTAAAGCGAACATTTTTAACTCAAATCTTTGCTTCTGGGGGTCCCTGGAACAAAATATTTTGATGGGGGTCCGCGGCCAAATACATATAATTTTGGGGGTTCTTGACATGAAAAAGATTGAGCACCACTGATATAGAAACATACGTTTTTCATAATACTGTTGGGATTTAGTAGACATGTAGAATCGGCTACAGGTCTCAATGGGTTAAAACATAAATAATGATAAATGTGTGTGTGTGTGTGTGTGTGTGTGTGTGTGTGTGTGTGTGTGTGTGTGCCAAGAAAGCATTATAAAAATAATCAACCTTCCACAACTTTTTTAGGAAAGGACTGCGCCCTCATAATCACAGGATGGACTTACTTCAATGTGGCTTTATTGCCACGACGTGTTTCACCTTGCGCTTCGTCAGGTGCTATATGTCACAGTATAAGCCTAAGCTTACAGTATAAGTCATTTTCATACCTGTTCTTCATGAGGCGGACCTCCCTCTTGCGGGTGACCACTTCGGTGTCCCTGCCCTGTTCGGGCAGGGCAGGGGAGGAGGCCATGACCACCCCGGGGGCGATGGTGCTGGCCGGGGCAGTTCGAATCTGATAGGCTTGGACGTCACCGGACGCAGCTGGGCAGGCGGAGAGATGAATCAAGGTGGTTCAATTAAAAACGTGGCTTCATTAACTGTGTGTTTCCATCCAAACGTGTGGTGAATTTTAAGCACTTCAGCTCACTTCAACTAACAGAAATATTAAATATACCACAGGCAAGGTAACAGCAAGCTAACATGTTGCATTGCGTATAATAAAATCACCGCAAACAGTATCGCAGATAATATTACAATATTTAGCACGTTGATTCATATAAATGATATATTTTTTTTAAATCGCTTCTCGTTTGTTCAATTCATCGAAAAGTTAAACGATACTACTGTACAGAAGCAGTAGAGAGAGGGCGGGGGGGGTGTATTCCCAACTATGTAAGCGCTCTGATGAAACTATCACCATGACCTTTTTCATGAACCGTAATGGGATATATCCTGCATGTAGTGCATCCTGCATGCAGACATTAAGGTTCTTGACTCCCCTGACTGTGTATGTACTCTTAAAACTACCCTAAAAATCATGGCTGACCTCAAATTACAGCCGGTCTTCGATTTCTACCGCCCCCTCCCCCGTCCCCCTGCTTTCTCTGGAGCTTTTACCGTTACTGTCCTACCTGTAGTCCTGTACTGTTGACCATCTTGTTAATGAAGTATTCAATCAATGAATCCATGTAGATAGATACATCCAAAGACACAATATGTTGCTGCGTTCTCACCTTGGACGACCACCTGGTTACTGGGCACCAGTATCTGCTGTCCGTCGCTGGTCTGGGCGTACTGGAGGATGGTGGTGCCCTGCTGGGCCGCTCCGGCGTTGGTCATGGTTAACGTCTGGATGCCCTGGACCCCGTCGGTACCGTTGTTAGCCAGCTGGATGGCCCCTCCCTGGGTGATAGCAACTGCGGGGGGGGGGGGGGGGGGGGGGGGGGGGGTTAGAGGAGGTGAGGAGAGGTGAGCAGAATAGTACTCACAGTGCTCTTTAGGCAAAGCGAGGCCAGTTTGTTTGTATGGCACAATTCAAATGTGCTTTACACAAAACATCATAAAATTACAGAGCAGAAGAACAAATAACTAAATGAAAGGCAGCGATTCTAGGGACATAAAGCAGACCTTTCCCAGATGACCTGAGAGGACCTGGATGGTTCATGAGATCGCACAAGATCACAAATGTATTTAGGCCCTAAACCATTTAAAACTGTATAGACAACAGTAGTACTATGGTCTAAAATGCAGAGGAGAAATCTCACGTATGGGCAAATATACAGTGACAGAAATACCCCAAAGCGGTGGGGACAGAATTACTATTATTATTACTACTGCTGCTAATGATGACCTCCTCTCTCCTGTGTACCTTCTGTTCTCTAGCACTTTTATTTGAATTTGATAAAGAAGCCTTTTGTTCTCCTTCTCCTCCATCCCAACAACATTACTGCCATTCTTCTATCACATAACACCAGAGGGAGCACATCTGACCTCGTTCCCCCAAATTTTGGCTCAAACCTGGGGAAAAATGCATTCTACTATGCTGCTACCAAAATGTGGTACAGTATGCCCTATTAAAGATCTAACCTCCCAACCCACACTCAAAACTAACCTAAAAGAGTGGCTGACCTTAAAATATAAAATTAGGATTAGTTTAACACCTTTGAGCCCTTTGGTAATAGTATCCTTTGCCCCCTACCAAACCCGTCCTTTCTCTGTAAATGTTCCTTTCGATGCTACAGAGTTTTTTTTTTTACGATAATGTACTGTATTGTATTGTGTGCATGTATTACTGATGAATTGTTGAACTTGTTAATAAAGTATTCAATCAATCCTCAATCTTCCATATCAGTGTTTAACTCTGAGAGTGTATACAGAATGAACCAAATGGTCCATTTGTGGACCCTCTGGTGTCCAAAGTGAGAAGCCAGTGACCTACTGTATTGGCCGCTGCTGGTCTGGTAGATGGGCATGGACGCCATGGAGGAGGGCACGGTAACGGTGGCGATGGTGGGCTGTGAGACGGCGACCGTGTTGGCGTCTTCCTCGGCCTTCTCCTCCTCGATGCGAGGCACCGCGGGGGCGTCCGATGACAGGTCGTTCAGGATCTTCCTGTTTAGGGGCACAACAATTCATTGAACCAATCGATTTAATGGATTAACGAAAAAAACTATACATTTTGCTTGACATTCTTTAATATTTAACTTTTTTCTTTGAACATTTTTTTTTAATTGTAAATATTCACCCCATGGAGACTTGAATTTTTGTTTTTGTCACATTCCTAAGCCAATAATTTGATGACCGGCAGCGCTCCGCTGGTCATCAAATTATTGGCTAATTAATAGTAAAGTATGATCCCATAAATGTTTTTAATTAATGATAAAATAGGGTATGTTTCTAGGGTTTCTACTGGTTCTACCGAGTGAAGACCTCGCTGCGGTTGCAGCCAATAGCATTAATTTCCGGTTGCATTTCGGACCGGATATAGAAAGATGGCGGATTTGAAATCGCTGAAAAATAGGCTCATACAGAAACCAATGGTCGTAACGTTGTCCATATTTTTTTTACGGTCTATGGTTCGGACTCGGTTCCACACGCATATAAATGCACACATATCTGTCTACCTGTAGGAGGGCCGCCGCGAAAGAATCTCCCGTCGTTTCTGAGAGTCTGTCACGCTGTCCACCGACTCCTGTGAGTCCTCACTCTCTGCTATGGTGGAGATCTGGAGAGGACACAACACACACACACACACACAATGATTACACATGAGAATGATTATAGTTCTTGGAGTCAAAACTTTAAATGGTATGGAATCGGACACTGAGCCACTTTTGGTAAGAAGAACTGGCGCTGCGGGATGTAAGTGTCCATGTACTGTATGTATTGTGCATCTGCATGTGAGTGTACATGTGTACTGTATGGACATGTGCATGTGAGTGCAGCCCCCTCTGTAAACACTGTAACTGATCATCTTTGGGTACAATATCATCCCAAAATACATTTTCAGACTGTGGGCAAAAGCAGTACACAAAAAAACATCCTCAGTCCGAGTTGAGTAACAAAGCATAGAAATATATCGTCTATGTCGGGTGGAAACCTCATAATGTCTGTTATTTTTCAGGATTCAGATTCAAAAATAGCAAAAGTAGCAGATCTACAAGCTCAAAACGTGTCGCTTTGCGCTTTTTCAGGCCAAGGACCCCCTAGCTGAGAAAGATGAAGCAGGGATCCCCTACTCTATATTGTATAAAATTGTGTTTCAGATTATACTTTTTTTGTTTACTTAGTCTGCTATTTTTTCCCTCTACACCTATAGCCTCTTTGCCAAAAATAGCCAATCTACAAGCTCTCAACGCCTCGCAGCGCGAGGCGTTGAGAGCTTGTAGATCTGCTATTTTCGGCTAATGTTCCCCTCAGAAAAGGAATTTTAGGGTTCAAGTGGTTAATGTAAAAAAAACTAAATCCTATCACACAAAGATTTGGCGGACCCCCTAAAGTAGCTCTGAGGACCCCCTAAGGGGCACCTGTTGAAGACCCCCTGGATTAGGCGATTATGTAATAACTGTGACAGGCTTACTTACAGTAAGTGGTCAAAGAGAGAAAAGAAGAAGTGTGGTCACCTGTACGGCCTGGACTTGCGGTGACTGGATAACGGAAGGCTGCGCCGCCTGGATCACGCCGTGGACCTGCACCGTCTGCCCGTTGGGCAGCTGGACCAGCGTAATGGGGCCCGTCGCCGCGCCGTGGCCGGCCGCCATCTGCACCTGAAACATACAACCTTCCTTTCATCCATATTCACAGTGTTTAGTATCATATCAGGGCCAACATTCAGGTCAACAAAAAAACGGTGCAGACAATCTTAACAATTTCCCTTTTTTTATACTTCTGGTCTGTGAGTACCTGTATTTGTCTAATATATTTGAAACTTATCTTACAAGAATAATACTTGCTACACTATTGTTGCTGTGGGACCGGCGGAAAGATGCTAATGTCTCCGGTAGGAGACTCAAAGTTGACACTTTAACTCTCTCAGTGCCAATGAAATAAAAACATTATTGCGAACTGTGCCAACATTTATTTAAAAAAAACATTATTTTTTTTTATTTAAAAACTCGGGATAACTCGGGGTTTGGCACTGAGAGAGTTAAGTGTCCTACCGGAGCCGCCGGCAGTCATCAAATTATTGGCTTAGGAATGCGACAAAAACAAAACATTTTTTGGGGGGTAAACGATCCCTTTAACCTTTTAATTAAATTGTTCAATAACATCTATATCATATAGATAGGCCTGATTAGTCTCGTCATATAGAATAGAATGCCTTTAGAGTCGCTGCACAGTGTACAATGACATTTTGTCCGACCCCTCAGTGGTACATGAAACAAATCCCCAACTATCAATGCAGCATGATTCAACTCTACACACATACATGAAAAAGGTATAAAAACAGGTATGAATATAAAAGTATCAATAACATATTCTGTACATATTGCTTTAGTCATACGAGCAGTAATCCACTTCTCTTGGCTTTAGGGCTAGGCTTCCATACTACAGTATGGCTATTTCTGGAATCACACACACACACACACACACACACACACACACACACACACACACACACACACACACACACACACACACACACACACACACACACACACACACACACACACACACACACACACACACACACACACACACACACACACAAATACACTTCCTACTATCATGTCACAGTTAGTTCATAACTCGACAAACTTGATATTGAGGTTCAGGTGGGGAGACTGTAGATGGAGGGACAGATTGAGCCTGGCTGGGTGTGTGTGTGTGTGTGTGTGCACACGCGCGTGCATGCGTGCGTGTGTCATTTGGGGTCCCAGGCGATGGCAAATGCCACCCCCTATAGTTTGCATTTAACCTCAAATTCAGTTATTTTATGTATATATTATTTTGTAGATTAATCTCAATTATATTATCCACAGTCATCCATCTACACGTGACACGTGACACACGTTACATGTTTTCTTGTGTGCAAACACACATTAATTAATCACTTTCAACCTGGTGTCCCTATTTTGGTCATACGCATTTTTCAAACATTTCTTTTAAGGCCAGACCTCACCAGTGCAACTAGTCGCAAGTCCTTGGAAGTAGTTGACACTTAAGTTGCATGTTGCAAGGAGTAGCAAGGAGTTGCATTGGTGTGGAGTCCTGGACTGTCTTTTAAATGGTGACAAATAGCAGATCTACAAGCTTTCAGACTTTTTTTCAGACAGAATTTTTTTGTAACGCCAGAACAATGGCTTCCATTAATAGCATGCTAACTTTCCAGGAATAGGAAGCCTGCAGTTTCTATTAGCTTGGATTCCCCATCGATGATGTCACTGGTAGGCAGGTTTCTGAACTATCCACAGGCACAGCCCTCCTCTGAGGCAGAGTGAATAGACCAAAATGGTGCCATATAAATATTATATATTACACTTTTTTGCCACAACCTAGTTTTTCTTCTGAAACACCTGTGTGTGTGTGTGTGTGTGTGTGTGTGTGTGTGTGTGTGTGTGTGTGTGTGTGTGTGTGTGTGTGTGTGTGCGTGCGTGCGTGCGTGCGTGCGTGCGTGCGTGCGTGCGTGCGTGCGTGCGTGTGTGCGTGCGCGTGCGTGCGTTGTCAGCGCGTTCCTGTACTCAGCAGGCAGACAGTAGGTCAGTAAGGTCAGTCAGTCATTACAGCCTACGTGGAGACACACAGCGTTATTGAAGAACCAGGATATAAATAGCATGTGTTTGGTAGGAAGGTGGGGAGTGTGGGCCCTGCCTGCCAGCATCAACACAGCAGGGCTCTGTCACTGCTAGCCTGGCATGACCTGCCTGGCAGGCACATTCCTCTGGTTACTGCACTACGGCTGGGGAATTCACCAAAAATATATAAAAAACGAAATTTTAACCCAATAACCGGCTTAATCGTGCTCAATGTGGGTTAATCGATTAATCGAGAAGCAGGGTTTTTTGCGATATATATATTTTTTAATGTCTTATATATCAATATTTATTTTAATATAAATGTTCTATAATTGGCTAAACCAATTAGTCCGATTAACCACTGTTGTACAATGGTACGCTATTTTCACATATATATATATATATATATATATATATATATATATATATATATATATATATATATATATATATATATATATATATATTTCTTTTTAGCGGCGCTAGCCGCTCTATACCTTTAGGTATAGAGCGGATATTAGCCCTCTATGCCTGGCTTTTGCATCAACGTTCTGATTGGTCAGGTGCGTCAACGTTCTGATTGGTCAGGTGCGTCAACGTTCTGATTGGTCAGGTGCGCCAAAGTTGTGATTGGTCACTATTCATGACATCACTATGATGTCATGAATATAGAATTCGATGTCTATATAAACGATGACAATGACTTCATCTTATTATTCATTTGGCTAAAGTCTCCGTCTAGGTAAGTTATTTAAAGTTAATATGACGAATAGAAAGAGAAAGATACAAGAACAGATGAAGGGTGAATGTATAGAAAGTCTGAGTTCGGGACCCAGTCATCCGTTATGACAGAATGGTTTGATAGAGACGATCGAGAATCCAAGAGTCCGTTAAGGTTCTGATTGGTCAGGCCCGTCAAGGTTCTGATTGGTCAGGCCCGTCAAGGTTCTGATTGGTCAGGCCCGTCAAGGTTGTGATTTGTCAGGCAAGGGGACTATTCATGACATCACTATGATGTCAAGGTTTATTTTTTATTTCCTCATGTTTTTTTTTGTATATATTTTTATTTGGCTAAAGTCTCCTTCTAGGTAAGTTATTTAAAGTTAGATCCTCAATTTAACTTTATCTGTCGTCGACGCTCTGATTGGTCAGACCCGTCAACAAAGTGATTGGTCAAGCTTCACATGACACATGGCTATAAACACATTATAAACACATATCGATGACATAATGTATTCAAAGGCGCCGCTACCTTCACACAGGGTGTGATTTTTTATTAATTAATTGTAATCTAGGCAAAAGTTATCGTGATATTAATTTGATGTCATATCGCCCAGGTCGCCTGATTATGGATTCCACCAACGCTCCAGGATTTAGACCCGCCTTACGTGTCTGATTGGCTCCCTGGCAGGCATAGTTTTACTGAGGTTAGGGTTAGGGTTAGGGTTAGGTTTAGGCATAGTCTTACTGAGGTTAGGGTTAGGGTTAGGGTTAGGTTTAGGCATAGTCTTACTGAGGTTAGGGTTAGGGTTAGGGTTAGGTTTAGGCATAGTCTTACTGAGGTTAGGGTTAGGGTTAGGGTTAGGTTTAGGCATAGTCTTACTGAGGTTAGGGTTAGGGTTAGGGTTAGGTTTAGGCATAGTCTTACTGAGGTTAGGGTTAGGGTTAGGGTTAGGTATAGGCATAGTAGCAAAAACGAGAACTGTCAATCACAGCGACTACTGACCAATCACAGCGCCGCCGGGTTTTCACGTTGACAACAGTAGCCTGAGTGACTGAGTGTTAGTTTAACACTGAGAGTGCTAAATTTTTGCTGCGTAGCTGTAGTGGTAGTAGTATTAACAGTATGTACCAGTAAAAGTACCAGTAGTAATATTAGAAGTAGTCACCTGTGCCAGCGTGGCGATCTGGGCCTGTGTGATCTGTTGGGTCTCTGTCTCTGACACAGCAGTCTCCACCCCCTGCTGGGCCTCTACTGCGGACTCCATCCTCATTGGCTGAGCTGTGGAGAGATGTGTCGTTAAAATCACCAACCAAGTTTTTTTTAGGCCTTTCAGATCCCTACGATGGCCTACAGAACATCACTGGCACATTCACATAGTGGAATATTATATAATATTATAAATAGTATGGTTAAAGGTGGGGCAAGTGATATTTTTTAGTTAAAACAAAATGTTTTTTGTTAAAATGTTAAAGCGCTATATTGTGAGATAGTATCATTACTATATAGAGTGTTTGTTCAGTGACAGGGGTCTCCCCATCTCTCCAGCTCTTTAGTAAACAGAAAATACATATCAGGAGAGTTCCGGTTCTAATTTGGTCTGCTCATTTCTTTGTGTTATATGTTCTATTTCAATGATTTATCCTCCTGTATCTTGCATGGGTTCTCTCTCCTGATTGGATGTAAAATGTATTTCCGTTCACTAAAGCTGGAGAGACGGGGAGACCCCTGTTACTTCAACAAACACACTATAGCAATGATTACAATCAGAATATAGAGCTATTTAACACTTATTTTAACAAAACGATATCACTTACCATACCTTTAATATCGTCTTTGTCGGGTGGAAACCCCATATGTCCAAAACTTACTTTTCAGCATTCAAATTCAAAAATAGCAAAAGTAGCAGATCTACAAGCTCAAAGCGTGTCGCTTCGCACTGCGCTTAGAGCTTGTGGATCTGCTACTTTTGAAGCTTTTGTGTGACGCTGTAGTATGGCGTTAATTTACGAAAAAACACAAAAAGTTATAAAAGATGGAGATAAGAGGTTTCTGCCCGACAGCAACGATATTTACATTGCTTATCAACCCTTTTTAATGTGTTTACAAAGCCCAAAAGCAAACAGAAATGTAATTTATTTATTTATATGTTACCAATGTTGAATCCCTTAGTTTCAGGACATGAGTCACAGCCCTACACCTCTTCCTGAACACTTATAGATCAGCTAAAACAGGACAAGCATTCCTCCCTTCATTACCACACCCCGGCCAACACTCCAAGTGTTGGCTCCTAGAGAGCAGTGGTTCTCAAACCTTTTCATGTCAAGGACCCCCAAAATGATATCAATTTGGCCGTGGACCCCCCATCTGAAAATGTGCCAGGGACACCCCAGAAGAGAAGATTCAAAATTATTCAAAAAATAGCCAACATAGATATACATGGATCAAGTGGTTAAAATGATTGTGACACTCGAGAACCATGAACTGCTTTTGCTGGGGACCCCCCTGGACCGACCCACATCTGAAAATGTTCTCCAATATTTTTTGCAGCTCTACAAGCTCACGGTGCGATGTATTTACGTTTGAATTTGTTAAACTGGTTTTGATGCAATAATAGCTCATTTTGCAGGGGACCTCCTGGAACCCTTCAAGGACTCCTGGGGGTTCTCGGACCCCACTTTGTAACAATGAAATATTTTCTATGCACTCCATTTTACGTGACCATTTGACCTGTGACCTGGGCTCATGTCATATTTACTCTGTTCTTGCACTTCCTAAGTGGTTCTGGATACGAGCGTCTGCTTAATGCCTAAATTGTACATTTTAGGGTTCATGTGGTTAAGGCACAGGGAGCAATGGCCTGGGCAATATGTCCCTGCTGAAAATGATGTACATTTAATAGTTCATCAAACATACTTTCAACTTAAAGTGATACATCGGCAGCTTTATAATGTGAGGCCCTCAAATGTAAATGTAGTGCCAGGCCAGGCAACCACTGTACATGTTCTGACAACTTGTCAACGTAATGTATAACTGCTGGGTGGCAGCGATTAACCACAAGCTAGTATGTTTGGAATGGTTTAACCGTTCGGTGAGGAGACAGTCAAGGAAAGGAGAATATCACTGATAACTGTATAATGGATAGACAGATGTAGATTCATCACATACATAGACAGATTGCTCAAACAGGGACAAGTGGACACAGAAGGGGCAGAGAAACTGCTGAGGCTAACAATAGCTAAATGACCATCTTTTTCCTAAACAGTCGGGGAGGGAGAACGTTTCCAAAAGGAAACTCATATTGCCATGCTGGACTGGATCATTAAACCAATTCAAAGAGGATTGTGTGATATGTTGTGCGATAGTCTGTGTGTGTGTGTGTGTGTGTGTGTGTGTGTGTGTGTGTGTGTGTGTGTGTGTGTGTGTGTGTGTGTGTGTGTGTGTGTGTGTGTGTGTAGCCTTCATTAAATGTGTCTAACAGATGTGTGTTGCAGGGTAATAATACTCCCTTATGAAGCCTATGAGGTCAGACTGGCTCCGATGCAGTCTGAACAGTGAACACACACCTCTTCAGAACCAGTGGCTCCCAAACCTTTTATCTCGAGAACCAAAAGAGACATTTGATGTCTCCCCAGGACCCAGGCTAGTGAAAATAGCAAATCTACAAATCTCAGCTTGTAGATCAGATTAAACGGAGGCTTAGATTTGACGATTGCACTCCATTTACATGACTATTAACCGTGTTGCTTGTTGACTAGGGTTAATGCCCTTTACTCTGATCTTGCACTTTGTCGCTTAGTACAGTGGTTCTCAATGTGGGGTCCGGGGACCCCCAGGGGTCCTTGTGGGGATTCCAAGGGGTCTCCAGGCAAAGTAGTTAACATTGCGTCACAATCATTTTAACCACTTTATCCACTTATATGTTGGCTATTCAAAAATAGCAGATGTGCAAGCTCACAGTGTGTCAATTCGTGCCGCACTAAAATATCAATATTTTTTACATAAATCTTCTCTTCTGGGTCTCTGGCACAAAACTTTTTCAGATGGGGGGGGGGGGGTCTGCGGCCAAATACATATCAATGTGGGGGTCCTTGACTTGATTTGCACCCAGGTGCTTTCATTGACCTCAATGTTAATGTCATTCCCCCACCACCCACCTTTTCTTTTGTTGAATCCCAGCCATTTCAATGCAAAATGTCTCCAAGTGCCCTCTGTGAGCTAGCCCACCACAGCTTGATAAACCTGTTTTTACGATGGGGTCTCACTGATAACTACCCCCCACCCCCCACCCTGGAGCTCTATTCTGATGGTAATCATTGCTATAGTGTTTGATAAGTCACAGGGGTCTCTCTCTCTCTCTCCAGCTCTCTATTAAACAGAAAATTGCATGCTGGGATACCAAATGTATCCATACGGACACTATAAACACAAGTCTGCACGTAGATGAATTACATTGCAAAATGCAATACAATGTCAAGTTAACTAGCTGTGTGACATTGTGTGTCAGGTTTGTTGAACTTCCAAGGTACCCCAGGCAGTGCCTGAAACTTAGTTTTTGTTTGATGGCTCCTAGTATAAGTCAAGTCAATATTAGATGGCAGGTTAACCTTGTTGCCTCAAAGATTTGTTGTTATAAACATTGTGCATAAATGTCATCACAACCCTGGTTGCCCAGGAAACGGAGCAAGTTGGGACACGGCTGACATGATGACGGAAGGCGCCACCCCACGTTATCTGTATAAAACTATGTATCTGTTAAAACTTCAGAAGAATATATCTGGAACCATACTTTTCCGATACTTGTAAGATCTCTTCCCTGAAATAAACCCAAATACTATTATAATGAGAAGTTTCCTCTGTTTATTGATGTCATTAATTCACATCTGACATGTACCTGCAGAAACACACTGCTCTCTCACTGTATTTTGGTGTTTTCACCGTTTGTTTTGGTAGACAGGATGTTTTTGGGCAACCAAAACAAAAGAGAAGAATTACAGAGAGGGCAATGTGTTTCAGCAAGTAAACACCACTACACTACTCCAGTCCACTAGCTGAGAACTGCTGGCATATCGACTATAGAGTGAAATGATTGGTTATAGAATGCATTTATTGTGTTTTTTATGTAAACACAGTGCAAAGTCACACACTGTACTATGCCCAGTTTAATGTGCAAACAAATGTTCTATTTTCACCAGAAGAATCAGTGAACCTGTGCATGTGCCAACAATGACTCATCTCTTAAAGTCTGATCTCAACAATGTGATATTTTATGAGTCAGGGAATCTCAGTATGAACCCTTTTTACAAATGCACACTCTCAAGAGTTGCAGGCCTCAAGGGTCCATTTGGAACCCCCCTCAAGGACCCCAGATGGTCCCTGAACCTCACTTTGACAACCAGCACTGAAAGAATGAGGCAGTAGTTTCAGATTGTACACTACATGTTTAAACATGTGTAGCACATGGTGGAGCAACGCCCCCCGGCAGTCATGCCTTTCCCTCCAATTCACTCATTCTCATCTTCACTCCGTCTGTCTGGGTCTGGGCTGTTACAGTGTCTACTGTCTACTATATGACCACAGAACGACAATATCTCACATCCAGTCCATTGTGTTATGGTGTTCCTTTCCCCCACAGTCTAATAGGCCTGTATAATAAGCCTCGGTGTCGATCAAGCCCACAAATAGCCTACAATTTATCAGGGCAAGATAACAAGACAACATCTAGACTTATATCAAAAGGGGCATACGTAAGAGATTTAAACGTATTTAAACAAATATATATACATAAAGTGATGGGAGTCAGGCGCACAGCTAATGGAATCAGTCCAATTGCATTTTAAGGCGCGATTGGTAGAAAGAATGGAGAACAAAAAATAATGCGCCAAATGTAAGAAGCCCTAGCCGGCAGACAGTGGCCGCAGCAAGCCGCACAAAGACTGAGACAGAGGAAGAAGCCCCTCCATTCATCATCATCCTCATCATCATTTCACCGTCAAATCACGCCGCCCGTCACACACTGTCTAAACATGCAGGAGGGAGGCTTCCATTCCGTCTGCCTCAATGACGGTTCAATCTGGGCATAGTGTGTTTTTTCCCCCCACCCAGCCAGCCGCAGCTCAGCCAGCCTCCCCTCCATCCTAACACTACAAGCCCACCGAGACGCCATGATCTCTTTGTTTCCACCGGGCCGAACCCGAGCAAACTAGCCCCGCAATCTAAAGGCCCGGGTAGGCTTCTCTCTCCTTATCCCTCCACCCCGGACGATCCGATCCTTCTCTTACCGATACGGACTCCCCTTTGCTTCGTCACTCCCGGTCCTCCGGAGCTCCACTTTTATTCCGGCCGACACGTAAGAGCCCGCGTCAGGCTGTTACACCTCCGCCGCGTCACCGAGAGAACTCACAACAACACGGACGATTGGAGAGGCTCAGGCGGCACAGTCACTAGCAGGCGGGAAGAGCCGAATGACGTTGACGAGGGGGCTACGCGAAGCTCCGAGCGTTTACGGAAGTAGACGAAGGTTCCCCCCGAAGCTGGACGAGTTGTGCCGAAACGCCCTGGTCTACTTAACGCTGGTTCATAGCGTTAGAACGCTACGTTACTTTCATGCCGTTGCCCGCACACCCCCCGGAAGCAAAGGCTGCGTCTGTAGTAAAAACTAAACAATAAACGTTCGGTACTCACCAAAACAATGACGGTTTTAAGATGTTGAAAGCCTACTTTCCTTAGTGGGAACCCTCGGAGCCCCCCACCTCACGTCTAACATGCACTTTTTGGCCAGAAAAGAAAAACATTTCACCGGAAGGAAAACATCCACCGTGCCCCCTACAGATCTGGTCAATGGAATTCTTCTATTGACAAGATCTGTAGGGGGCGCAGTGGGGTCCCCAATGATTAGCTTAATGTGTAGTCTCGCGTGGTCAGAGTCAGACTGTTGCCTCCCACAATTTTCAAATAGCATTTTGGAGATTGTGTGGAATAGTTGTCTGGCTACGCGAGACTACTTATTGTGCATTGTGCAACATTGTTTTCTCACTCAACAGTAAACAAACAACAACATACAACATACAGTATTAATGTAGGGGTATAATGCACATTTCTAAAGTGACAATTTTATGACTTAAGACCTTTTTAAAACCAAATAGTCAAATATTACGTAAGAAAGAGGCAAACATTCTGAAAATAGCCTATCTACAACTCGAATAACAAGTTATTTGTTGTAAAAGCTCAGGCTTGTTACAACAAATACCTGAATAACAACAACGCCTGGCAGTGAGGCATTGTGTGGGCTATTTTCACAATATTTCACAATATTTATTTATCTGTGGAACTGAGTCAAACTAAATGCCTACAAATCCAAGTGCTTGTGAGGGTGGGGGTGGGCAGTTGAAAATTAACAAAACTGGGCACTTTGGAGGGATAAAAGGAAGAGTGGGCACCTCAATGTTACATTTGCAAAATGGTCAATGGTAAGCATACATGATTTTGAACATGCACAGTACATCATATCATTCATTATCTCTTGTTTATGCCCAAAATGACTGACAGGTTTTGTATTCATTTGTAGCAATTGTAGAAATATTATAGGCCGAATGTCAAATGTTCTCATCATGTATACTACTTTTTTTAATTTATTGATTATTTTTATTTTTTTGGTAAAAGAATAGTCAATTTAGCATTGAGGTAGAACTGGTCTAGTGCCTTGTGTGTGTGTGTGTGTGTGTGTGTGTGTGTGTGTGTGTGTGTGTGTGTGTGTGTGTGTGTGTGTGTGTGTGGGGGGGCTGCTGTGGTGGAAGAGGTAGGCTAGGCTACTCAGTTTTTATACTCTCTGTTCCAAGTAAAAGTCCTTCATTCAAAGTTTTACTTTAGTAAAAGTACAAAGGCAAAAGCAGTACAAAAATTCAAATAAAAGTAGACCTACTCATCACACTATCCAGGGCCTTGTCCTGCTGTAGGCCTGTTTTGAGTGTCTACTGTCTATGTCTCGGCCCCCTACAGCAGTTCTGATTCTATATATAGAAAGAGAACGTGGTCAGGTCACACCGTTGAAAGTAGTAGCTGAAAATCTCTGGGCGGGGGGTTGCTTGTTCTTGATTGTAGCCACGAGGAACATCCTCTTGAGTTCATCTACCATGTCAAGTTTGCACACCCTCCTCATCCCATACAAGGCATTCCAGGCATTATACTGCACAGTAGATACGTCATAGATGGCAGATGTCACTTGCCTAAATATAGAGTTCTCTTTACATTGACCGGAGTTCCCAGGGGTCTATACCAGGCCCCTCCTTTTTCCCTCTACACCAAATCTTAAAGCTCCTTACACACCGGGGGCGATTTTTTTCATGCGAATAATACGTTTTTTTTAAAACCTTATAAAGTCAATGCAAGCTTCCATGGAGCGAAAAAGCGTCTTTTAATTATTCGGAACGAGTCCGAATTTTGCGTATATTCGCATAATCGCCGGTGTGTAATGACCTTAACAGCTAAAACAGAAGATCTACAAGCTCATAGCACATCACAAGTTCATGTGGTTAACACAATGGTTAAACCAAAATGCATGGGGATCCCTGGCACATGTGTTCAGATGGGGGTCTGCCGCCAAATACATATCAATTTGGGGGTCCTTGACATGAAAAAGTTTTGAGAACCACTGGGTTCTCAAACCCAGTGGTTTGGTTTCATGAGGTCAAGGAGCCTCCTTTGGCTCCTTGACCTCCAGATCCTCTCCATACTGTATTGTCAAGTCAATGTGTTGCAGCACATCGTTGATCTCTTCCTCTTCTCTATGATCTAACGGCAGGAATCTCACCATGCTGTAGTCATCGATTAGACCACAGATAGCTTTAGTCAGCTTCCTGAACTTCTTGCCCCGTAGCGTGACGGAGTCGACCCCCATCATGGAGTACGTGTCGGGCTCCAGGTGCTTTTCTAAGGCCCGCTTGGCCTTGGGGCTGAGCAGGTCCATCTTGGTCATGACGTTAACCTGGGGAATCTCCAGCGACACCATGGCACTCAAGGCGGCCATGACTCCCGAGACGAACTTGAAAGGCTCCGCCATGAACTGGGAGTCGACCAGGAAGACGCCGCACACCCTGAACTCCCAGCGCTGCAGCTGCTCCGCCAGCTGCCTCATCACGGGGAGGTGGGTGTACAGCTCTATCTGACCGGGGCAGTCGAAGAGGATGTAGTCGTCCTCCGCCTGGCCGAGGTTCTCCTCCAGCCAGTCAAAGTTCTGGGCGAGGTACTCCATGCAGAAGACCAGGCCCCCGTTGGGGCCGTACCTCAGAGACTCGTCCTCCATCACGTCGTCCACCCGGATCAGCTCGCGGATATCCGCCGTGACCGGATAGTCAAAGTGCTCGGCCGCCGGGTCCAGGTTCACCACCTGAACGGAGCGTTTTATGGCCTCTGCGTGTTGGATCATGGTGGAACAGTAGGTACTCTTTCCACTTCCGGCTGGTCCAATCACTAGTTGTGCATAACGAGGCATCTTGCCTCTTCTTCCTCCTCACAGCTCTTGTTTTATTGGATCTTGTTTATTTGATACACTTATTAGTTTTAACTCTTGCTCATTTGATTTCCCTCTTTGTCTCATCTGTTTAAGAAAGTAGGTAGCTGATATATTGCACTTTTACCTTAGCGCTAGGTATACTCTTAGAAGAGAATGCACTTAAGATGTATGGTGATTAGTAGTTTTCTTGCCTATCTGTGTTGAATGCACCTATTGTAAGTCGCTTTGGATAAAAGCGTCTGCTAAATGACTGTGATGTAATGTAATGTCACAGATTTAGCGGTGACAAAGTTAGATGTTATTCTACTATGCACATTCAGACATCCTGCTGTTTTGTCGAGGCTCCCATGTGGGACCTCCAACTTCAATGAGGCCAGTGTGTGATGTCAGTTGTCTATGACGTATCTATGACATCATGACTCCATATTTGGGTGACTCCATACTTGCATGAGGTTTCAGCCTGATACGACCTTCACTGACTTCTATTTTTATAAGATTAAAGTTAAACATTTAAAAGAAAAAGAAAAACATGTCATTGCTGTCAGGCAGAAACCTTTATCTCCATATTTAAACTTTTTATGTTTTTTTCCTCCATGAATTAAGGCCCTACTTCATAAGAGAATCGCACATCCGATCTACAAGCTCACGTAATTACCTTACCCTACATACACAAGGTTTCCACCCAACAGCAACGACACATGGAGGTACTTCACCTACTGGCAGCAAAATAAAAGTGGTTTGCGAGATTGACAAACACACTTACACACACACACACACACACACACACACACACACACAGAGCCATGCTGTAAAAACGGACGCAGGCAACTTTTCAGTGGTGGGAAGGAACCACAAAAATATGCACCTGAATGACACACTTCTACACTGCTGATATAGTTTGAATGACTATTAAGGAACAACTTACATACCAGGTTTACACCATTTTACACCCATAGGAGCAGTGTGGCACAAACTAATTACAAAATATCGCCAAAAAAAGAAAAGCGGTAACCCAAACACAGGCATCAGACGTTAAAATATCCTCTGCAAATGTTTCATTAGAAAGATTGACACTGACACTGAATACCATAGGTGGAAACCTTGTATGTCCAAAACTGTTTTATATCATTTTAAAAACATTTTGAAATAGTGAAAATAGCAGATCTACAAGCTCACAACCCGTCGCAACGTGTTGTGAGCTTGTAGATCTGCTAACTTCACTACTTTTGTGCTACACAATGATGACAAATATGGAGATCCAATGTTTTCTGCCTGATAGCAACAATATGTTGCATAAACCCTCCAATAATTAACACCATTTTAGCCAGACCCCTACCTCTGAACAAAATAATGTTCGAATAAATCCATGAAGGTAAACTTTTACTATGTAGTAGGGTATTAAGGACCAATAAAGACTATGACATTACTATTGCAGTTTCTCCTGGCTTGGGCCCACTGACTATAGCAGATGCATTTCCATTTTGTCTTGAGAATAAGATTTCACCCTTGAATGATTTGCCTCTACCTGAACTATACGACACAAGAGGTCCATGCTAGTACACTTTAATAAAATGTAAAAGTAAACTCTTTGGTGTCTTACTGGATCTTGTAAACTTACAGTAGAACAATATGCTTTTCCAGTTCACTCTGCACATAAAGTTAATTGTCTCCGCCAGGCCGAAAGGCATGGCGAGAGAGTATGTTTTCCACCCCGTCCGTCCGTCCGTGTGTCCGTGTGTGTGTGTGTGTGTCCGTCCGTCTGTGACCAGCTAATCTCCGGCACCGTTGGCTTGATCGCAGCGAAACTGTGCACACACACTCCCTGGATGCCAATTCAGAACCTTTGCCCCAATTTTTTCTCATGGGCCTTTTATAGCGCCACCAGGAGGCCGATTTGTGCAAAACACATTTTTTTCACAGTACTCCTACAGATTTTGTCCAAAAATCACGCAAATCGGTACACAGTATCTCTGTAGTCATTAAACGAAACGGGTCTTTCAGATTTCTCATATTCCATCCTGATTGGCTAAAAATATCTTCCAAAGTTTGCAGGAGTGCTCCGTTTTGAACAAAATGCCTCAAATCATGAACACAGCATGCAATTTCCGTGAAATTTTGCACGCTCATTCCCATTAGGCCGAGGAAAAACTACCATTTGAAAATTTTCAAATCAGCCTCATGGTGGCGCTATAACAGGCCGGTTCGTGTTTTTACCTATAATTGCACCGATTTGTGTAAAACTTTGTATGCACACTCCCTAGAGGTCAAGGAAAAACCTTTGCCCTGCATTTTTCACATCTGCCTTTTATAGCGCCACCAGGAGGCCGACTTATGTAAAACACATTATTTTATACTACTCCTTCCAATTTTATCAAAATTTCACGCAAATCGGTACACATGATCTCTATAGTCATGTGATCACGACGGATGTGTTTGATTTTTCATATGCCATACTGATTGGCTAAGATTGACATCTAAAGTTTGCATTATTGGCTTGTTTTGAACAAAATTCCGCAAATCATGAACGCACCGTCCAATTGTGCTCAAACTTTGCACGCACATACACACTAAGTTGAGGAACAAATGCCACCCTTTTAACATTGGCCTGTTATAGCGCCACCAACAGGTCTAATTTAGCTAAACATGTTTTTAACAAAATGCCTCAAATCATGAATGCAGTCAGTGTCCGATTGTCGTGCAAGGCCTAAGAAGAAATGGCAACCTTTTCATGTTGGCCTATTATAGCGCCACCAGGAGGCCACAATAGCCTACCTGACCTGGCGGAGACCTGTGCTCCGAGGAGCACTTTTTCTAGTTATTAATGGTTTCAGGCTGCCATCCCATTGGAGGAAAGAATTGTACTAACATGCCATGGGACCCCATACACTTTGTACATTCAGTGAAATAGATGAACTTAACCATTCCCAATTTGTGCAGGGTAACTCCTAGAGCCCATTTGAGAACTGCCCTTACATCTCTAGTGCATGAAGTCTTCGTAGTGAGAACGTCAATTAAAAGTTAAACAATTAATACATGACAAAACCTGAGACTGCTTGACATCGTACAACAAATATATATTTCTTTATTTACAAATTAAGTTACAAATGACAAATTTGCCAGCATAGTTGACATGCATGATTAAACCTGATACCCCTGTGCAAGCACGACCATCTCCACTTCAAAACTCCTATACTCCTCTCAACTGCAGATCTAGTGCTGCAGTGGGCATAGTTGTATTTCTCCTCTGCCCTGTAGGATGGGTTCAAGTAAGGTGTCATGAGCCACTTTCTCAGTGGGTAGCCGGAGTCCCCCAGTAGCATCCCTGAAAACTGTTCAGCCTCAAATTCATCCCATATGCTGGATCGTTTTAGGATTAAGCTGTTTGTGAAGATCAGCGTCACAAACCACTTGTGGATTGATTGAATGGAAACCCTTTCGGTTCACGTATGCATTCTCATCCACTGACGCTTTTATTTTGGTCCCATCTATACATCCAATCAAGTCTGGAAAGCCTGCCACAGTATGGAACTTGTGTCTGGTGTAATTCTGTTTTTTTGTTATCCACTGGCTTGTACACAAAATCATTGCGCGTGCACAGGGCGAGCGCAACCCTGCGCACTGCCCTGCACACGGTATACTTGTGTATTTGGATGGTATCACCAATTACATTTTGCACGGACCCCGTTGCAAAGTAACGCAGGGCAACGCACACTTGAAGACTCGGGGGAAGCGCACCGTTCAAGTCGCAGTTGTGCTGTAGGTCTGCCGCTAGCATGTCTGTTATTTTCATAATGCCGTCTCTCTTAAAGCGTAGTCTGGCATAGATGTCATCTTCATAATTGTCCAGTAGATGTAATCTGTCTCGCAAAATGCGTTGGTGAGGATGGGGTTGTTCGTTATATTCAATGAATTTATCGATAAAATAAATACGGTCTGCCATGTTAATAGTTACTCCTACTGTAGGAGTGAGTATCTCTAGTTAGAGATACGTTATTACTAATGTGTGTAGTGCAACAACTTACATTTTATTAATGTGTAAGTCTTAACTTAAAAGCCATTTAAGCTATAACTAGGCTGCCGAGGATCCCCTTCGGGGGACCCCGCCTTGGGCGTGTCGCGCCCCGCCGGGCGGTGCGTCGCGACCGGCTCTGGCCGACCCAGACTTCGCCGTTTCCCCTCAGGGCCGTGGACTGAGGTATCTCTGAGTCCTGCCCGGTCGGGCGCGGGGCCCCCCGCCCCCGGTGCGACTGTCCACCTGGACGGACTGCCCCCAGTGCGTCCTGCGGGGACTGGCCCTCGTACAGTGGGTGCTAAGGGTCGGCGACGATGTCGGCTACCCACCAGACCTGTCTTGAAACACGGACCAAGGAGTCTAGGGCTCGCTTGAAACCCTGTGGCGCAATGTAAGTGCACACGTTTCTTGCCTACGAATTGGCCCAAAATCCACCACAGCACATGATAGCGTGGTTGACATAAAAATATGGCCACTCTCTTGGGCTCAGATTCTTCGGTTTACATGACTGCTGTGATTCTGGCTCAGACTCTCCAGTTTACCTCGCCGCTGTATTTAAGTATCTGTGTGCTGAGATTCTGGCTGAGATTCTCCGGTTTACCTTGCAGCCATATTAGAATTCCTCTGTGCCGAGATTCTGAATCAGGTTCTCCGGTTTACCTCGCAGCTGTCTTGGAATACCTCTGTGCCGAGATTCTGAATCAGGTTCTCCGGTTTACCTCGCAGCCGTCTTGGAATACCTCTGTGCCTATAGATTCTGGATGGAGGACATAGACCACAGGCGTCATTTTCGCCAGATAGTCTCTCAATGATAGCATCCCTTTCTCACCGGTCCAGCCTCCCTTCGCTTGTCAAGCACATTGTCCAAATTAAGGCCTAGTTCTGAGCCCCGCCTCCTTTGGAGCCGCAGCTGGAGTTGTGCATGTGCAGGTGCATGAACCTGGAGGTGGAGTGGGAGCTGTAACTGGAGCTGGACGTGGCGCAGGAATAGGCACTGGAGATGGTGTGTCCACTACCAAGCTATCAAAATCTTCCATGTTGATGGTTCGAGAACCCAACCTCATCAACGTCATCATTATTCATAGATAAGTTCTCTGGGTGTATATGGCTCCTCATCTTGTGTCTAAGTAAAGCAACAACAAAAAAAAAGGAGAGGGGGGGTGGGGGGGGGTTACAAAGCCACCAAAACAAGTAGGCTACAATCACATTTTCATTAACAAAACCTCAACATCCTGAAAAAAGGATAATTCAGCCATAAAACAAGTCATTTCGTGTAATAATAATCCACCCTCATAGTGATAAGCGTTTTGTAATTACTCAGAATCATCTTTGTCACATCACAGGTTGACAAGGGTGACTTTTCGTTCTCTTAACCATGTCATGTCTTTATGCACCCACAAGGTGGCAACGTTGTTCCAAGCATATAATAGCATTGCATCTGCCTTTTAATTTCTTTTTTTGGACAAATCTTGATTTTAATGGGGTCCCTGGCACACTATTTTCAAATGGGGGCCCGGGGCCAAATACATGTATAATTTGGACGAGGGTCCTTGACATCAAGATGTTTAAATTGAGAACTTGACCTAAAAGTGAGTCCAAGATTACGAAATTAGAGGTTTGGGGATGAAATTATGGTTTTATATTATTAATTTCCCACGCTACAAGTCTTTCACCACCCTACCAACACAAACCACCAACACGACAGATTAGAACCTCAATGGCCCTTAAACATTTCTCTATATTAAGTGCTTTACCCATGGCCACTGATGTTACAATTCTGTACGGGTCCTCCGAAGTACCCTTATCTTCCGTATTGTTCAATAATAAGCATTTTAATCCGATCGGTGGCCATTTTCTCATAGAGTTATAATGTATCAGAGTACAATACACCTCCCAACCGATAGGGGCACGTAGTTGAAAGCATATGGAGAGAATACGGAGAAATGGCCACCGGTCGGATTAAAATGCTTTTTTATTGAACAATACGTAATATAAGGGTACTTCTGAGGGGCTGTATATAGTTGTAACATCCGTGGCCATGGGGTAAGCACTTTATATTTGAAATATGAACGTTTATGTAGATCGTACGGGCCAAAAAGGGAAAAGTGCAAACACCAGGTTGAAGTTCCAGGCTGACACACTCACCAGACAATAGAAGAAAGAGTCAGTCCCCCACAGTGCGTCATCACAGGAGCAGCTGTAGAAGAGAATTCACACTGTCTGGTGCAGCCATAGAGTTAAAAATAAGGGTGCAGCTCGGACAATTAAAGCCTTTTTTCCGTTAAGGTGATGGTAGAAATAAGAGTGACTGACATTTCGATGCAACGATTCCCAGACCTGTCCACTAGGCTACTTATTTTTTATTCCATGGTCCACTCGCTCTTGTTTTGTCCAGTTAGCTTTGTTTGGGATCAGCTGTGTGATCTGTCTAATTACCTTAATTGGCATGAGCTATGGGATCTCTCTCTCTCTCTCTCTCTCTCTCTCTCTCTCTCTCTCTCTCTCTCTCTCTCTCTCTCTCTCTCTCTCTCTCTCTCTCTCTCGCATTAGGACAAAACCTCAAATACAAAAAAAAAGAAAACTCTTTAATTAAGTCTGGAAATTATATTTTAAAAGATCAAAGTGTTGACTATTAAACCATGTAATGCATGGGCCAACCTCTGATGAACCTCCCACAACTACATAAGATGGCATTTCTGACAAAGTTGACGTCTTATGGAGTTGACAAAATGTTCTCTTAATGCTAATAAAATAAAAATAAAATTAACCATCATTTTAAATTAGTTTGGATTTAGAAGGATTTGCGGTTGCGGAGTTGGCATGTTATGGTTGAGACACATCTGAAAACACATCAAAAAGTTTGTAAATTTGTGTTTGATAGATTATTTCTCTATTGTAGCAATGTTTTGTTTGGCAATAACGTTTAAATACTGTTGGAAAGTCTGTTTATTTTTCTTTAAAATGGTACCCTATTTGTAAAGAACACAAACATGACAAACGTTTGATTTAAAGCAAATTAATCACACAACTTTCAGCAAATTCTCATGTTTTGTGCAAAATATTGTGCATAACAACTGACACAAAACATCAATCAGTTCAATAGCACTGATAATCATGCTTTATTATTATTATCAATAATGGACAAAGCTCAGAGAGGCTGTGAAAATCGCTACACAAATCTAAATTCAATCAAATGAAAGTGCAGGGCAAACTGCACTGTGATGGAAGTAGGGAAAAGGGGAAGGGTCGAGATAAGATGATAAGGCTTAAAAAAAGATGATAAGGCTTTTAAAAAATCGAATCAAATCAAACACTAATGGAAACAGTCACTCTGTTGGATTTGCAGCTCGTCACTGCTTCTACCAGACCGGGACCCACTCAGGGTTTCTGGCTTCTCCAAACAAGGCACCGATTATACTTTAGTACCAGTTGACCTTTACCCATCTCAGTGCTCATATCTTCAGGCAGGGCTTCGATCCGGGGAGCACAGCCTGGAAGTAAAACATAAGGTTATGGTAGAATCATCATCATTGCATAGGTGAATACAGTAGAGTAGCCTATAACAGGTAATCTAATAAAAGGTAAATTAATACATTGAAATAACAGTTGTTAAATAACATGTTCTGACCCTATCTCTTGGAGGTGTAGCCAGCCTTGAAGTGAGTGTGGTGGTAGTGGTCAACTCTGGTCATTTCAGGGACATATGCCTTTGCAGCTTCCTCATCCTTGCGGCGGGATGAGAAGGCTGAGAACTCTCCTCCGGTCACATCCAGGGTGCCGTAGTCTGAGGCCTCTCCCTTGGCATTGGTGCACATGCAGCGGTAGGTGCCGCTGTCCTCTGCTTGGCAATCCAGGATAGCGATGGACAAGACCCCAGTCATATTGGTGAAGACGTATTTGCTGCTCTGAGAAATCGGAACGCTGTTGTGGCACCAGGTGACCTCGGCCTCAGGCCTAGCCCGAATGTTCAGGGTAAATTTGGTGTTTTGGCCAGTCGCTACACGGCGGGAGCGCATTCTGACAGTGATGCGGGGAGCGTGGTCCAGGCTGAATGGTGTCTGGGTGACTTCCTGGTACGTAATCTCTGCCTTCAGAGCAGACTTCCTGGCCTCCTCATAAGGGGACGTGCTGTCAAAGTGGGCAGAGCTCTCAAAACTGGAGGAAGGGCGGGAGGATCTCTCTACAGACCTGATGGGGCTAGGGGAGCGGGCACAGGTTCTCTCAGGGGTGGGGGACTCTCCCCTCTCCACTGCTTCTCCCTGCACCTCCACAGGAGGCCGGGCACGTGGTGGTCTGATCAGCTCGGAGACTGGACGCATCAGCTCGATGTATGTGGGAGACAATGACCTGTTCCTTCTCCTCATGAGCTGAGACAAAGTATGTTTCTTCTTTGGCTCTGTGACCTCGTGCCTGACCACCTGCCTACTCTCCACCTTCTCTGCAGCACGCAGGGCGGTGCGCTCATAGCGGACAGGGCTGCCGACAGGAGAGGCAGAGAAGCCCAGCTCCAGTTCATCCTCCTCAGTTCTCCTCATGGACAGGTAGTCATCCTCCGGACCAGGAGATCTCCTCCTGGATCTGAAGGAGGCCCCAGACTCAGGTGAAGGGGAGCGGCAGGCAGGTCGGACTGTTTCCAGATCATCCAGGCTCACTTTGGGAATGCGCCATCTTGGTCTGTACTGGTCGGTGATTCTGGGGCGAGGCACGACGTAGGACTGCTCCAACCCACACAGAGGGATGCGTCTCTGTCTCTTCTGCACAGTCCTCTCCATTCTCTGAGGAACCTCATACTGGTCATACTGGTCTCTCAACTTGTTCTTGTACCACTTCATGTCTGACAGAGGCACATAGTGTCTGATGGTTTTGTCTTCGTCCAGAGCTCTGCGATGGTGCACCACAGGCTCAGGAACCTCATAAGGCATAAAGATCTTCATCTTCTCCACCTTCTTGGTCTCTGACTTCTTCTCTGTGATATCGAACTCTCCCTTCACGTTCTTGGTGCTCCATGCAGGCTTGTAGAGCTCTGCAGCATAATCGAGAGCAGCCTGGGCCGTGGGGTTCAGTGGAACCGTCTCAGTGGCATCAATGCGCTGGGCCATCTTGTTAAGTCTTCTCAATTTGTTTCAGGATGTAACTATGTCTCTCCTCCTCACTCTTTTACTCTCTCCTGGTGTAAGTAAGGTCATCCACAGGCATCAGCAGCTTCTCAGAGCCACGCTGTGAAAAACTGAAGACAAACAGACAATATGAAGACTACCTGTTGTTGTGACATGTCTCTTATCTGGTTGTCTGTCATAAACCCAGAAACTATGGTTTTCCTGCATGCTTTCTTGTCCACAAAGTGTATTTGATCCTTTGTTAGATTTCCTTCATAATTTATCCCAATTTATTTTCACTTTGTTGTTCTTGTTTGGGAGACTGCAGTCTGAACAGTGCCCCCCAATGGCCATCATTAATACTATGGGCTTTCTGACAACTGTTTAGAGATTATAATAAAAAAAATAAAACCTGATTGAGCTTGTTGTTTGATAGCTGAGAGTTGGAGGCTAACATTCTCTTAGGTAAACATAAAACATTCTAATTAAAATGTAAAACAGCTGGCTAAATGCATTTTGCTCTTGTGAAGTAGTCAGTTGAGAGCTTTTGAGTAATAATGTTAATTTAAACTCACCCAGTATTTGTAGATGTAACAGGAAAAATAATAGTTTGTTTGGATTTTGTAGAATTCATTAGTTATGTATTCCTATGCGCCTTCAGACGGTACAACTTCACCGATCTGTGCCGGGAGCTGTTTACTGCCTGCCTCACTGGTACCAAAGCAGGCTGACAGCTGATTACATTTGGGGCGTGTGACTCATTTGAACTGCATGAATAGATGGGTCAAGTTCCATTAAAGGGGTATACTATGAGAACTGTGAGTGTGTCTCTAAAACATTTCTATCAATACATTTTTGTTATACTGTTTTAGTTTTTTTGTAGTATAAAGGTCTACTGTAGCCTATAAACTGGCCAATGTCTTGACTCTTGATCATTCTATCAATATTTTCTTTTTGTAGTCTTTGATAAGGTCTACTACTGTATAAGCTGGCCAGTATCTTTCATTGTGATACCTTTTCTTAAGACTATAATGTTTTAAAACGTAGTCAAGCAGTACAAAATAAGTCTGACTGGCCACAGCAAGTTGGAGCCACCCTCTGGAGTTCTATTTATATCAGTTAGGCAACAGGTTTTGGAGGTCATGTGGTCATGTGTCCTGCCAATGAAATCAGGTATTTTCAACCTTACATGTCCTGAATTGTCTGCTTTAGCTTCCAGTGGTGGAAAGCTAGCTGTACTCAAGTACAGTTTCTTTTTTTGTTTGTTTACTTTACATGAGTATTTCCAGTCTTCAATACTGTATACATATCTCAGAGGCAAATATTGCTTGAAAACACTATTTTCAATATATTATATTATGCCTCTTACTTGTAACAGTGTGGTATATGCCATTGGTTCTCGGTCATTTGGTTCCATTTGTACACTCTCAGAGTTATGATGGTCCGGTGGTCTAATGCAGGGGTTCTAAAAGTGGGGTCCCCCATGGCCCTATATCAGCTATTTTCAAAACATCTTGACATTCTTTGAAAATGTCTGCATATTTTTGAAAATGTTCACACCACAAAATCTTTTCAGAAAGGGGTCTGCGGCCAAATACACATTAATCTAGGGGTCCTTGATGTGAAAAAGTTTGAGAACCATTGGTATATGCTACTTTTACTTCTTCCACCACTGACAGTGAAAGCTTCATACTGTGATCATGTAACTGAGATGGGCTCTGATGATTAATGACCCACCAATGAACAAATATTTCTCCTGTCATTGTCTCTGCCTTTCTCCTTTCATTCATTTATTCAGCATAACCCTTGGTTTGACAGCGTCAGTGGAGATGATTACAAAGTGTACTGTAAAGTATGTCGGCGAATGTTTTCTGTGGCCCAGGGAACACTGACACAGTTCCCTTGTCTGCGACAAGGGAACCCCCAAATGGCTTGGTATGTGAAATCATGTCAATTAAATCAAGGCATTTTGTTTTTAAAACCCAACTGTGGTTGTTGTTACCTATATAGTATGCAAATATGACTGGTTAAACTCCTCCTGGGTAACCAGAAGAGTGGTCACCTGAGAAGCCTGTATGCTTTGGAAAATGGTCTGAAATAAGGCAAAGTATACATGATTTGAACATGCTAAAACATTTTACATTTAAGACCTAATTTCAACTATCTATATATACAATTTGAATCCTGCGCCATGTCGGTTGTCAGTATGTATGTATGTATGTAGCCAGTGTGACGTCATATGACATCACGGTCGTGACATCACGATGAGACACGCCAGTGTGACGTAATCTCACGACAGCATGACATCACATCCTACCTATAAATAGGTAGGATGCACCAGTTCGACGGCTTCCATCCTCAACACAACCCACGCCGACGACCCTTTACACAAATAAACTGCTAACTTCATCTCCTGCGATTTCAACTATCTTTTCACATTGTACACCACTGCACACTCCCCACAGGTCTGCCATACCAGGTCTGAGTAATCACAAAGTGGGTTTTGGTCATTGGAGAGGTGATGCACGTCACCTCTTTCTGAAGTGGGTACTTTCAAAGCCTGCCGTGGATTTAGGAGAGCACAAAACTCTCTCTCACACTGTGAGGTGCCTGTAAGGTGGCACTGCAAAGTGAACGACGCGTCACGCTAGACGTTCGGGCCGCGTAGCGGCCCGAACTTCTAGTACTATACAAGTTGAAGGGTAAATTCTGCAGGTTCAAATCATGCATATTTGACATTATTTCATACAATTTTCCAAAGCATTGTTTTTATTAACTTTTTTATATTCTGGATTTTGGACTACCAATTTCAAACTGCAAAACACACAATACCTGTGTGATGTATGGCTGAAGCACTGCATTTCCTTGTGATTATGGTATGAATTGGACTTGTTACAACCATGTTACAGAAAATGTAATGCAGTAATGCAGGTGTAAAACCTGTAGCGTTTGTGTTGTTGTGTGTTATAGGTATAACTGTTTCGAAATGCATAGCTTTCTATGCATTTTTTCAGGGGCCTGGCTCCCCCCAAAAATGTTTGCCCGCGGGGCAAAGCCGTGTGGCCGGAATAAGTATCCTTTATTTCAATTTTTGAAAGGTGGCAACCCTGTACAAATGGAACTAAATGTACCCGTAAGGCTCTACTTCTACAATTTCTGCGTTACAGATCAATTTGGACCCCTGGTGGTCGGCGAGATCCAGTGCCTTAGTGTATATACTTAATGCATGTGAAATCATTGATACAAAGAATGGACACAAATAATAAACACACAGAAAAGTAGTATAGTGCTGATAATCATGCTTTATTAAATCAATAATGGATAAAGCTCGAGGAGGCTGCGGAAAATCGCTACAAATCTAAATTCGATCAAACCAGTGCAGGGCAGACTGCTTGTAACACTCCTGTCTCCTTCATGTTTTGGTTTAAACACAGCTAGTTGTTGCGGCTGTGGTCCTAACACTTAAGCAGCGCCCTGATGGTTGACCGGTGAACTTCTAATGCTAACACACAAACACACTGCAACACCTCCAAGAGATGGCCCCGCCTCTGCAAGCAAGCGCATGATGGACTCTCATTTTTATTTGGCCAGGTGAGAGTCCACGACAAGCGGTCACTTGCCAGAAGCGAAGCACAAAAAGAACACTTGTGCTCAGGGAGTGCAAAGGCCGCTCGCACTGTGAGCATGTCATCAAAATGGTGGTATGACATAGTCAAGTCAGAACACAAGACCAGTTCATGCTGCTTACATGAGGGTATTATGCAAACAGCACTCAGGGTCTTATGGTCGTGTTATAATTCATAGGAGTACCGTAAACAGCACTGCATCGTTTTATATACAGTGCTTAATATTGTCTCGCTGATTTAGTAAAACTTCAGCAGGGAGCCTCTCTACCTGCTGAGGCAATCTTAGACTTCAACATACCGTTGAGGCACAGTGTTTTAGTAACAGGGTATTCGTTTCACGAGAAACTTTCTCCTTTTGTTTCATTTTGTTTCAGTTAATATTGTCATAAATAACAATTCATACATTTCCCATAACCGTTAAATTCGGCTATATACATTATGTACATGTCACAGAAAAATGGATCAAAAATCCTAAGTCATATTTATCCAATATGGCACATTTTATAACAACTTTCGACTTTAGTCTAGTTTGGCATAAATTAATGTCAAGTTTGGTATAAAAATAGTTCATATTTACAAAAATCCATGTCTTTGTCAAGTAAGATTAGCTTGCTTAAATTAATAAATAAAAAGTTGTGGAAGTAGGGAAAAGGGGATGGGTCGAGATTGGAAGATACGATTTTTTTTTTTACATTGATCGAATACTAATGGAAACAGTGGCTGAGTCGGATCCCAGCTCGTTGGACAGTCTAAGGGTGTAGGCTCCAGCGTCCTCCTGCTTCACGCCAGTGATAATGAGGGTGGTCAGGTCCTCTTGGGTCTCGATGTGGAAGCGTCCGCCAGGCGTCACCTCTATGCTTTTGCCAGACCGGGCCCACTCAATGTTTCTGGCGTCTCCGGAGAAGGCGCAGGTGACCGTCAGGACTTTGCCCGTCTCGATGCTGATGTCTTCAGGCAGGGCTTCGATCCTGGGTGCACAGCCTGGAAACACAACACAAGAATACGTTAGAAAATATGAAGCTGGACCAATGGTGCACACACAAGCGCACTGTGTGTGGCCATGGAAATCTAAACCAATCAACCTAAACCCAATATGAAAGGACATAATAAACCATCGCAACGGTGTTCATACAATAGATAACAGGTAAAGTAACAAATAAGAGTTGATGTTTTGACTCCTGTATGACTCCTGTCTCTTTCATCGTGTTGAGTTAATCTTAAGCGCTTACTGATTGATCTGAAGGTGGAGCCCTCCATCAGTGCGGACATCTCATGGCTGCTGGAGCTCATGGCGTACGTCTCGGAGGTCATGGAGGACATGCTGGACATGGACATTGTCTCACACTTCATCTCAGCCGCCATGCTGCTGAAGGAGCTGGACTCCATCATGGATGATGACATCATGGCTTGCTGGGCGGAGGAGGACATCATAGCTTGCTGGGCGGAGGAGGAGGAGGACGAAAAGGCGGAGGAGCTCTCCTCCATGTGCATTTCTTTCTTCATCATCATGGATGATGATGATGACTCCTTCTGGCTCATCATCATCGATCCTGATCCTGGAGTAGGAGAAGAGGAGGAAGAGAGGATTAAGAGGAGCTCAACAACAGAGTTGGGCAGTTATATTTAATTCTTGTTCTCTGTTTAAATACTTTGTGACAAAGCAGTTTTCTGTTTTACATCATTAGATGTCACTAGACATGTCTCTTACCTTTAAGTGCCACTTTCTGTTCTTGGTACGCTGTGACCTTCATGCGAATGGACTGGAACGTCTGGCCAGTGAAGGCGAAGACGGATTTGGAGACTCCTCCCTCTGCCGTCATCTCACAGGTGTATTCTCCCTGGTCGCTGTCCGCCAGTTCGTGGATCACCAGGCTGCAGGAGCCCTCAGAGTAATGCATCTCAAATCGGCTGCTCTGGGACAGCCTTCGCCCGTTGACGTACCATGTCACCTCCCTCACGCTGCTCTCACACACACATGACATTCTCACGGTGTCCTCGGAAGCCTCGGCGGTCACCTGGCTCAGCACCTTGGGAGGTTTGGCAATTGGGGATTTGACCCTCTTGGGCGACATGATGGGGGGAGGCGACTTCATCCTCGGGGGTGACTTAAGTCCCTCGGGCTCAGGGGATTTCAGACCCCTGGGGGACTTAATTCCGGCTGGTTCTGGTGACTTGAGACCCATTGGCTTCTTGGCGCCGAAGGGTTCTGGGGACTTGAGTCCTCGTGGTGATTTAAGTCCTGCAGGCTCTGGTGATTTGAGCCCCCTGGGGGATTTGATTCCCTCAGGTTCAGGGGACTTGACTCTGGGAGGAGACGCAATGGGTTCAGGAGACTTGAGACCCTTGGGTGTCTTGAGTCCCTCAGGCTCAGGGGATTTCACGCTAGGAGTTGGGGATTTGAGGCTTGGAGTTGGTGATTTGATACTGGGTGCAGGAGAGGTCACAGATGGCTCAGGAGACTTCACCCCTGGAGATTTGACTCCCTCTGGTTCAGGTGATTTCACGCTGGGTGTAGGTGACTTCACGCTTGGAGTGGGAGATGTCACACTTGGCGTAGGTGACTTCACACTCGGAACGGGAGATGCTACACTACTCGGTGCAGGGGACTTAATGCTAGGTTCAGGTGATTTGACACTGGGCACTGGAGAAGTTACAGAGGGAGCAGGTGATGTGACTGAAGGCTCAGGTGACTTCACCGTAGCCTTGGCTGCCTCTTTGGGAGCAGGTCTGTGAATGGTCAGGGTGAAGTGAGCTTCCTGCCTGCCCTCTGAGTTCTCCACCACCACTTTGTAGTCACCCTCATCAGAGAACGTCACAGAGGAGATCTCCAGGGTGGACTTGTACTGGGTGGTGGTGACCTGGATGCGGTGAGAGGTTACAATAGATCTGCCTGTCACTTGGATCCAAGCGACAGTTGGTGCTGGCTCCCCGTCAATGTCGCAGGAGAAACGAGCCGTCTCTCCCTCCGACAGGACCAGAGACTGGGGCTTGGTGAGGATCTTGGCTGCGAGAGTAGACTTCACGGCAGCGGTAGTAGACTTCACGGCAGCGGTAGTAGACTTCACGGCAGCGGTAGTAGTAGTAGACTTCACCTTAGTCTCAGACAAGCTTTGTTTCTCAGTCAGGGATAACTTTTCAGAGGAGGCAGAATAGGAGGAAGCGGAGGACAGGTATTCAGCGGAGGCATACTTAACAGATGAGCCATACCTCTCGACGGAGCCAAACCTCTCATCAGAGGAGTATCTCTCACGCGTCTCATATGTTTCTGTCATCTTCGTCTTGGTCTCCTCCACTGCAAACTCAGTCTTGGAGGAGTAGCCAGCCTTGAATTGAGAGTGGTGGTAGTGGTCAACCTTGGTCATTTCAGGGACATATGCCTTTGCAGAGTCCTCATCCTTGCGGCGGGATGAGTAGGTGGTGAACTCTCCTCTGGTCACATCCAGGGTGCCGTAGTCTGAGGCCTCTCCCTTGGCGTTGGTGCACATGCAGCGGTAGGTGCCGCTGTCCTCTGCTTGACAATCCAGGATAGCGATGGTCAAGACCCCAGTCATATTGGTGAAGACGTATTTGCTGCTCTCAGAGATCTGAACGCCGTTGTGGTACCAGGTGATCTCGCCCTCGGGCATGGCCTGGACGTTCAGGGTAAATCTGGTGTCCTGGCCAGTCGGTACACGGTGGGAGCGCATTCTGACAGTGATGCGGGGAGCGTGGTCCAGGCTGAAGGGTGTCTGGCTAACCACCTGGTATGTCCTCTCTGCCTTCAGAGCAGACTTCCTGGCCTCATAACGGGACATGATGTCAAAGCGGGCAGTCCTCTCAAACCTCGAGGAAGAGCGAGAGGATCTCTCCACAGACCTGATGGGGCTGGGGGAGCGGGCACGGGTTCTCTCAGGGGTGGGGGACCTCCTCTCCACTGCTGTTCCCTCCACCTCCACAGTAGGCCGGGCACGTGGTGCTCTGATCAGCTCAGAGACTGGACGCATCAGCTCGATGTATGTTGGCGACAAGGACCTCCTTCTTCTCATAAACTGAGATAAAGTGCGTTTCTTCTTTGTCTCTGTGACCTCCTCGACCTCGTGCCTGACCACCTGCCTTCTCTCCACCTTCTCTGCAGCATAGCGGACAGGGCTGCCGACAGGAGAGGCAGAGAAGCCCAGCTCCAGTTCATCCTCCAGCATCATCTTCTCCTCCTCAGTTCTCCTCATGGACAGGTAGTCATCCACGGGCATCATCACCTCCTCATCACTCAGGTCTCCCAGAGATCTCCTCCTGGATCTGAACGAGACCATAGACTCGCTTCCAGGTGATGGGGAGCGGCGGGCAGGTCTGACTGTTTCCAGATCATCTAGGCTCACTTTGGGAATGCGCCATCTTGGCCTGTACTGGTCTGTGATTCTGGGGAGGGGCACGACATAGAACTGCTCCCACCTGGATAGGCGGATGCGTCTCTGTCTCTTCTGCACAATCTTCTCCATTCTCTCAGGAACATGATACTCATCTCTCAACTTCTTGTACCACTTCATGTCTGACAGAGGCACAAACTGTTTGATAGTTTTGTCTTCTTCCAGAGCTCTGGGATCGTGCACCACAGGTTCAGGAACCTCATAAGGCATAAAGATCCTCCTCTCTTCCTCCAACTTCTTGGTCTCTGACTTCTCCTCTGTGATATCGAACTCTCCCTCCACGTTCTTGGTGCTCACTGCAGGCTTGTAGATATCTGCAGCAAATTTGAGAGCATCCAGGGCTGTGGGGTTCAGTGGAACCGTCTCCTCGGTGGCAGCAATACGCATTGCCATCTTGTTGGTCTTCTCAATTTGTTTCAGGACATATCTCTGTCTCTCCTCCTCACTCTTGTACTCTCTCCTGTGGTAAGTAAGGCGGTCCACCTTCAGGGCGGCATGGCAGGTAATAGAGCCAGCAGCGTTGGTTGCAGTGACCTTGTACACACCAGAGTCCTCCAGTAAGGTCTCTCTGATGTGCAGCACGTGGTATTCAGCCTCTTCCTGGACCACTGCAATCTTTGAACTCATCTTCAGTCTCTGGCCATCCTTCTCCCATTTCAGAGTAGGTGCGGGGAGTCCCGACACCCGGAGGTCAAAGCGGACGCTGTCTCCTTCCACACAGTCAACGTTGGCCAACAGGCGCTTGAACATGGGTCTCATGGTGTCCTCTGACACGGGGTGAGGAGCCACAGTGAGGCGGGCCGTGCAGCTGTCCTCTCCAAACTTGTTGTTGGCCATGACGGTGTATTCAGCATCATCATCCATGTCCAGGTTGTGGATCATCAGTTGGTATAGACCCTTGTCACTGGTGAAGGTGTATTTGCTGTCATTTTCACCTGCTTTGATTCTCTGGCCATTCTTCAGCCATGCCACATGGGGCTCTGGGTGCACGGTGATAGTGACGCCAAAGCGCACATCGTCTCCAATGTAAGCACTGCGGTTATAGAGAGGCAGAGTGAACTCAGGTGGCCGCTGCAGCAGCTTAGATTTGTCAACCTTCCTCCTCAGTTTCTTGACAGAGCGGTTGAGGTAGAACTCCCTGATGCACCTCACTGTCTCAACGAAGATCTCTCCATAGGCACTGTCCTCTCCGTCATCACTGACCACCTTGCATCTGTACACACCATCATCAGACTCCTGGATGTCCTTCACATAGATGCTGGCAAAACCATTGCTGTAGGTAATCTCAAACTTGGTGCTTGCGTGTAGCTGACGGTTGCCAAAGAACCATGACACCTGTGTGCTCTTGTCATAGTTGTAGATGTTGCAGGTGAATCGGACATGTCCGCCCTCTTCGGCTGAGCCGTGCAGAACTGGGCCAGCACGCAGGCCACGGTACTCGGTTCCAATCTTCACTCTACCGATGGCCAGGCTTCTCTGGTTCTTGAAGGCACCACCGAAGGCTACGCGAGACGCTGAGACAATGGTCTCAGTCTTCTTAACCAAGGTCTGGTAGTACCTCCTGTGTCGTAGTGTCTTAATGGTCTTGTTGCTGACATTTTCAATCTTCATCTTCAGCCATGGGTGATCCAGAGCCTCTTGAGCCGTCATACGGAGCTTTCTGTCCTTAACCAGCAGTCTGTCAATGAAGTCCATGGCCAGCAAGCTGGTGTCCTTGAAGGCCTCGCTGTCGAAGAAGTACTCACAGTTAGAGATGTTCTCAATCATCTTAGTGGTGGACTCTGCGGCGAAGGGGTTGAGGCCGCTGAGTAGGACATAAGCCATGACACCAACAGACCACATGTCAGTGGCCGTGGTGATCAGGTCATGGCGGTGAACCTCGGGAGCACAGTACTCTGGATTATGGAACGTCAATCTGATGTTTTCTCCTGGCACCAGCAGCCTGGACTGGCCCATCTCAATGATCTTCACTTCAGTGCTTCTCCTGGTGGTATAAACAACGTTGTCAGGGCGGATTTCAAGGTGGCCGTAGTTATGGCTGTGCATGAACTGGAGTGCAGAGCAGACTTGTCTCAGGTAGCGGACAATCTCCTGCTCTGTGAGCTCGAAGTTGCCTATGCCTAGACGCTCAAAGATGTCTACGCCTGAGAGGAACTCGAAGATCAGGATGATTTCCTCCATGCTCTCAAAGTACTCGTGCAGGTAGATGACATTCTTGTGCCTAGCCAGGTTGAGGGCCTCAATCTCCCTGAGGACCAGCTCACGGTCCGTTCCTTTGACCTTAATGAACTTGGCCATGTAGGTCTTCTTAGTTGCGATTTCCATACAGCGGTGGACCACTCCAAACTGGCAGCGAGCCAGCTCCTCAGAGATGACGTATTTAGAGGACAGCTCCTTCACTTTGTAGAATAGAGCCTCCTCCTTGGTGATCTCCCTGGTCTCGTCCACTTCATCGTCATAGTTCCTCAGGATGGAGGTGTCTTCCTTGGTGGTGATGGCTTCCGTTGGTTTGCAAGGCTCGCTCACGCCATACTGGTTCTCGGCCATGACGCGGAACTGGTACTTGGTCTTTCCAAAGACGTTCATGACGGTGAAGCTGCAGACCTCGGAGTGACCCGTACGGATCCACCTGTCACCATTTAAGGGGCACTTCTCCACAATGTACTTGGTAATGGGGACTCCGCCGTCGAAGCCGGGGGCTTCCCAGGCCAGAGTGATGGAGTCGCGGCCAATTTCCGAAATCACGATTCCCTTGGGAGCATCGGGCACGTCGGCCACCGCAATCTCAATGGTCTGCTTGTCCTGTCCGAACCGGTTCTTGGCCTGGATGATGTAGTAGCCAGTGTCCTTTCTCTGGACTCCCTTCAGGAAGACCAGGGATGTGAAGGACCTGGTGTTGATGACCTGGTGGTAGGCAGAGTTGGAGATGATCTCCTGTCCCTTCTGCCAGGTGATGGCTGGCTCAGGCTTGCCGGTGATAGGGATCTTGACGGTGACGACCTGGCCGCGGACGGCGTTGACCGCTCCCATGCCCTGGAGCTCTAGGGGCAGATGGATCTTTGCAGGAACTGGAAGACAAAATTTGAGAAAGACCACAGTGAGCTAAGTGCCATGAAATCTGTGTGAATGTAAAATCTACTTTTCTCTTTATTACCATCTTGTCTCATATGTGTGTGTGTGTGTGTGTGTGTGTGTGTGTGTGTGTGTGTGTGTGTGTGTGTGTGTGTGTGTGTGTGTGTGTGTGTGTGTGTGTGTGTGTGTGTGTGTGTGTGTGTGTGTCACACCCCTTCTCATTATTTGTAAAAGAATCATATGTGGAAAAAGTTGAAAACACAAGTCCAGTTATATGATTAAATTAACAGTTTAAATGTAATGTGAAATAAATGTTATTCTTTCATACCTTCCACGTCCAGCTGAGCTGTAGTGGAGATAGATCCTGAAGGGTTGGTGGCTCTGATCTGGTAAGCCATCACGTCACTCTCGTTAGCAGTGGTGATGACAAGCTGGTAGTAGCCTCCCTTGAACTCCTGGGCCTTGATCTTTGTTCCGTCAGCCTCGATCTCCTTTCCGCCACGATACCACTTCACCAGAGGCTTGGGATATCCCACCACCTTGGAATGAGACGAACAATGTTAATACACACTTTTCCTGGATTGGACCTTTCAACATACAGTACTTAAAGGTAGGGTAAGTGATTTGCGTTGGTTAAAATAATTGTTAAATAGCTCTATATTCTGATAGTACTCATTGCTATAGAGTGTTTGTTCAGTATTAGGAGTCTCCTTGTCTCTCCACCTCTTTATTAAACAGAAAATACATTTTCGTTTCAGTTTCAGTTTAATTTCCAATTTTATCCAACCAGGACAGAGAACTCAATCAGGATACAGATTAAACAAGTGAAATTGGAAGTGATGACACTAAGAAATGAGTATGCAAAATTGGAACTGGAACACTATACAAATTAAGCTTAAAAATGGGTACTTTCTTCTGATTGGCTGAGATTTTGACACCTACCGAAAAATGTATTTTCTGTTTATTAAGAGCTGGAGAGACAGGGAGACTCCTGTTACTGAACAAACACTCTATAGCAATGATCACTATCAGAATATAGTATTTTAACCTTTTAAGAAAATACTTTTTGTTTTAACCAAAAAATATCACTTACCCTACCTTTAACAGCTCAAACTGCTATTTCTGAAAAGTGTGTCTGTGGGTTTTATAAGACAAGAGAAAATAGGAGCTTGCGACTAAATAATAACCACATTGGATTGGATGAATTGGAACACAGGTTTCCCCCGGCAGTGACGATATACTATTACGTGTATTGATATTTAGCTCAAATGAATAGGAAAGACAGTCAGAATGAGCCCTAGTAAAGACGACTCACCTTGCAAACGAAGGTGGCATTGGAGAGATATTTGACATTCATATTCCTGATCTCCTCCCTGAAGACGGGAGCGCGAGGAGCCTGGTCCGACTTGGGGGTGATGGGCGCAGAGCTTTCGCTCCAGTCGCTCTCGCCACCCATGTTCTCGCACTTGACGCGGAAGTCGTACTCGAAGCCCTCCAGCATGGCCGTGACCTCGTAGGTGGTCTCCACAAACTTCTCGGAGGTGACCGACATCCATTTGTTCTGCTTCTTCTCGCGTTTCTCCAGGTAGTAGCTTGTGATCCTGGCTCCTCCGTCGCTGGCCGGCGCCTTCCAGCAAACGACGCAGGAGTCCTTGGTCGAACTGGTGACGAACGGCTGCTGAGGAATGCCAGGCTTCTCTGAAAAAGCCGGAAATGAAACAGGAATGTCAGTCATGTCATCAATAGGTCTTGCCATAATTGCATCGCATTTGAGTGGAGCTTGTGAGCATTACCGTTCCGGCATCAAAATACAAATGATCATCTGTGCAAAGATTTGACATCATTTGACAACAGCCAACCATCTCTCCATTAGAATTAATGTGAACACTAACCGAATGGACTCTTAATGATGAGAACAGCAGGAATCTCCAGAGCTTCGCTGACTCCATACTGGTTCTGGGCGGACACTCTGAAGTAGTAGCCGGCCTGCTCGCTCAGGTTGGGGACACGGCAGGTGTTACCGGAGACAGACGAGGACACCAGGTGCCACAGCTCGCCCTCCTTGGCCTCACGCTTCTCCACGATGTAGTTGGTGATCATGGAGCCTCCGTCGTCCTTGGGAGGCTTCCAGCTGATGATGACGGAGCTCTTGAGCATTTTATCCACGACGATGGGACCCTCTGGGATGCATGGCTTGTCTAGAGGCGCACACACACACATAAAGGATTGTTAAAGCTTTGTGAAAGGTTTTTCAATCAAGGTAAAGAATTTTGATTTGGCTGAGTAGTATGATCAGCAATATTATTCAACTCTGTTTTACAACTACACCAAACAATGCAATATTCAAACATTTATGGCAGTGTGTATGTATATATTGTATATATACACACACACACACACACACACACACACACACACACACACACACACACACACACACACACACACACACACACACACACACACACACACACGCACGCACACACACACACAGATGCATGTGCCTTCAGATAGTCACCTTGGATTTCAACGCGCAGCGTGGTTTCGACGGTTCCATACACGTTGCTGAGCTGCACCTTGTAGCGGCCGGCGTTGGTGGCCCTCTGGGCGTTCCTCACCACCAGGTGAGTGTAGCTCTCCGTGTTCTCGATCACCACATCTGCCGACGCGTTGAGGGGCTTCTTGCCGTAGAACCACATGATCTGCGGGATGGGACGTCCGATGTAGACCACGTGGAGCCTCAGGCTGGTTCCCGCTCCGGCGTAGTACTTCTCCTTCAGTGGGAAGCCGGTGTGGAAAGCCGGGGCGGCCTGCAGGCGCAGCTTGCCGCTGGTCTCCACCTCTCCGGCCTCGTTGACGGCTCTGCAGGTGTAGTTGCCCTCGTCCTCCTGCTCGTCCGTCAGGACGGACAGGGAGTGGTTGCGTCCGTCGGAGCTCATCTTGTACTTGCGGCTCTGGATCAGCTCCTTGCCGTAGCGGTACCATTTGATCTCGGGCAGAGGTCTGCCGATGATGGCGCAGGTCAGAGTGCCGGACTCGCCCAGTTTGGTGGTGACGTCCTGGACATCCTCCTTCAGGGCTGGAGCCTCACCGACTGTTGGTTTGCATTGAAAGGATTTAGACTACAAACCTCTATTCTGTTTTTCGTTAATATTTCCTTTGTTTATTGTCCTAATATATAAGCTATGGTCCCATGCAGTACTTGAATCAAAAAATATAAGAGGTCAACTCACCGCTCAGCTTGGTCTTGATGCCCATGGCCGTCCTGCGAGGTCTGCTCATGCCCGTCTCGTTCTCTGCCAATATTCTGAACTCGTACTCAGTGGCCTCCATCAGTCCGCCCATGGTGAACTGGCGGTCCTTGGAGCGCTCTTTGTTGCACTTCTTCCAGGCGCTCTCTCCAGCCTGTCTGAACTCTACCCAGTAGCCCAGGATCTCCTTGCCTCCGTCGGTCTCCGGCCTCAGCCAGTGGATCGTGATGCAGTCCTTGGTGATGGATATGATGTCGATCTCTCCTGGCTGGCTGGGTTTGTCTGGAACACACATATTAGCACATACAGATATGAGATTCATGGTGGAAATAAAACTAATGGCTTAAAGAGTTTAAACTAATGGCTAAAGGGGTCACTCTTATTTCTCAATAATGAAATAATGATCCCTTGCTTAATACACTCAATTAGAATAACTTGCGTACATTTATTGTCATGTCTCATTCAAAGTCTTTCATTCAGATTTCCAAAAATAAAAAATAAAAAACACTCACCGAATGGATCTTTGCAGACCACAGGGTCGGAGGTTGGACCTGGCTCGCTCTGTCCTATGTCACTCTGAGCCACCACTCTGAAGATGTACTCTGCATCTGGGATGAGTCCGGTGACGTTGTACATGGTGGTGGTGATGTGGGTCTTGTTGTGACGCACCCACTTCTCCGTGGACACCTCCCTCCTCTCCACGTAGTAGCCAGTGACCCTGGAGCCTCCGTCGTCTCTGGGCCGGGCCCAGGACAGAGAGATGGTGGTCTTGGTCACGTCCATGATCTCTGGTGGGTAGCCCGGAGGTTCTGGTGGGCACAGTGGGGTCTTTGGCATCACAGCTTCGTCAGACTTCAGAGATCTGCTGACGCCAAACTGGTTCTCGGCGGTGATCTTGAAGTGGTATTCCACGTTCTCCTTCAGCCCCTTCACCACCAGCGAGCTCTCGGTGACCCTGCAGTCCACGGTGCACCAGGCGGCCTTGGGGACCTCTCGTCTCTCCACAATGTAGCCCAGGATGTCGGAGCCGCCGTCGTCAGATGGGGGCCTCCAGCTCACCCTGACGGAACGCGCCTGGATGTCGTCAAACTCCAGAGGACCCTCGGGAGCGTCCGGACTGCCGATCACCTTCACCTTGATGTAAACGGTCTTCTTGCCACATTTGTTCTCCATCAGTAGGTCATAGGTTCCTGTGTCTTCTTTGTATGCTTCCTTGATGACCAGCTCGGTTATGTCGTCGTGCGTGGCGATCATGGCTCTGTGAGAGATGTCACGGCCATCTTTGGTCCACTTGCAGGTGGGGAAGGGTTTTCCCTTGATGGGCACTGATAGACGGATGACTCCGCCCTGTCTGACCACATAGCAGTCCTCGTATTTGCTATCCAGCTCGTAGTCGGGATAGTAGAGCATTTCCTGTACTTTGACGACTCCGGGAACCTCCGTGGCCTCGCCGGCTCCTCCGGCATTGCAGGACCTGACGCGGAACTTGTACTCGGCCCCCTGGGGCATGTGGGTGAGGGTGTACTCGAGGATCTTGATGGGGGTGGTGTTGCACATGGTCCATTCCTCCTGGTCCACCCTCTGCATCTCAATGAGGTAACCGGTGATCGCGGCGCCCCCTTCCTCCTCGGGAGGCGACCAGGCCAGTGTCACGGATGTCCTGGTGGTGTCTGTCACTCTGGGCTCCACTGGAGTGCCTGGTGCCTCAATGGGATCCATGGCCACGACGATCTCAGAGGTCTGGCTGTGTTTGCCCTCTCCTCTGGAGTTGATGGCGGTGACCCTGTGCTCGTACTCCAGGCCTTCGATCAGACCCGATGACCTGAAGCGTGTCATGGTGACCGGGTTCTTGCTGATCTTCATCCAGCGGTCAGAGCCCGCCTCCTTGCGCTCAATGATGTAGCCGGCAATGGTGGAGCCGCCGTTGTCCTCCGGGGCGTTCCACGTCAGCGTCATGCCCTCGTGGTTGACGTCGACAACCTCCGGTGTGCTGGGAGGTCCGGGGATGGTCTTGGCGCTCTTGCACTCCACCACCTCAGACTGCAGGAATCTGCCCACGCCGAAGCGGTTCATGGCGGCCACGCGGAACACGTACTCGGTTCCCTCGTTCAGCCTGGTGAACTTGAAGCAGGGCCTGGTCACCGACTCAGACACCGTTCTCCAGCCGGGGCGGTGGGCTTCGCGCTCCTCCACCACGTAGCCGCTGATGTTGGCGCCACCGTCCTTCTCCGGCGGATCCCAGCTCACCGTCACTGAGACGCCATCGTTCTCGTCTATTCTCACTGGACCCAGCGGGAGGCCGGGTTTGTCCAGGATGATGACTTTGATGACCTCCCTGGCCGTGCCAAGGGCGTTCTTCACCTCCAGGGTGTAGCTACCGGTGTCGTTGATGGTGGTTTCCCTGACCACCAGACGGGTGTATGTGCCGTTGCTGTCGATCTTGATGCGGTCCAGGCTGTCCTTCAACTTCTGGCCTCCGAAGGACCAGGTGCAGACGGGCGCCGGCTTGGCCTGGATGGGGATGTTGAGGTCGATGGCTTTGCCATGGTGCACCATCAGCATCTTCTGAGGCAGGGCGGCCATGTCGATCTTTGGCAGAACTGTGATGTCCTGGATGGTGACAGGCACGGGCTGGTCCATGGGCTGACCGGCTCCTCTGCTGTTGGTGGCTCGGATCCTGAACAGCAGCTGCTCGTTCTCCGTCAGCCCCTGGACGGTGTACTTGGACATGGAGGCCTTGACCGTGGCCACGGTGGCCCAGCGGTCCGTGCCCACCTTGCAGGCCTCGATGATGTAGCCGTTCAGCCTGCTGCCGCCGTCGTGATGCGGCCTCACCCAGTACAGGCTCACCGTGGACTTGGTAACGTCCGTGATCTGCAGGTCGACTGGAACGGACGGCACCTCGCAGGTCAGAACGGCCTCGGCGGTCTCGCAGCCCTCCCCGATGCCGTAGATGTTTTCTGGCAGGACTCTGAAGAAGTAGTGGACCCCCTCTTCCAGGCCGGTGATCCTGATTGTATTAAATTATTGTCATTAGTTTTCATTAAATTGCTACATTTAAAATGCATTTTATGTCAGTAAGTTACATTACACATTCTGCATGATTGTGCTTTCCAAATTAAACAGAAGGGATTTACAACTCATAAAACAAAGTGTTTTTGGCACTGAACAAATCTTTTTGGATTTTAAGCTTTTAAACAAGAGTTGCACAGTGCATATGACAAATACCTTAAATATACAAAGAAATTATGTAGCAAGAAAACAAGATAGCTGCGATCAGGTGATGTATGTAATAATTGCTATGGGGCCTACCTGTACAAGGTCTTCTTGCACTCTGTGGTGACTGTCTTGTGGCCCTTCATGCTAGCTTCGCGTTTCTCTATGATGTAGTTGCTGACATGGGCTCCTCCATCGATGGTTGGGACGTCCCAGGTGATGACCACACTCTCCTTGGTATAGTCCTTCACCTTCACTGAACTAGGAGGTCCAGGGGTGTCTGAGGGCAGAGCAGGGGCAACAAGGATTACAAAAGATTCGTTTTGAAGTTTAAAAATAATAATGTCTTCTAGTTTATCAAATGAAACGATTCTAATAGTCTAGAATTAAAATGTATGATAACTCATATTTTGCTGCTGTTTAATGACATTATTATTATTATCATCATCATCATCATCTTACCGTAGACTTTCACCAGGATGGTGGTGATCTTCTTGCCAGAGGGGTTCTCGGCCTCCAGGACGTATTTTCCGGAGTCGTTACGGTCCACCTTCTCTACGATCAGACAGGTGTACGTGTCGGTGGTCTCGATGAAGCCGCGCGTCTGCAGCTCTACGCCCTCCTTCCTCCAGCCCACCACGGGCGTGGGCCGTCCCGTCACCGTCACAAACAGCCTGAGGGTTCCTCCGGCTCGGAGGCACACCGTCTTCTTCAGGTCCTCTGCGAGCTCCAGGTCTGGCATGTCTGGTTCAGGACAGAGAGATAGAAGAGATGAACATTCTGTTCTTGCTGTTCTACATATACAGCCAAACAGTTGAAGAAATTGCACATTGAGGCTTTAACCTTTGCTTTTATGAAATATTTAATATAAGAAAATCATAGGAGGACTCAAAATCGTACTTAAGTGTAGTACTTGCTAAAATGTACTTTGTTACTTTAAACCACTGATTACAACCACTATATTTTACCAATCAACACCAATCTGTCTTTTTCATGTTTTCCAACTTACCGATTTTCTCCAAAGGCTCTGTGATGGCACTGGGGTCACTGAATTCTCCGGTGCCGTTGGCGTTCACGCCGGCCACGCGGAACATGTACTGCTTGTTGGACGTCAGGCCGCCCGCCACGTACGTGTTGGCGGTGATGGCCTGGTTGGTGGCGCGGTACCACTGCGTGGTGCCTTCCTCCAGGATCTGCACCACGTAGCCGGTGACGTCACAGCCTCCGTCGTACATGGGTCTGGTCCACCTCATGCTGATGCTGTGCTTGGTGGTGTCCGTGATGCGGGGCGTCGAGGGGGGAGCAGGGGTATCTGGGGGAGGAAAAATGGACACATACAACGGCTTTAATCTGTGCTCAGCGGCTGGTATTAGGGTATGAATGTTCTACCCTTGACGTGAATAGAAATGATCAAATGAAAGAGGTAAGATTGTTGTTCTTCTTACAGGTGGGGTCTTTGCAGAGGATGTAAGGCGAGATGTCGCTGGCCTGGCTGCAGCCGGCAGCGTTCTCCGCCGTCACTCTGAACTGGTAGTCGCTGCCCTCCAGCAGACCGGTGATCTTCAGACGAGTGTCATAGATGGTGTAGGTCTTATTAACCCTGGTCCACCTGGTGCTGCTCTTCTCTCGTTTGTCCACCAGGTAGGTTCTGATCTCGCTTCCTCCGTCGCTCTCAGGTTTGAGCCATTCGATGATGACGTGCTCCTTAGCTACGGTTGTGGCTTCAGGAGCTCCTGGGGGCGTTGGAATGGCTGAAAACACACAAACACAACACGTCACAATCATGTACTGTACACTTACATGTACATCCCATTCAACCTCAAATGTTAATATGATAGCATAAAGGGCCGTGTTTTCTGCTTGAAGCACCCATGGCACTCCAATGGCCCAACGCGACGGCCTAAGTTCTGCTATGTGTAGGAAGTGGTGGTGATATTTATTTGTTATTTATCTGACGTCCGTACGGCAGAGGATAACAGAAAAGAATGAGTGAATCAATCAGTCAGTCTAGAGTCTACCATTTCAATGCTCAGGTTGTCAACTTACTGTATGCATTCCTTGCGATGATGGGCTCGGACTCCAGACCGACTCCCACTCCGAACTTGTTGACTCCCCGCACTCTGAAGACGTACTCGTTGCTCTTGATCAGCTTGGAGCTGACGCACGACAGCGTCTTGCACTCGTTCTCCATGATCACCCAGTTGAGGCGGCTGGTCTCGCGGCGCTCCACCACGTAGTGCGTGACGCTGTCGCCGCCGTCCTCCAGGGGGATCTTCCAGGTGACGGTGCACTTCTCCTCAGTCACCCTGCTGATGGCGATCTTGTCTGCCGGAGCCCCGGGAGTGTCTGGAGGTAGAGGACACAAACATGGTCAGACCACAGACAAAGACAGACAGACAGAGAGACACTCCCAACTCACATCAAAGCTTGCCTCCACCCTCTCTTCCTTTAAAGCCACCTCTTCATACTTGCCTTCCCCACTTAATTCAATTTCCCCTTTTTTAACTTTCTAATTGTAACCATTTTAGATGTTTTTTGCTCAGTTTTTACACTTTGTTTCTTACTAGTTCTGTAGTTTTGTGAAGCGACTTTGAGTATCTTGAAAAGCACTAAATTGAATGCTCAACAAGATTATGTAGTTTGTCAACCAGACCAACAAAGGGGATTGCTATTATTTACCAACGTATAAAACCATTTCTGTCTTTCATGAGGAGGTTGCGTTGTTTTTCTTACCCAGGACTTTAACGTTGACGGCAGCCGTCTTGATGCCGCCGGCGTTCTTCACAGTGAGGATGTATCTTCCTGTGTCGTATCTGTCACAGCTCTTGATGACGACCATGGCTCTGGTGGCGGTGTAGGTCATGGAGTATTTCTCTCCCAGGTCCAGAACCTTGTCTGCTTTAGACCACCACACCTTGGGTTCTGGTTTACCTCCGACGGCGGCGTCCAGAATCACGTCTGAGCCCGCTGTGACGGTCACTGTCTCTCCTATCAGACCTGATAGCTCTGCTTTGGGAGGACCTGGGGGACGAACAACAGGGTTAGGGTGTTTTGAAATGCTAAACAGTTCCATGATATATGATCACTTATATGAATATTTATAATGCTGAATTACGAGCACACAGACTAAGAATGGGCTTAATGGTGAAACTGAGAAATGCTGGGCTCACACTATAGGATACTCAGGGTGATTTGGGGGTCGGGAACGCCCCTCCTTACCTACCCCAGCCCCAAGATTTTAAAACTCCAGTAGTCTGTGCCCATGCAGCTTAAGTGTCCTGTCCTCCCAAAAGTATTACTAGTCCAGTTTACAGTATCCAACAGAAAAAATTACCGTCATCCTTCACAGGACAACAGATGATTGCAAAACATTAACGTACTGTATTCGTCCTTGCAGGTGACGGGTCCGGTGGTCGCGGAAGGAGCGCTGTGCACCCCCGCGGCGTTCTTGGCGATGACGCGGTATTCGAACGTCTCGTCCTCTCCCAGGTTGCCCACGGTGAAGTATGTCTCAGTGATGGTGGTGTAGTTACACTTCAGCCAGCGGTTGTCGTCCCATTCGTCGGTGCTGTACACCTTCCTCTCCACGACGTAGCCCACGATCTTACTGCCGCCGTCGTTTTGCGGTACGGACCAGGCCAGAGACACGGACGAACGTGTGATATCTGTCACCTCTGGTTTACCAGGAGGATCTGAACACACGGCAGAGGGAAGTGTGATTAGAGACACTCATTTAGAATAGAAAGACTTTAAAATGTATAACATTTAAGGTGCTGTTACTGATACTTTTTGGTGAAAACAAAAATAGGTTTTATTTGTGTGTGAAAATGTTAAATCTCTATGTTGTGATAGTAATCACTGCTATAGACTCTCCTGATTGGATGCAATGGTTGAAAACGCACTAGAGCAATGATTACTATGAAAACATAGACCTATTTAACACTTATTCTAACCAAAACAATATCACTTTCTGCACCTTTATAGTTTGTCCAAATATCAGTAGACAGTTTTTTCCCTTACCGACAGGGTTGAGAGCCAGCACGGGCCTGGAGGCCTCGCTGGCCTTGCTGAGGCCGGCGATGTTCATGGCGTAGACCCTGAACTGGTAGTCCAGTCCCTCGATCACGCTGGACACCTTGTAGTGACACTCCAGGCAGGGCAGCTTGTTCTCTCTCACCCACAGGATGGTGTTCCTCTCCTTCTTCTCAATCCAGTAGCCGGTCACCTGGCTGCCGCCATCAGAGTAGGGCACTTCCCATTTGATGCTGATGGCACTGCCTGAAACCGACACCAAATCTGGACGAGAGGGTGGGCTCGGGGCAACTGGAGGACGGGAGAAAGGGCATAGAGATTATTCCGTAGCTCAGAGACCATACAGTACGTTTTATCGATAGGTTCAAGTGTTAAAAAAGTACTGTGAATTTAATTACATATCGCCATAATATTAAACCAATGAAAATTGACAAATAGTCACAAGAGCTTGTGACTTAATTATAACTACAATGGCTCTTTTTTCCCATATCCTGAAAGGCAACCGTTTCCAAGGTTTCCACCCGACAATGACCACCCGATAGTGACGATACACATAATGACTTCCCACTGTGTTTCAGGTGTCAACAATACTTACTGAATGGATGCTCGATGACCACAGCAGCAGACTCGATGGACTTGCTGACTCCGAACTTGTTCTCGGCACACACTCTGAAGGTGTACTCCGAGTACTTGTTGAGGTGAGTCACCTTAATGGTGGTTCTCTTCACGCTCGAGTTGACCACCTGCCAGGACGCCGACCCGGACTCGCGTTTCTCCACGATGTAGTTGGCGATCTCGCTGCCTCCGTCATCGGCAGGCTCTGTCCAGGCCAGGTTGCAGGATTCTGAGGACACTTCGGAGATTTCCAAAGGACCCGTGGGAGCGCTGGGCCTGCCCACGATCACCACCGTCACCGTGAAGGTCTTCACTCCGGCGGCGCTCTCCAGGACCAGGTAGTACTTGCCGCTGTCGGTTCGCTTGCTGTCTTTCACCACCAGTGTGGTTCTCTCCGCGCTGCTCTGGATGGACACTCTGTCCGTTTCCTTCAGCTTCATCTCCTCCAGCTTCCACGTCGCCTTGGGAGACGGTCTGCCGCTGATGGGGATGTCAATGGTGAAGTTGTTGGTGAGCTTGCAGGTGATGAGCTGATTGGTGATGCCGCTGAGGTCGGCCGTGGGCTCGATGCGAGGCTCCTTGATCATAATGGCGCTGCGGGTGGCCATGGCCTCGCTGATTCCAGCGTCGTTCTTGGCCTTGACACTGAAGAAGTACTCCGTGTTCTCGGTCAGACCCTCCACCACCATCTTCAGGGACTTGGTCTCTCCGGCCACGTTCCATTTGTCGGTGCCCTTGATCTTGCATTCCACGACGTATCCTTTGATGCGGCTGCCTCCGTCGTGTTCGGGTTTCTGCCACACCAGGGAGGCCGTGGAGCTGCTGGTGTCCACGATGTCCAGCCTCTTGGGTGGAGCGGGCTCCTCGGTGGCCATGATGGGCTCGGTCATCTCGTGAGCCTCTCCCTGGCCGTACTGGTTGAGGGCACACACCCTGAACAGGTACTGTATGCCGATCTCCAGTCCAGTCACCCGGATCATCTGGCGTGAACACTTAAGGTTGACTTCCTGCCAGGCCAGGCGGCTGGCCTCGCGTTTCTCCACGGTGTAGTGGTGGATACGGGCTCCGCCGTCATTGGCGGGGGCGTCCCACATCATGGTCAGGGCTCCGCGCGTCACGTCCTTGAACTTGATGGCTCCCGGAGGTCCGGGTGTGTCCAGGACTTTGAGGGTGAAGGTGATGGACTTGCGTCCGCTGTTGTTCTCCAGGGACAGCATGTACTTGCCGGCCTCGTACCTAGGGTTGTCACAATCATTTTAGTTGACGATTAATCGTTGTACAAATAATTGCGCGTAGCAATTTGACTGTGTTTTTTTGGCATTAAACATTGTAATATATAAATTAAAATGACATTTCTGTTAGCCTTTTAAGCTTTGTTAAACAAAAACTGCACAGGGCAGATATGACAAATAACTTAAATATACAATGACTGGGACCAGTAATCAATCATAAATGCGCAATGGCCAAAACACAGCATAAACTTGTGACAGGGCCTATACTCGTACCTGGTGACGCCCTCGATGGTCAGCGTGGAGAAGGACTCTGTGGTGTTGACATCGGCCATGACAGGCAGCTCGCCGTCTACCTTTGTCCATGTGGCCAGAGGAGCGGGTTTGCCACGGAAGGGAATGTGGAGGGAGACGGTGCCTCCGTTCTTCACAATGTGGGTCTGCTTGAAGTCGGCATCGAGTTCTATCTCCGGGGACGTCAGCCTGTCCAGGGCCTGGACGGCGTTGGGGACCACCCCCGCGTCGCCCTGCCCGGACCCGTTCACGGCCGTCACTCGGAACTTATAGAACTCTCCGGCCACCAGGCCCTTGGTGGTGTACCTGGTGTCAATGCAGAGGATCTCGTTGACCCTGTGCCATTCCTCCAGACTGGCCTTGCACATGTCGACGTAGTACCCGATTACCTCCAGGCCTCCATCAAATATTGGCTTGGTCCATTCGATGGTTATCGAAGACTTGGTTGAATCCACCGCCTAGACAAGAAACGACGATAGTTCAATGTCTTGATTTTCTCACAAAGTTACTTTAACCCCCCCCCCCCGCACCACCCAAACAGAAGAGGCTTTACAACTCATAAAAACAAACAGTTATTACAGTAACCCTACAACCAGTACCTTGACCAGCGTGGGTGCGCTGGCAGTGCTGGTGGGCTCTCTGGTCTTGAAGAGTCTGGATGTGCTGCTGGCCGGGCCGACACCGGCGCCGTTCTCCGCCATGACGCGGAACTCGTACTCGTAGCCCTCGGTGAGCATGGTGACCCGTTGGCGGAGCTCCGTGATGGGCCTCTTGGAGGAGACCTTCCCCCAGCGCAGGCTCTTCTTCTCACGTCTCTCCAGGATGTACTGCTTGATCTCGTTGCCGCCGTCCGACCGGGGGCGGGTCCAGCACACGGTGATGCTGTTTCCTGTGATGTGAGTGGCGTCTGGAGTGCCAGGCGCTTCGGGAACGGCTGGAGGAGGGAGGGGAAGATGTTTGGTTATCGTTGCTGTCGGGCAGAAACCTCATATCTCCATAATTTAACTTTTTGTGTGTTTTCGTTATTTAATACCCTACTTGATCATACTACAGCGTCACACAAACGTATCAAAAGTATCAGATCTACAAGCTCGAAACGCTGCGGTTAATGATCAATAATTATAGTCCAATTACAAGATATATACAGTACTGCACATTAACTCATTCACTGCCAGAATTATTTCTGGCCTGTTTGAACACCGCCAAGATTTTTCATTGAAAAAAAAAAGTACTCAGGAGCCGAGATACAGAATTTTTAAGTTTTAAGTTAACAAGGAAGTGGATGGGAGTCTATATCTTCGAAAAATCATATCTCCTTGGTCTTTGGGTCAAAAAAAAAAAAAAAAATCTAAAAAAAAAAAAAAAAAATATATATATATTTTTAATTTTTTTAATTTTTTTAAAAAGTCGTTTTAGTCGTTCTTGGCAGGCATGGCTTATGGACAGAAGTCGTTTTAGTCGTTCTAGGCAGTATATGAGTTAAGTACTTTTATTTTTGCTACTTTAAGTACATTTTGATGCTAAAACTTTTGTATTTTGACTCAAGTAAGATTTTGAATACAGGACTTTCACTTGTTAACAGAGTATTTCTACACTGTGGCATTGCTACATTTGCTTAAGCCCAACAATCTGAGCACTTCTTCCACCAGTGTGTACTTACTGTACTGCATCTGAGCGATGATGGCATCAGAGTCGAGGGGCTTGCCCACGCCAAACTTGTTGACGGCAGAGATCCTGAACTGATACTCGTTGCCCTTGATAAGGTTGGCCACGTTGTAGGAGCAGGCCTCCACCTTGGAGGAGCACAGGGCCCAGGAGATCCTGGACGTCTCCCTCTTCTCCACCACGTAGTGGACGATGGCCGAGCAGCCGTCGTTCTCCGGCGGGTTCCACCACACCGTGCACTTCTCGGCCGTGATGCCCGTGAAGCGGATGGGTCCTGCCACGGGTCCGGGGGTATCTACAGGGAGGGAGGACGGGATTAGTTGAAGCTCTGCAGCGCAGACAATGGGATGGACCTTCCGTGATCTTATATTTTCATTCATACACATATTATTATATGATGATATTTCGTATTATTCATGTGTACTGACCCTGTACTCTGACGTTGACCTCGGCCTTCGTGCCTCCGGAGCTGTTCTTGGCCTCCACGGTGTAGATGCCACGGTGGTTCCTGTCGGCGTCGCGGATGAACAGGCTGCTGCAGCCGATGTTGGTGGAGACCTCAATGTCGAACATGGTTCTCTTGTCGATCTCCCGTCCGTCCTTGTACCAGATGACCTGAGGAACGGGCCGGCCGGTGATGGTGCAATTCAGATTGACAGTCTCCCCGGCCCTCGTGGTCAAAGCCTGGTCCTTGGCCCACTCGATCTCAGGAGTAACTGCACGGGGGACACAGCAAGCATCAGAAGTCAGCACAGTACTACTTTAACACGTAAACCCCATACATATTTTTGAAACATTTACACATTTTGAAGAAAGAAAAATGGGACTTGAAATGGCAAGAGTACTTGCAAGAGTGGTAGTACATACCGCTTTCATCCCTGGTCATGATGTATCCAGAGGAGTTGGACGGTGGGCTCACGGTGCCCACGGCATTCCTGGCAATTACATGGAACTCAAATCGGTCTCCAGATGAGAGCGCGGTGACAGTGAACTGGGTCTCGCAGATGTCGGTGAAGTTGCAGCGCAGCCATTTGCCGCGGCCCTGTCGCCTTTCCACGGTGTAGCCCACGATCTTGAAGCCGCCGTCTCTCTTGGGAATCTCCCACGCCAAGGTGACCGAGTCTCTGGTCACGTCGATGCATTTGGGAATGCCGGGTGGGTCTGGACGGAGGAAGGGGTCAAATACATTAAATCTTTGAAAAATTGTCCCATAGAAATATAATAAATGTCCATTAAATTTGCACCTTTAATGTATTATAATTGTTTTATTTCATGGAGCACTCATTGTGAACTTACCAACAGGCGAAATGGCAAGCCGGTGTTTGCTCTGTTCGCTGACGGGGCTCAGGCCTGCGTTGTTCTCAGCGTAGACTCTGAAGGAATACTCCAATCCTTCAATCAGGCCAATGATCCTGTACTCTCTGTTGATGATGATGGTCGAGTTGACCTTCTCCCAAAGCAGGCTGTTCCTGTCCTTCTTCTCCACGTGGTAACCCAGGATGGGGGAACCTCCGTCGAAGCCGGGGGCCTCCCACTGGATGCTCATACCGTCATTGGTGACATTCAAGGTCACTGGTTTGGCCGGTTGGCCTGGTGCCTTGTACTGGTGCTCAGCTATGACCTCGGTGGAGGTGAGGGCCTGGCTGACGCCGTACTTGTTCTCAGCTCGCACTCTGAACTGGTACTGTGTTCCCATGACCAGGTTGGGGATCTTGAAGGAGGTCCTGACCACGCTGGAGCACACTATCTTCCAGTTGGCGTGGGAGGTCTCACGCTTCTCCACGCCGTAGCAGGTGATCTCACCTCCTCCGTTGTCCAACGGTTCGTCCCAGGAGATGATGATGCTCTGAGCTCTGATCTCGTCGAAGCGGATGGGACCGACTGGCAAAGAGGGGACACCCAGTGTCATCACTTTGATGTCGAAGAAGTTCTTCTCAGTTATTCTGTTGTCCAGGACCAGTGTGTACATTCCGGCGTGCTCCTTCTTTGCTCCTCTGATCGTGATAGAGGTCTTGTTATCCGTGGTCCTGAAGCGGATCTTGTCACTCTCCTTAATGGGGACGTTGTCCTTCATCCAGCTGATAGCAGGTCTGGGTTTGCCCTTGAATGGCAGCTCGATGTGGATGGTCTCCCCGATGCGGACAGGCAGCTCTCCGTTGGGGTAGTCAATGAGGTTGGCTTCAGACGGGATGATGAAGTCCTTCACCGTAATCGGTCCGATTAGGGAGAAGTCGCTGTTGCCCTTCTCGTTCTTGGCCAACACTCTAAACTCCATTTCGGCGTTTTCCTTGAGCCCTGTCACCTCACAGCTGCAGCGCTTGCAGGTGGCTCCCAGGGTCCAGTTGGGGTCCTCCTTGGTTCTCCTCTCAATGATGTAGTCGGAGATGTGGCTGCCTCCGTCGTGATCGGGTCTCTGCCACTGTAGGGTGACGGAGGTCTTGGTGGAGTCCAACATCACCAGGTCCTTAACGGCTCCGGGCGTCTCCGTCGCTCTGACGGGCTCGCTGGTCTCGCAGGTGTCGCCCACACCGAACTCGTTCTCAGCGGACACACGGAAGAAGTAGGCCACGTCCTCCTCCAGGCCTGACACCTTGAAGAAAGTGCTGGTGCACTCGGCGCTCATCACCGTGAAGCCCTTATTGGTGGACGCCTTCTTCTCCACAATGTAGTGGGTGACGGGGGAGCCTCCCTCGATCAGAGGAGCCTCCCAGCTCAGACTCAACTTGCCTCTGGTCACGTTCTTGATCAAGACCTTCTGGCAGGCAGACGGGCTGTCCAGCACCCTCAGAGACACAGTGATGAGCTTCGGCTCTCCGACACCGTTCTCGATCTCTAGTATATACTTTCCGCAGTCGTCGCGGGTGACCGCGGGGATGAGGAGGGTGGTGGAGTGGTCCGTGCTGGTGATGTTGTAGCGGTGGTCGCCGGCGATGTTGCGGTCGTCGCGGCGCCAGGTTGCGGTGGGGGCGGGGCGTCCCTTCAGCGGGATGAACACCTCGACGTTGCGGCCCGCCTTGGCCGTGTACTGTGTTGTCATGTTAACGTCCAGATCCAGGTCAGCCTCCTCTGTTTGGACCAAAAATAACACAAATAAAGCAAATATTTAGTCACAAAAATGTCAATCATTTAACAACTACCCAAAAAAAATGGAAGTTATGGATGTAACTATGGTTTTATGCATCCAAAATTAATCAAATATCACACTTTAAAATTTTAGTGTATGAATACAAACCTAGGATGTCCTTGGATTGGATGGGTTGGTACATTCTAATGTCCTCTCCCCTGCCCATGATGTTGACGGCGTACACTCTGAAGAAGTAGTACGTTCCAGGCTTGAGGTGGGACACCACGTACTCGCAGGTGCGGACCTCTCCCTTGGAGCTGACGGTCACCCATTCTCTGTCCTCTGTGTTCATCTGTTGCACGTCGAAGTGGGTGATCTCGCTGCCTCCGTCGTACACGGGCGCATCCCAGCCCAGGGTGATGGATGTCTTAGTGGAGTCCACCACTCTCAGTTTGGTCGGTTCGCCCGGGAGGTCTGGAGTGGAGGAAGACACACCGCGTTAAACTTTATAATACGAATATAAAATAGAGATATACAAATAAATGATGTTTGACAGAAAGGGCCGTTCAACACCAAGCACGATAACTACAGTATAATGATAATTATGCGACCATTTACACTGATGAATGATATTTATTAGTTATATCGTTATAGTTATCATGCTCAGTGTGAACAGCCCTTGAGTCAGGAATGTGGCGATGAAAGATGACATTGTAAAACACTTGAACTGCATTAATATTCAATTAATTCGTTTTGTACCGATAGCGTCGTAGGCCTTGTAGAGGTCCGATCCTTCGGAGTATTTTCCAGCTCCGGCCTTGTTGACGGCACACACTCTGTACTGGTACTCGTTGTTCTCCGTCAGGTTGCCCACCTTCTGCCTGGTGTCTCTGATGGTGCCCTTCACCACCTGGTAGGGAACCAACAGCAGCTTCAAGTTAACACTTTGCTGCATTATGTCTTTGTGATGCTTTTAAAATAGAAACGTTGCCATTTAATGAAAGAGATATTTTACTTTTTATTATCTTTGTATCATATTTAATTTATATTTTTATCTAACCTTAAACCACTGCAGACTCTTCTTCTCTCTCTTCTCCAGGTAATATCCGTCGATGTCACTGCCTCCGTCCACAGCTGGTCTCTCCCAGATCACTGTCATGCACGACTTGGTGATCATCGACACTTTGGGCTTGGAAGGCTCGCTGGGAGGAACTACGGGAATGAACAAATACAAACCCATTGAAAAATACAATTATATATTACAAGTCATATTTTTACTTGAATACAATGAGTTAAAACATAACAAGGAAATAAAAATACATTTCCATAAAATCCTTTTATTGGTGTATTCAGATCATTTATATTTACCGAATGAGTTCCTTGCGATGACAGGCTCGGACTCCAGGGCGTCTCCCACTCCGTACTTGTTGACGCCGCGGATCCTGAAGATGTACTCGTTGCCCATGATGAGACGCTGCACGTTGACGATGCAGTCCACCAGCTTCTCCGAGACGATGGACCACATGATCCTGCTGGTCTCCCTCTTCTCCACGATGTAGTGTGTGACCATGGCACCGCCCTCGTCGGATGGCGGAGCCCACATGATGGTGATGTTGGTGGCTGTCACCTTCTTGAACTGGATCTCTCCCGCCGGAGGACCAGGCTTGTCTGGAGAACACGACACAAAGGGGAAGGATTTAGAGCTGGGATTCTCCTCTATTATTATTAATCATTTATGAATCACTGGTAGTGATTGGGGAGGGGGGCGGGGGGAGCTAAAAACAGCCTACAATTCAATTAATTATAATCCATAATTATTATCAATTAATCCAATGATTATGATCAATAATCAATAGATGAATCTAATGATTATTATCATCAATAATCCATATATGATCTATGAATTAAAGTTGCAGCCCACCTAGGATGAGAAGCCTGACGGCGGCGGTGGCCGATCCCAGGGAGTTCTTGACCTTGACCTCGTAGCTTCCAGATTCCAGGCGGGTGGTGTCCTTCAGGACCACGCTGGTGGACTCGAACGTGTTGTGGAAGGAGACCTGGGCGCCGGCCTTCAGCTCTTTGCCGTCCTTGGTCCACTCGATGGTCGGAGCAGGCTTGGCGGTGATGTTGAACTTGAGCTCCACGGTGGATTCGGCCCTGTGTTTCACTTCATTCACATAGGCCAGAGGGATGTCTATCTCTGGAGCACCTGCAGAACAGAATCAGGGACCAGAATCAGCTCTATTGTCGCATCACAGGTTTTTGTACTTCTCGTGAAAAGAGAGGAGGATAGAGATAGAGCAGAGTGCAAGGAGAAACATGTTCAAGAATCACTGCAATAAAACAGTTGAAAAAGGTTGTTTCTTCAAAATGAGTCCACTACCCACCATAGGTGTCCACACATTTAGCAGGTCCCACCACAGCGGAGGGGTTGCTGGTGGAGCCCACGGCGTTCTTGGCCATGACCCTGAACTCGTAGCTCTGGTCCTGGGTCAGCCCGGTGATGGTGTAACGTGGGTCAGTGATGTTGGTGAGGTGGGCCTTCTGCCAGCGCCCGTCCTCGCCCTCTCTCTTCTCCACGATGTAGCCGGTGAGCTTAGAGCCGCCGTCATAGTTGGGTTTCTCCCACATGAGGCTGATGGACTGCTTGGTGATGTCGCAGATGCGCACGTTGATGGGAGGTTCTGCAGGAATGGACAGAAACAGCGTGTTTAGTTTCATTTGCTCCGTTGAGTCAATTAAATGACATTTGCTACATAAATGATGCTTACATTCTGTCGGTAAATTATTTACTGTATATGGAGAGACAGGACTTTGAGGCCAGTGACAGCCAGAATCACACCTGAGATATTCCGATTATGCGGTCAAGGTGCTAAACCTACATTCAATTCAAGTTTGACTACACAATTCTCAGCAGAGATGAATCATTAACCATTTAACCACTTAAGCCAAAATAGTCGATCTACAAGCATGTATATATGCTAGCTAATGGTGTTTTCCACATCCCACTCACCGCAGGCATCGATAGCCAGCACAGCGTCGGACACCTTGCTGAGAGGGCCGACTCCAGCAGCGTTCTCTGCCGCCACCTTGAACTCGTAGATCAGTCCAGGAGCGATGTTCAGGACCTTGTAGCGGTTGGCACGGATCACCATCCTGTTGACGGTGGTCCACAGGATGCTGTTCCTGTCCTTCATCTGCAGGTGGTACCCATAGACGGGGCTGCCGCCGTCGGACTTGGGCTCCTTCCAGGTCACGGTGACGGTCTCCCTGGTCACTCCCGTGATCTCTGGAGTGGATGGAGCGTCAGGAAGAGCTGCGGGAGGACAACACAGAGAGGTCAGTGATGAGGAGAGAGGAGGGGAGGGGAGAGGAGAGAAGAGAATACACAATCTATACTCTATGGCCTCTATCCATTTGAATATGTCTACCGTACATTATCAATCAGGAAGAGAGGACAAATACTATAAGTAACTTAAAGTTAAGTTAAGAAACGTACTGTAAGGCAGGTTGACAGTGACAGGCGGTGAGTCCAGGTGCTCGCTGATGCCGTATTTGTTCTCAGCCCTGACTCTGAACTGGTACTCCACCCCGGTGCGCAGCTTCAAGATCTTCATGCTGTTGCGGGCCACCGCCGACGACACCTCCACCCAGTTGGTGCCGGTGGTCTCTCTCTTCAGGACCACGTAGTTGGTGATGGGGCTGCCGCCGTCGTAGGCCGGGGGGAGCCATGTGAGCGTGACGCTGTCCTCTGTGACGTCGGACAGCTCGAAGGGTCCCAACGGAACGCTGGGACGGTCCAGGACCACGATGTTCACGAACGCCTTGGTGGTTCCGCTGGAGTTGGAGCAAGATTATAAATGTAGTTGAAAAACTAACGAAACAAACTCTTTTGTGTGTACAAAATTACGTAAAATCATAGAGAAAATGTTCATAGTTTATCACTTTTTTTCCTTCTTTTTTTTTTGCTGTGCAAGGTTCAACTGTGAATACATCTATACAAGATTTTTCATTACACTATTCTTGTTCTTACCTTTTTTAATCTAGTCCCTGATAAATATTTCATGATACAATAAAGAAAATAAGCTAACACTAAAACAAAATAAACTAAACTAAAATATACCAAACTAGTAAACCCACTTTAAAAAACAAACAAAAAATAAAAACTGACAACATTTTTTAAACTATAATAACCTGGAGTTGGAGGCGGTGATGTCGTAGCGGCCGGCGTCGGCTGCAATGCTCTCGCGCAGGGTGATCTTCAGGCTGTCGGTGGTGACCTCCGAGTTGAACCTCATGGTGTCCTTGCAGATCACGTTGTCCTTGGCCAGGCAGACCTTAGGCAGGGGACGGCCCGTCAGGGGGATCTCACACTTAAGGTTGGAGCCGGCCCTGACGAACAACGTGTTGTGGGGAATGTCCTTCATGATGATTTCAGGAGATTCTGCACAAGAGAAAACAAAAATAGAGGGTCAAGAAAATGTGCAAAGTCACATGCATTTCATAAATTGGCTAACCCTAACCTGTAAAATAGTGATACTAGACACAAAGCATGACCGTATTCTATTACAGGGGGTTCCCGAACCTTTTCAGCTTGAGACCCAAAAGATACATTTGCTGTCTGTCTCCCCGTGACCCAAACTTTTTAAAGCCTTATTTTAAAAGAAAACGGAAATAGATGATCTATTTTTTTCTAAAACTGTTCTACTATTTACACGTCATAAGTTATTCTACTCATCTCCTCAGTCTGACACTCACCAAGCTGGTCTTTCACCATCACAGGTTCAACCATGTCCTTGAAGTCACTGAATCCAGACTGGTTCTCAGCTCGGACTCTGAAGAAGTATTCAGCACCCTCCCTTAGACCAGAGACTGCGAAGTGGGTGAACTTGGTTGTGCCACACTTGACCCATTTTTCCTGGCTCTTATCCTCCACCTTCTCCAAAGCCTCCACCAGGTAGCCGGTGATCCTGCTGCCTCCGTCGTGATCTGGTTTGGCCCAGCCCAGCGACACACTCTCCTTGGTCACCTCAGTCACACCCAGCTTGGGTGGTGGGCTTGGTTTTTCTGTAAAGGTGAAGATTTTAGCAGCTCGTCTCATGTTTTCATATGCAAGTGAAATGGTATTTTGTGGCCTAAAGCAATAATTGTTAGCCATGTTGTACAATTAGTGAATCATTTTGTCACATTTGAGGTAATCAAGGCTTAAACATCGGTAAAAATATCAACAAGTTAAACAGTTATTGTTTTTCTTTCTATCAATATTTAAGTACCTGAGATCTTGGTTCCCTCCTTGGTCTCAGTGGGAACGCCGATGCCGTACTCGTTCTCTCCTGTCACCCTGAAGTAATAGATTCCTCCCTCCTGAAGGTCTGACACCTTATAGGAGAGTCTGTGGCAGGTGTCAGTCAGCCTGGTCCAGCCCTTCTTACTGCCCTCACGGATGTCCAGCAGGTAGTTCTTGACCGGTCCGCCTCCTTCATTCTCAGGCGTGTCCCAGATCACAGTGGCAGAGGTTAATGTCACCTCCTTGGTACCCACATGGGTAGGCGGTCCAGGGGAGTCCAGGACTCTGACGTTGAGTGTGAGCGAGGTACTTCCAGCCACGTTGGACAGTGTGATGGTGTATTTTCCAGAGTCGTTGCGAGTGGCTTTCTCCAGGGTGATAAGGGTGAAGGTATCTGTGCTGTCAATGACAGCCCGGACTCTCAGGTCCACGTCAGCCTTGGCCCACGACACGTGGGGTACAGGCTTGCCTCTGAAGGGCACCTTCATGGTGAAGGAGCTACCGTCCTTCACAATAAGGGTCTTTCTCATCTCGTTGCTGATGTCAAACACTGGCTCATCCTCTCTCTCCTTGGCCACCAGTGAGTCAGACTCCTGGCTTTGCTCACTGGGTCCCATCTTGTTGATAGACCTGACAGTGAACACATACTCGGTCCCAGGGTTCAATCCCACCACTGTGAACTCTGTGGTCTGTGTGTTCAGGACGCCAATAAACCATTCATCATCTAAGTATTTCCTGTACTCTACTCTGTAGCCAGTCACAGGTGCTCCACCATCAAACAGTGGCTTGTTCCAGGACAGAGTGGCGGTGGTTTTGGTGTAGTCGATGATCTTAGGCGTAGCAGGAGGAGAAGGCAAGAACTGTGGGTCTTCTGCCTTGATGAGAGGGCATGGTACACTGGGAGCACTGAGGCCCGCTGCATTCTCTGCAAACACTCTGTACTCATACTCACAGCCGTCACGCAGGTTTCCAGCCTTGACTCTCAGGTCATACACAGGTTTCTTGTTGACTCTGAACCAACGCAGGCCGGTCTTTTCTCTCTTTTCAATGACATAGCCACCAATGCTGCTGCCTCCATCGGACGCTGGCCTCTCCCAGCAGATGGTCATGGCCTCGCTGGTGACTGAGGTGACTTGGACGTTAGTGGGAGCAGCCGCGGCAGTGAATTGATCCATGGCCCTGGCAGGTTCACTTTCCAGGGCCTCACCATCTCCGTACTTGTTGACTCCTCTGACTCTAAGGATGTACTCGTTTCCTTTGAGTAGCTTGGTGACCTTGCAAGTGGTGGCTTTCATGTCTCCATAGACCAGTGTCCAAGCCAGGCGGCTGGTCTCGCGTTTCTCTACGATGTAATGCTTAATCTCAGCACCACCATTCTCCTGAGGGGGTCCCCAGGTTATGATGCATTTCTCCGCTGTCATGCCAGTCACGGCCAGTGGTCCAGATGATGGACCGGGTCTGTCCAGAACTTTACAGTTGACAGCCACAGACCTGGTTCCACCCACATTATGCAGGGTCAGCACGTACTGACCAGAGTCTCTCCTGATGACATCTCTGACGATCAGTAAGGTCTTGAAGTTGGTGGAGATGATCTCACATCTTGGCGTCTTGGCATCAATCTCCTTTCCGTCCTTTGACCAGGAGATAACAGGGAGGGGCCGACCGGTGACCTCTGCGTCAATACTAATGACCTCTCCTGCCTTGACCACAACCAGACTTCTGTACTTTTCTTCCAGAATAATCGTGGGTGGGTCTACATCATCCTTGACTGTCACAGATCCAGTGCTCTCAGAAGGAACGCTGAGTAGCTCGGCGGAGTTCTTGGCAATAACCTGGAATTCGTACTGCACGTCTTCTGTGAGCTCAGTCACATCAAAGTAAGTGTCCTGCAAGTTGGCGAAGTTACACTTCAGCCAGCGGCCGCTGGGCAGCTCTCTGCGCTCCACGATGTAGCCGGTGATCTTCACTCCACCATCGTACTCTGGGCCATCCCAGAGCAGTGAAACTGTGTTCCTGGTGATGTTGGTGACTTGGAGGTTGCGAGGAGGTTCACATGGGTCTCTGGCTGCTGCAGGCTCGCAGGCCTTAGTGCATGGGCCAATACCAGCGGCATTCTCAGCATAGACTCTGAAGTGATAGAACAGGCCTTCCTCAATGCGGGTCATCTTGAACTGAGTCTCAGCCAGCAGACCTCTGTTCACCTTGGTCCACAGCATGCTGCTCGTGTCTTTGCCTTCAACGTGATATCCAAGAACAGGGCTTCCACCATCACTGGCGGGCTTTCCCCAGGTTACCAGCATTCCATACTTAGTGGACTGGGCAATTTGGACATTGGTGGGAGTAGTAGGAACTTCGAAGGGATACTGGGCAACAATAGGTGCAGAGTCAATAGCATGGCTCTTGCCATAACGGTTTTCAGCTGCAATGCGGAATTGGTACTGTGTGCCCTGGGTGAGACGACACACCTTGATAGATGACCTGGCAACTGTGGCAGAGACGATCTGCCAGTTTGTGGTGGTGGTGTCTTTCTTCTCCACCACATAGTTGTTGATCTGACAACCACCAACATAGCTTGGAGGGTCCCAAGACAAAGAGATGAAGTCAGCGCTCACCTCATCCACCACGATGTTGCTGGGAGGTCCAGGTTTGTCCAGGATGACAACAGATACCTCGGCTGTTTTGGTGCCAATAGAATTAGTTAGGGTGATCTGATACTTTCCAATGTCCTCCTTGTTTGCGTCCTTAATGGTGATCTTGGATGAGGTCTTGGAGGTGACAACATTGACCCTGGTGGTCTGCTTCAGCACCTGGCCATCCTTCTTCCAGGACACCTCAGGCTGAGGTCTGCCCTTGAAAGGAACATCAATCTTCAGGTCATCTCCAGCCTTCACGCTGAATGTGTCGAACATCAGGTTGACCGTAGGTTCAACTGTGATGTCCTTCACCACAACAGGGCTAACCAGGGGCTTAGTATCGCTCTTGCCCTTGTCATTCACAGCAGTCACCCTGAAGGAGTATTCCTCCCCAGCTGTGAGTCCTTCAATTGTGGCCTCCAGTGCTTTAATTTCACTGCACACGGTCCATTTGTCATCTCCCTTAGACTGCATCTCTACAATGTAGTTTGTGATCTTGCTGCCTCCATCATGATCAGGCTTCTCCCAGGCGAGGCTGACACTGTTACGTGTCACATCCACCAAGGTGACCTTACCAGGAGGCAGTGGGGCCTCTGACACTTTGACAGCCTCTGTGGTGGCAGGCATACCTACTCCTAGCTCATTCACAGGCGACACGCGGAAGTAGTACCGTCCTCCCTCCTGGAGGTCAGAGATAATGTACGAATTCCTCACACAATTGTTGCAGACACTGGTGAAGCCCATTCTCTTCTGCTCTCTCTTCTCCACGATGTAGTGTGAGACCTTGACCCCACCATCGATGAGAGGAGGTTCCCAGGAGATGGAGACTGATTCTCTCTTTACATCCTTCACGAGTAGGTTGGTAGGAGCACTGGGGGAGTCCAGAATTCTAACATTGATGTAGGCCGACTTTGTGCCACTGAGGTTCTCCAGGGTTAGCACGTATTTGCCAGTGTCAAATCTGTCAACGTTTTCAATCACCAACAGCGTGTAGGAGGTGGTGACCTCAATTTGGGCACGCTCAGTCATAGTACCATCAGCCTTAGACCATTTCACCTCAGGCTCAGGCTTTCCTCTGATGGGGACGAACAGACGCAAGGTGGCACTGGCACGGACATTAACCATCTTCCTCAGGTCAGCATCCAGCTCAATCTCAGGAGCTTCCAGCTTCTCAGCAGCAATCACAGACCCAGGTAAGTCTACGTGCTCTCCTACTCCCTCGATGTTCATAGCACAGATACGGAAGTTATACTCTAAGTTCTCCTTCAGTCTCTTGACAGTGTAATGAGTAGTCTGGACACCATTGGGTGGTGTAGATGTGATCCACTCATCATCTCCTCCCTCCTTCACCTCAACAACGTATCCACCGATTGGTGCTCCACCATCATAGATGGGCCTGGACCAGGCCAAGGAGACACTGGTGCTAGAGTGGTCTGTCACTTTAGGATTGCTAGGAGGACCTGGTGGATAAATGGCATCGCTGGCCATGATGTAGTCAGTTGCAGCACTGGGCTTGCCCACACCTGCAGCGTTTTCAGCTGAGACTCTGAATTCATAGGAGTGTCCTTCTGTGAGGCCTGAGCATCTGAACCTGATGTCAGTCAGTCTCTTCTTGTTGGCCTTTGTCCATCTGATGCCCTCTTTGTCACGCTTCTCCAGCACGTATCCATCAATCATATTTCCTCCGTCGCTCTCAGGTCTCTCCCAGGTGAGCACAATGGAGTCTCTGGTGATGACACCGACCTCAGGGGTGGAGGGAGAACTGGGAGTGGTGAAGGGGTTGCGAGCAACAACTGGATCAGACTCCAGAGGTTCACCAATACCATATTTGTTGACAGCTGTAACTCTGAAAATGTACTCATTGCCAGGCAGCAGCTTGGTGACTTTGAAGCTGACAGCCTGGATGCTCGGTTCGACCACCGTCCACGACAACCGGCTGGTTTCCCTCCTCTCAATGATGTAATGCTGGATGGCTGCTCCACCATCGTGCGTGGGGTGGCTCCAGTGTAGATAGCACTTCTCAGAAGTCACTCCCTTCACCTCTAGTGGGCCTGCAGGAGGACCAGGTCTGTCCAGTACCTTCACATTAACTGGGACCATCTTGACTCCACCCACATTGATGAGTTTTAGTATGAAGTGGCCTCCATCCACTCTGACGCAGTCCTTGACTGTCAAAATGGTTCGTGTAATTGTGGTCTTGATCTCCATTCTAGGCGTGGTCTTGTCTATCTCTTTTCCATCCTTCAGCCAGATAACCTCAGGTAAAGGCTTGCCAGTGTAGTCTGCGTCTATGATGTACGTTTCACCAGCATGAACCACCGTCAGATCATTGAACTTAGGATCGAGGGTGGCTTCTGGTGCCACGATCTCATCCTTGGCAGTGATTTCTCCTGTGCTCGCAGAAGGAACACTCAAGGTGCCTGCTGCGTTCCTGGCCATGACGCGGAACTCATAGATGGCGTTCTCTGTCATATTTGTGTAAGTGAACTGGGTGTCAATGACGTTGGCGAAGCTGGCCTTCATCCAGCGCATGTCTGGGTGCTTTCTCCTTTCAACAATGTAGCCGGTGATTTTGCTGCCTCCATCGTACTGGGGCCTTGTCCACTGGAGAGTCACAAAGCTCCTGGTGATGTCAATCGCCTCAGGCGTGCTTGGTGGGTCACAGGGGTCCGTGGCCACTGTAGCTTCAGACAGTTTGCTAACGGGGCTGAGCCCGGCGATATTTTCAGCGTACACTCTGAATTCATACTCGATGCCCTCCACCAGCTCAGTGGTCCTGTATCTGGCATCAGGGACGATCAAATTGTTGAGTCTGGTCCACATCAGACTGTTCTTCTCCTTCCTCTCTATGTGGTAGCCCATGACAGGACTGCCTCCATTGTTGGTGGGAGGTTTCCATTCCACCACCATATTGTCCTTAGTCACAGAAGAGATGAATGGGGTTCCAGGAGCGGCAGGCTCTGTGAATGGATACTGAGCAATGACTGCAGGAGAGAGAATAGCGGTACTCTTTCCATATCTGTTCTCAGCCGACACTCTGAACTGGTATTCAACTCCAGTCTTCAGCTTAGTGATTTTGATGGTTGATCTGGCGATGGTAGCAGAGACAATCTGCCATGCAACAGTGGTGGTGTCTCTCTTCTCCACAATGTAGTTGTTGATCGGGCAGCCTCCTGTGTACTCTGGTGGCTCCCAGGTCACGGTGACAAAGTCAGAGCTGACCTCATCAATGTTCATGGGGCCAGTGGGAGGCCCAGGTTTCTCCAAGATGACAACAGTAATCTCCTCTGTGGCCGTTCCAATACTGCTGGTGGCCGTCGCTGTGTATTTGCCAGAGTCCTCCCTGTTCGTCTCTTTGATAAGCAGTGTAGTAGAGGATGCTGTGCTGGACACATTCAACCTGGTTGTCTCCTTAATTGCCTGTCCTTCCTTCTTCCATTCAATATTAGGCACTGGGCGACCAATCACTGGGATCTCAATCTTCAGATCGTGGCCAATCTGCACACTGTAGGCGTTGAATGCCATCTTGAAGGCGGGTACAATAGTCACATCCTTGGCAGTGACAGGAGCAGCCAGAGCCCTAGGGTCACTCTTGCCCTTCTCGTTGAATGCAAACACTCTGAACTGGTACTCCTGTCCAGTGCTGAGGCCTGTTATTGTGCCATCACAGGTCTTGGTTGTGGTGGCCAACACCCACTCTTCTGTGCCCTGGAACTGCATCTCGATGTAATAGCCAATGATTCTGCTGCCTCCATCGTGGTCAGGTTTCTCCCAGGACAGAGATGCACTGGTCTTGGTCACATCAGTCAGAGCGACCTTGCCCACAGGCAGAGGAGGTTCAGAAGTCCTAGCACCCTCTTGGGTCTCCGCTAGTAGACCTATACCAAACTCGTTCTCAGCCATGACCCTGAAGTAATAGACATTTCCCTCAATTAGCCCGGTGATACGGCAGCTTGTCTTAGTGCATTTGTTGTCCACACTAGTGTAAGATGTCCTGACCGTATCACGCCTGTCAACAATGTAATTCGAAATTCTGGAGCCACCATCGATGAGAGGTGGTTCCCAGGTCAGAGTAACACCAGTTCTAGTAATGTCCTTCACTGCGATATTCTGAGGGGCTCCTGGTGTGTCTAGAACTCTGACAGTAACAAAGGCTGACTTGGAGCCAACGCTGTTCTCCAGGGTGAGGATGTATTTTCCAGCATCGTTCCTGTCACAGATGTCAACGGTGAGCTGTGTGAAATCATCACTCTTCTCTATCTGGACTTTAGCAGGCAGCTCTCCCTCTTCCTTGGCCCAACTGATCGCAGGAGTCGGAAGCCCTGTGAATGGAATACCGATCCTCATTGTAGCTCCTGCACGGACCACCACTGCCTTTCTGAGCTCTGAATCCAGAATCATCTCGGGAGGATCCATCTTCTCTTCAGGTTTCACCACTCCCTCAATCTCTGTAGGCTCACCGACTCCCATTTTGTTTATGGCACATATGCGTACCTTGTATTCTTGATGTTCAACTAGCTTCTTAACGGTGAACTTGGTGTCATTAACTCCAGAGGGAGGAGTGCAAATGGCCCATTCTTCCTCCTCAGCCTGGGTGATCTCCACAGCGTACCCCTGGATGTCACAGCCACCATCATAGATGGGCCTATGCCAGGCCAATGTGACCGAGTTCTTAGTAGTACTGACCACATGGGCATTAGTGGGAGTGCCAGGCTCAAAGGTAGGGTCGCAGGCCTTTTCGTAAGGGGTAGCCGGGCTTGGCTGACCCACTCCTGCTGCATTTTCAGCAGAGAGCCTGAATTCATACTCATGGTCCTCAGTGAGGCCTGTCACTCTGAATCGCAGGTCTGTGAGTCTGCGTTTGTTACACTTAGTCCACCTGATTCCAGCTCTGTCTCTCTTCTCCACAATGTAGCCAGCAATGTCACTACCTCCAGTGACCAGAGGGCGGGTCCAGCAGACTGTGATGGAATCTCTGGTGATGTTGGTGAGCTCCAGCTCCTGAGGTGGACCAGGAGCAACAAAAGGATTCTTCATGATTACTGGTGCAGACTCCAGAGCCTCACCAGTGCCAAACTTGTTGACAGCCAAGACTCGGAAGATGTACTCATTGCCCTTGAGCAGCTTGGTGACCTTGAACATGGTGGCTCCACAGTCACCGGAGACCAAGGTCCATGCCAAGCGGCTGGTCTCTCTCTTCTGGATGATGTAGTAAGAGACACTGGCTCCGCCATCATGCCTGGGAGGCAGCCATGACAGGGAACACTTCTCCTCGGTGACATTGCCGATGGTGAGAGGTCCCTCAGAGGGTCCAGGTCTGTCCAGTACCCTCACGCTGAAGGAAACAGTCTTGGATCCACCCACATTGGTCAGAACCAGAGTGTACTGTCCTCCATCTACTCTGATGGCGTCCTTCACCACCAGCACGGCCTGGAAGTCTGTGTTTTTGATCTCTGCTCTGGCTGAGTTCTCCACCACAACACCTTCGTGGATCCACTGAATTGTGGGAAGGGGCTTTCCTTCCACGCTGGCCTCCAGGGTGAATGTCTCTCCTGCATGAAGGATAATGGTCGCGGCGTACTTAGAATCAACCTCACACTTGGGTGTCTCAACTTCATCGATGGCAGTGATGGCACCTGTGCTCTCAGAGGGCTTGCTGACAGCTCCACCTGCATTCCTAGCAATCACTCTGAAGTCATATTTGGCGTGCTCAGTCAGTCCTAGAACTGTGAATTCATGTACAAGGATATTTGCGAAGCTAGCCTTCATCCACTTTCCCTCAGGGAGGTCACGTTTCTCCACTACATAGCCAGTAATCAGACATCCACCATCATACGCTGGAGCAGTCCACCTCAGCTTCACAGTGTGCCTTGATACAATAATGGCGTCTGGGCGGCCGGGAGGATCACATGGGTCACGGGCTACATAGCCCTCTGACAGCTTGCTGCATTTGCCAACGCCGACAATGTTCTCTGCGTAGGCTCTGAACTCGTATTCAATACCCGCTTCCAGAGGAGTGGATTTGAACCTGCAGTCCTGGATCACAGCCTTGTTGACCTTGGTCCAGAGGATGCTGTTCTTCTCTTTCCTTTCCAGGTGGTAGCCCAGGATAGCGCTGCCTCCGTCAGATGGAGGTTTATGCCACTCCACCACCATGTAGTCCTTAGTGTATGAAGAAACATATGGTGTTCCAGGTGGACCGGGCTCCTGGAATGGATACTGAGCCAAAACAGGCTCTGAGTCGATAGAGTAGCTCTTTCCAAATTTATTCTCAGCATAGATTCTGAACTGATACAAAGCACCTGTCTTCAGATTGCCGACCTTGAATGTGGTTCTAGCCACAGTTGCAGACACAACCACCCAGTTAACTGTAGTCGTGTCTCTCTTTTCAACAACGTAGTTGGAGATCGGGCATCCACCTGTGTATGCGGGAGGCTCCCAGGTGAGGGTGATGCTCTCAGCACTAACGTCGTCCAATTTGACTGGACCTGTGGGTGGGCCTGGTTTGTCCAGGGTGATCACCTCGATGGTGGCATCCTTGGATGCCAGGGCATTAGTGATGTTAATGCTGTACATGCCTCCATCCTCTCTGGTAGCATCTTTGATGGTGAGAGTGGTTAGGTTTGCCGCATCAGAGACATTGACTCTGGTAGTTTGCTTGAGTGCAACTCCATCCTTGGTCCATGTAATGGTTGGTTTGGGATGGCCAGCAATAGGCACCTCTATCTTCAGGTCATAGCCCACCTGGACATTGTAGGTGCTCATTCTAGGCCTCACATCAGGCGTAATCACAAGGTCCTTAGCTACAATAGTTTGAGCCAGCTGCCTGGGATCGCTCCTGCCCTTTTCATTGACGGCAACCACTCTGAATTGGTATTCTTCACCCTTCTGCAGGTTCATAACTGTCGTCTCCAGTGCCTTAATACTGGCACATACAGTCCAGGTCTCAATGTCCTTGGGAGCCAATTCTACCTCATAGTAGCTGACTCTGCTGCCACCATCGTGTTCAGGCTTTTCCCAGGCCAGTGTTACACTTTGACGTGTGACATCAAGGACACTGACTTTACCAGGTGGCTGAGGCTTTTCAGAGACCCTCACTGGCTCCAGAGTTTTAGCAGGTTCACCCAAGCCATATTCATTCTCAGCCAGGACTCTGAAGAAGAACATTCCCCCCTCCGGAAGAGGTTCAATCTTCCATGACATCCTGTTGCAGGTGGTGATGCGAGAGTATACCTTTCTGGTAGTCTCACGCTTTTCAACAATGTATTGCTTGATCTTGGCACCACCGTCTAGAAGTGGAGGTTCCCAGTTTAGAGTGACAGAATTCTTGGTGATCTCCTTTATTTTGAAATTTGCTGGTGCACTGGGTGAGTCCAAAACTCTGACGCTAATGAAGGCAGACTTGACTCCACTGGCATTTTCTGCTGTCAGAACATACTTGCCACTGTCAAATCTATCAACATTCTCAATGACGAGAGAAGCATAGCTAGTAGTGTTGTCAATCAGAGCTGTCTCCTTAATCTCTCCCTCAGCCTTGCCCCATTTCACCTCAGGAGGTGGGCGTCCTCTGATAGGAACAAACAGTCTGAGGGTGCCGGCTGCTCTGATGTTGATCATTTTCCTCATATCAGCATCCAAGTCAAGGTCTGGCACCTCAAGCTTCTGTTCCAAAAGAACCTTTCCTGGAAATTCAGCAAGCTCCCCAACTCCAACCTTGTTGATGGCACATACTCTGAACTGGTACTCATGCTTCTCCAGCAGCTTGGTCACTTTGAAATTGGTTTCTTTGATTCCAGTGGGAGGTGTACACATGACCCACTCATCAATTGTGCTATTGCAGGCTTCAACAATGTAGGCCTGAATCTCACAGCCACCATCATAGATGGGTTTGCCCCATGTCAGGGAAACGGTGGATCTGGTACTGTCAACCACCTTAGGGTTGTTTGGTGGGCCTGGTTCGAAGATAGCATCAAGTGCTTTGTAGTACTCTGTTGGCTTGCTGGGTGTGCCAATTCCTGCATTATTCTCAGCACCAACTCTGAATTCATAGCTACGGTTTTCCATGAGGCCTGTGACTCTGAAGCGCAGCTCACTCACTGTGCGCTTATTGCACCTTGTCCACCTCACACCTTCCTTGTCACGTTTCTCAATAATGTACCCTTGGATGGGATTACCACCATCATTATCTGGTCTCTCCCATGTCACCACCATTGAGTCTTTGGTGATGGTGGTGACCTCCACTTCTGTTGGTGGGGCAGGGGCGACAAATGGATTTCTAGCGATCATTGGCTCTGATTCCAGAGGCTCACCAATTCCATATTTATTGACTGGGATTACTCTGAAGATATACTCATTTCCAGGGAGGAGTTTTGTGATCTTCAGATTCAGGACCTGAACTTTGGGGTCAACCCTGGTCCAGACGAGCCTGCTAGTCTCCCTCCTCTCCACAATGTAATAGGAAACGTCACTGCCTCCATCTTGCAAGGGAGACTTCCAAGCAATAGAGCATTTCTCACTGGTGACTCCATAGATGGATATTGGACCATCAGGTGGGCCTGGTCTGTCCAAGACCTTGACATTAATGTTAACTGACTTCTCTCCTCCAACATTCTTTACCAAAAGTGTGTACTGGCCTCCGTCAACCCGAATGGCCTCCTTTATGAGAAGGCAAGCTGTGAAGTCTGTGTTCCTGATCTCCAGGCGAGCTGCGTCAGGAAGCGCCTGTCCGTTCTTTAGCCAGTGCACTGTGGGCACAGGCTTACCGCTGAAACCAGCCTCCAGCTTGAATGTCTCTCCGGCATTCAACACTACAGCCGAGGAGTATTTGGAATCAATGTCAATCTGGGGTGGCTCCACCTCGTCCTTTGCAGTGATGGATCCAGTGCTCTCAGATGGTTTGCTAGAGACGCCACCTGCATTCCTGGCAATGACACGGAACTCATAGACCTGATCCTCAATCAGGTCTGTGACAACAAATTGAGGCTCGAGGACGTTCGCAAAGCTAGCCTTCATCCAATGGCCACTAGCTCCTTCCTTCTTCTCAACCACATAGCCTGTAATCTTGCTGCCGCCATCACTCTCAGGCACTTTCCACTTAAGAGTCACACGACTTCTGGTGACAATTGTAGCTTCTGGCTTTCCAGGGCTGTCACATGGGTCTCTGGCCAATTGCATCTCAGTCAGTTTGCTGGCCTGACTGAGGCCAACAATGTTCTCAGCATAAACTCTGAACTCGTACTCAATGCCTTCTTCAAGGCTGCATACCTTGTATCTGGTCTCTGGGATGATCTGTTTATTCCCCTTCACCCACATGAGGCTGTTCCTCTCTTTGAGCTCCAGGTGGTATCCCATGATCTTGCTTCCACCATCACTGCTGGGTGCATCCCATACAACCACCATGTTATCTTTAGTGGCTGACTGGACGACAGCAGAGCGGGGTGAGCCGGGCACTTCGTAAGGATATTGAGCAACAAGGGTCTCAGAGACCAGGCATGAGGACTTGCCATATCTGTTCTCTGCAGCAATCCTGAACTGGTACTCAGTTCCAGTCTTCAAACGAGCTGCCTTTACGGTGGTTCTTGCTACAGTAGCAGACACAATCTGCCAGTTAGTAGTGGATGTGTCTCTCTTCTCAACAACATAGTTGTTTATACTACAGCCACCCTCGTACTCTGGTGGTTCCCAGGACAGAACCACACTGTCAGCAGTGACCTCATCCAGTTTAATTGGGCCGGTTGGGGGGCCAGGTTTATCCAGGACAACAACAGTAATGTCCATGGTGGCTTCTCCTGCTGAATTGTTCAACTTAATGTTGTAGGTATCCACATCATCTCTGCAGGCCTCCTTGATGATCAGGCGAACGCCTTTCTCAGTCATGTCAGCATTAACCCTAGTTGTCTCCTTGAGGGCGATGCCCCCTTTGAGCCAAGTCACAGTGGGTTTAGGATGTGCAGCAATCGGTACTTCTATCTTCAGATCATCCCCTGCCAAAACGTTGAATGTTGTGAACTGCAAATTAAAGGCTGGGGCGATGACCAAGTCTTTAGCTATTACAGGCATGCTAAGAGGTCGAGGATCACTGACTCCCTTCTCATTGGAGGATGAGATACGGAACATGTACTCCTGTCCCTGAGTAAGGCCAGAGACAACAGCCTCATTGGTCTTAACCACCATGACCTGGTTCCACGTATCACTGCCCTTATTCTGCATCTCAATAATGTAACCCGTGATTCTGCTGCCACCATCATAATCAGGCTTCTCCCAGGCCAGACTGATACTGAAGCCAGTTACCTCACGGAGAGAAACTTTGCCTGGTGGCAGAGGCTTCTCTGAAGCCTTGACTGCCTCCATAGTTTCCACTGGGAGACCGATGCCATACTCATTCTCAGCAAGGATTCTGAAGAAGTATAGTTTTCCTTCCTCCAGATCTCCGATCTTCCAGCTTGACTTGTGGCAGCTGTCACAGACCGTTGAGTAGGCCATTCTGGTGGACTCACGCTTCTCCACAACGTAGTTGCGGACTCTAGAGCCTCCATCAATGAGAGGTGCATCCCACATGAGGGAGACTGAATCTCTAGTGACTTCTTTGATGATCAGATTCTGTGGTGCTCCAGGGGTATCCAACACTCTGACATTGACATAGGCCGTCTTGCTTCCAGAGACATTCTCCACAGTCACCAAGTATTTACCACCATCAAACCTGTCAACATTTTCAACTTGAAGAGTGGTAAAAGATGAGCTGACTTCAATATTGGCCTTGTCCAGGGATTCTCCATGCTCTCTTGCCCATTTCACCTCAGGTGCTGGTCTACCCTTGATGGGGACAAACAGTCTGAGGGTGCTGCAGGCTCTGATGCTGACCACCTTACGTAGCTCGGCTCCAAGTTCAACCTCTGGAGGAATAATTCTGTCCTCAGCAATGGGAGTTCCAGGCACCGCAGCAGGCTCTCCAATTCCCTCACAGTTAGTGGCACATACATTGATTTTGTAATCTTGGTTCTCCTTCAAGCCGGTAATAGTGAAGGAGGTGGCTGTCCATCCCTTCTTGGGAGTGTGTATGGTCCATTCATCTTCCTCAGGCAGGCAAGTTTCCACGACGTAGCCGGTGATTTCAGAGCCGCCGTCATAGACAGGCTTGTTCCATGCCAAGGTGACGGAGGACTTGGTTGTGTCCAGCACTCTGGGGTTACCAGGAGGACCGGGCTGGAAGATGGTGTCAACAGCTTTGTAGAATGGACTGGAGAGACTAGGCTGGCTCAGACCAGCATTGTTCTCTGCAAAGATTCTGAATTCATACTCATGTCCTGGTGTAAGGCCAGAGACCTTGAATCGGAGGTCAGACACTGTCCTCTTGTTGCACTTCACCCAACGCAGGCCAGTCTTGTCTCTCCTCTCAACAACGTAGGTGTTGATGCGGCTGCCTCCGTCATGCTCAGGGCGATCCCAGCAAACGACCATGGAGTCCTTGGTAATGGTTGTGACCTCAGGCTGCATTGGTTGGTCCGAGACCACGTAAGGGTTGGCACAGATGACAGGCTCAGACTCTATAGGCTCACCAACACCATACTTGTTGATAGCCATGACTCTGAAGATGTACTCATTGCCCTTGAGCAGCTTGGTGACCTTGAACCTGTTGGCCTGTAGGTCTGTGGCCACATTGGTCCATGCTAGTCTGCTGGTCTCACGTTTCTGGATGACAAAGTACTCAATCTTGGCACCGCCATCATGTTCAGGATGCACCCAATTGAGGACACACTTCTCTGCAGCGATGTCTGTGATCTTGAGAGAGCCTGGAGGTCCAGGTCTGTCCAGCACCTTGACGTGGAATGAGTACTTGGCAAAGCCACCAGGGTTGCTGGCTGTCAGAATGAAAACACCACCATCCTTCCTCAGAGAGTCTTTGTTCACCAGAGTGGTGTGGAAGTCAGATGACTTGATCTCAATCTTGGTTGAGTCTGCCAGCTCCTTTCCTTCCTTGGTCCATACCAGGGATGGGATTGGTCTGCCAGTTACGCTGGCCTCCAGCTTGAACAATTCTCCTGCCATGACAACAACAGTGGTGCTGTAGGAAGAGTCAACGTCAAGATTGGGCTCTTGAATGTCATCTCTACATATGATCTCCTCTGATGGCTGGGACGGGGCACTGACCGATCCAGCTGAGTTCCTGGCCAAGACGCGGATCTCATAAGTGGCATCTTCTGTCAGACCACTGACTGTGTAGATTGTTTCCAGAATGTTGTTGAAGTTGGCTTTGAGCCAGCGTCCATTAGGCATCTCTCTCCTCTCTACTGTGTATCCTGTGATGGAGAATCCACCATCTCCCTGTGGCCTGGTCCAGGAAACTGTAATCTCATGCCTGGTGACATTCAGTGCCACAGGCCTGCCTGGTGGATCCACTGGGTCCAGTGCGAAATACGTGTCAGAGGGCTTGCTGGCTTTGCTCAGGCCGGCCTGATTTTCAGCAATGACACGGTATTCATATCCAATTCCATCAACTAAACCTACTGATTTATAGATATTTCCAACCACCAGAGCCCTGTTGACCCTCTGCCACAGGATGCTGTTCTTCTCCTTCCTCTCCACGTGGTAGCCTAAGATGACACTGCCTCCATTGGTTGCTGGCTCGTTCCAGCTCAGAGTCATAGCGTCCTTGCTGAAAGCTGTGACAACAGGAGTGCCTGGCTGCCCTGGCGCTTCAAATGGATAAGCAGCCACTACAGGATCAGACACAAGGTAGGGTCCAGAGCCATATCGGTTCTGGGCTCTGACACGGAACTGATACTCAGTTCCTGTGCGGAGGCGAGCTGCCTTGAACGTGGTGCGGATGACTGTGGCCGCCAGCTCCTGCCAAGAAGTGCCAATGGTCTCCCTCATCTCAACAATGTAATTGTTGATCGGAACACCTCCATCATCCTCTGGTGCCTCCCAGGACATGAGAACATAGTCACATGACACCTCCTCCAACTTCACTGGCCCTGTGGGAACCCCTGGAATGTCGTGGACCAGAACTGTGATGGTCTCAGTCACAGTGCCCAAGATGTTCTTTGCGGTCATGGAATATTCGCCTCCGTCCGTCCTCTTGATCTCACTGATGTTGAGGATGGTCGAGGTTGCTGTGGTTTCGATGTTCATTCTCTGTGTCTCCTTCACCACTATGCTTCCCTTCTTCCAGGAAACCACAGGCTTGGGTTTGCCCAGCACTGGGATCTCCACCTTGATGCGGTCTCCTGTCTTGGCGATGACTGTCTTCTGATACACCGCACGCATGTCGAAGGATGGGGCGGTGGTCTGCTCTTTGATGACAGCAGGCCTGCTCTCACGTGGATCACTCCTGCCAGAAGCATTGACCGCCATGATGCGGAAGACGTACTCTGTACCCTCGATCAAATCTGTGGCGACGTAGTCCAGAGCTTTGATTGCAGCTATATGGACCCACTGCTCAGCATCCTTCTTCTGGGCCTCAATGACGTATCCTGTGATCAGGGTACCACCATCATGAAGTGGCTTGGTCCAGGCCAGGCTGGCAGTGTCAGATGACACGTCTGTCACATACAGGTTCTCAGGGGCAGTGGGGGCCTGGGACACTCTGATTGGCTGAGCGGTTTCTGCGGGCTCTCCCACACCAAGGTCATTCTCAGCAGAGATACGGAAGTAGTAGTGGGCTCCCTCCTCCAGATTGGAGAACTTGTAGGAGCATTTCTGGTGTGTGGTGCTCAGTACTGTGTAAGCCTTTTTAGTCGCCGCTCTCTGCTCAATAACATAGTTGAGGATTTTGGATCCACCATCAATAATGGGGAACTCCCACTGCATGGTGATGCTGTTCTTGGTGATCTCTCTGGGCGTCAGGTAGACTGGAGGTCCTGGTGTGTCCAGAACTCTGACGTTGACGAAGCCGGTCTTCTTTCCAGCAACGTTCTCCAGGCACAGGTTGTACTTGCCAGCATCGTATCTGGTGCAGTCGGGGATGACCAGCAGGGTGTAGGAGTCTGTAGTGTCGATGTGAGCGCGGGCCTTAAGGTTAGTGTCGTCCTTGGTCCATGTCACATCAGGCTTGGGACGTCCCTTGATGGGAACAAACATTCGGATGGAGGCGCGGCAGCGCACAACCAGGGTTTTCCTCAGCTCAGCATCCAGCTCAAAGTCAGGCAATGCTTCCTGGTCAACCAGTTCGATGACATTCTCCACCTCTGCTGGCTCTCCCACTCCCTCTGTGTTGATGGCGTAGACTCTGAACTGGTAACTGCCTCCCTTCTGCAGGTTGCCAATGACATATTCTGTGCTTCTCAGTGGGTTCTGGTTCTCTGCCTCCCAGTCGTCATGGCCCTCCTTCCTGTACTCAACAAAGTATCCGCCTACATCAAGGCCGCCGTCATAGTGCGGCTTCCCCCACTTGAAGGTGACTGTGGTTTTCGTGGTTTCTGTGATTCTGGGGTTGGATGGAGGACCAGGTGGATCTGCAAAACGAGAATAAAAGACAAAACATATGAGAGATAATATGCTTTGAGGTGACATCTGTGGCAGTTTATGTAAATGTATGTAGGTTTCAGCTGATAAAAGTATGATTCTGTCCACTCTAAAATAAGTGAATAATGGCTCTTTTCGACTACAAGAACTAAGCGAACCATGCCGTGTAACGTACTTCACAGGTTCTGGATTTGGTTCCATATGCTACTACCGTTTCCACACGGTAGTATTAACCGGTTATCACTTGCATTTTTTTCAAAAATAGCAGCTCTACCGATCTACCAGCTCACAACGCGTAGCAGGAGAAGCAAGAGTTTTACTTACACACGATATCCTTGGTCATGACGGCCTTGCAAGGCTCACTGGGTGGCCCGAAGCCGGCCTTGTTCTCAGCGGTTACTCTGAACTCGTACTCCACTCCCTCCGTCAGGCCCTGGACCTTGTAGCGCAGGTCAGGGACCGTCCTCTTGCACGCTCTCACCCATCTCATGCCTCGCTTCTCCTTCCTCTCCACACAGTAGCCTCTGATGTCACTTCCTCCGTCCACAACTGGTCTCCTCCAGGAAATAGTGATAGCGTTCCTGCTGATGTTATCGACCTCTGGTACAGAGGGAGGACCTGGTGGCTCTAGGGGAAACAAACAGGAACATTACAGTTACAGAAGAGCTGAATAGTTTAATCTGTGAAAAAGAGTTGAGTTAAAGTCATACTCTACATTAATTTTAGTAGTCAGAAATGGTATTTATTAACTCTAAAACACATTTTAGTACATTTCCGGTGCCTACGTCATTTTGGTGCGAGTGTCAGGGGACACTCGTGAATAAAAACAGTGTTTAATAGTGTTTAGAGAACACATTTATGTTGAATGTTTATTGTGAGAAAGTGACAGAATATATCAAAATGTATATTTGTTTAATTGAAAAAGTTACACAGTATAGTAAGATCACCTGTTTTGTACGATATCAGTTAAACAAAAAACAAGCATCTAGTCAACTTACTGTAGCTGTTTTCCATTTTGATTGGACCTGACAGGTTGGCGTCTCCGGTGCCGTACTGGTTGACAGCGGACACTCTGAAGATGTACTCGTTTCCTTTCACCAGCTTGTGGGCCACGTATCTGCAGTCCATGACGTTCTCCGCCAGCTTGGTCCACATCAGACGGCTGGTCTCTCTCTTCTCCAGAACGTAGGACTTGATGGTGCAACCTCCATCCTCATCCGGAGGCAGCCAGGTCAGGGTGCACTTCTCAGCCGAGATGTTGCAGGCCTCGATGGGACCTGGAGGTCCAGGGATGTCCAGAACCTTCACCCTGATGCGGTCCTCTACGATACCGAAGGGGTTGCTGGCGGTGATGGTGTACTCTCCCGTGTTCTTCCTGCTGGCGTACTTGATGGCCAGGGTGGAGGAGGTGGGGGTGCTGGTGATGGTGACCACGTCAGAGTTCTTGAACTCGCGGCCTGCCTTGGACCACATGGCCGTGGGAGGAGGCTTGCCGGTGATCTTGGGGGCTGAAATGACGATGGTGTTTCCTGCCCGGACGGACACCTCCTTCATGTCCGGTTCGATGGTGATGGATGGAGGCTCTGCAGGAAGAGAGAGGAGAAAAGTAGTCCTTATGTACTCGCTATAATCAGTGGCGGAAAGTTAATTACATTTATTTCTTTAGTGTGCTTAAGTACAATTTTGAGGTACTTTTACTTACTTTTACTTTTTAGTAACGCCCACCTGTCAATACTTTATTATTTAATATCTATGTCCAATACAATAAGTGATATATTCAAGTGAAACCCCTCTTACCATACTCATCCTTGCAGGTGAGCATCTCGGTAGTCTCAGAGGGGACGCTGATGGCGCCGGCGGCGTTCTTGGCCCGGATCCTGAACTCGTACTGCGCTTGCTCCGTCAGGTCTGGCACGGTGAAGGCGCAGCCCTGCACGTTGATGTGGTTGGCCTTCAGCCAGGTCTTGGTGCCCGCCTCCAGCTTCTCCACCATGTAGCCGACCAGCTTGTGGCCTCCGTCGTACTTAGGAGCGGTCCACATCAGTGTCACCGTGTTCCTGGTCACGTTGATCACGTCCGGCTTGCCGGGAGGATCTGGGCGACGAAAGGAAAACAAAGAGGAATTGTTAGCTGTGCTGAACTGTGCTGAAATAAATATAAAATAAGATACCAATATACAGTATGCCTGGTCTTGTAAACCATATCTATTCCATCTTATATTACTTATTAAAGGTGCTGTAAGTGATTTTTTTGTTAACAGGTTAAAGCCTTATATTCTCAGTAATCACTGTTTGCTATAGAGTGTTTGTACAATAACAGAGGTCCCATCTCTCCAGCTCTTTATTTAAGATAAACTTCATATTCAGGTGGGAGACAATTTCATCCAATCAGGAAAGAGAACCTATTTATCAGCTTAAATTTCATATTGTTCTAATTCCAGTTTTGTCCGCTCATAATGTCTTTGTTTAATCACTTCCAATTTCATGTGTTTCGTAAACCCGCTATTTTTGGAAGATTAAGGTCACAATAGTATATCATCGTCACAATATTGATATTGAGATATTTGGCCCATAAATACAGAGCTATCTATTATATTGTGTATATTATTAATTATACACAGAACTTAATATAAGCGTTGAGCTCACCAACAGGGTCCAGAGCGAGTATAGATTCGGCGACTCTGCTGGCCTTGCCCAGACCGGCAGCGTTCATGGCCATCACTCTGAACTCATACTCCAGTCCTTCAATGAGACCGGTCACTCTGCACTCCTTCACCCTCAGCACCGTCTTACTGGCGCGCTTCCACATCAGACTGTTACGCTCCTTAAACTCCACATGGTAGCCTGGAGGAACACACACACACACACACACAAACACACACATTCTGGTTGACAAGTAGTACTGCCTGAAGCTCATAACATTCTCCCGTGGCTCAAGCAGGGATTCTGTCTTGGCTCACTCGGAAGATGTTTGGGTTCAAATCCAGGGTAGGACATAACATATTATGATAATCATAATAATAATAACTGTACCAGTTATTGGGGAGCCTCCAGTGTCTTTGGGCTCAGTCCAGATCAAAGTGGCCGACTCTTGACGAATGGTCACTATCTCTGGAGGAGCAGGAGCCTCAGGTACGTCTAGAGAGAAAGTGTGTAAAAGAGAGTAATAAATATGTGCTGAGCTATTACTTCACAATAACAAACACAACGTGTAATGAACAATGTTAGTAAGGCCAGCATAACCTTTTGATTCGACCCGACTTACTGAACGGATGCTGGGCGATGACCGGTTCCGACCTCAGGTATTCCCCGACGCCGTACTTGTTCTCAGCGAACACCCTGAAGATGTACTCGATTCCGGCGCTGAGTCTGATGACTCTCATGGTGTTCTTCTGGAGGGCAGAGGCCACGGTGGCCCACTTGCTGTCCGTGGTCCTCCTCTTCTCCACGATGTAGTTGGACACCTCAGCGCCGCCGTCGTCCTTGGGCGGTTCCCACTCCAGGGTGATGCCGTCGGCCGTGATCTCGTCCATCTTGATGGGTCCGGTGCAGATGCCGGGCTTGCCCACCACCTTCACGAATCACAAACAGAAATCAGTTTTATTGTCAATTTGTCACATCAGACATTACAGGTGTTGCAGGTGTTTCGCGCCCGCTCCATTTATTTGTAGTTTTCTGGAATGGGAAGAAGAATAGAGTAGGGCGAAACAAACCTTGAGCGTGAACTTGCAGTCCTTGACTCCGGCAATGTTCCTGGCGTTGATGGTGTACGTGTCGGCGTCCGTCTTCTGGCAGTCTCTGATGAGCAGGGTGGTGACGCCGTGCTGTGCCTCCACGCACATCCTGCCCGTGTCGCCCAGGCTGGTGTCGCCTCGCTTCCAGGTGGCGGAGGGGAGGGGTTTGCCGATCAGCGGCACGTTGATGCGCATGGTGGCGCCCTCCCTGGCCACGTAGGTCAGGTCGAGGATGCCACTCAGGTCACAGTCGGGAGCAGCTGGAAGACACGATGAGAGATTAGATATCGCTCAATTTCAGCGGTGCGAAGTAACTCATTACATTTACTGAAGTACTGGGCTTAGGTACAATTTTGATGTTAAAATGTTCATACCTCTCAGAGGGAAATAATGTACTTTTGACTCCACTAGAAATATTTGACAGCTTTAGTAACTAGTCACTTTGCAGATTTTGATTATTAATACAAAACATGCATTAACCCAATTTTGTTAATCAAGAATTTTCAAAATTTGTAATATTTGTCACACAACATTTTGACAACAAAAAATATTCTCTAATAATGGGGGTCCCTGGCTAAATACTTTGGGGTCCTTGACAAGAAAGAAAAGACAAGGGTCTTACAAAACTGGTCCTTGGCGACCACGGTCAGCTCAGTGGGGGGTCCCTCTCCGGATTCGTTCTGGGCCTTCACCCTGAAGCAGTACTCCTGGCCCTCGGTCAGCGCCTCCATGGCATGCGTGATTTCCTTGCCCTTGGTCAGCAGCTTCCACTTGTCCTCGCCCTCGCTCTGCTCCACGATGTAGGCCGTGATGTGGCTTCCGCCGTTGCTGATGGGCTTCCTCCATGCCAGAGTCACCGAGTCCTTGGTGATCTTACTGGCTCGGAAGTCTGCCACCGGCCCTGGTTGTTCTGCAAAGGAAGGACCCGGAACGTTAAGAAACGTTACAACGTTTTTTTTCGTATAATATTTTCATATGGTTGCAGTCGGGGCAGACTCCCAGACAGTACTTACCAGAGGCTCTGACCACACCGGCGGTCTCACAGCCGTCTCCTATGCCGTAGGCGTTCTCGGCCAGCACTCTGAAGCAGTAGGGCATGCCGGCCTCCAGGTTCAGGATCCTGAAGGAGGGCTTGGGACAGTTGGCGGCCACGCAGGTCCAGGCCTTCCTCTCCGCCATCCTCTTCTCCACCACGTAGCTCTTCACCAGGCTGCCTCCGTCCACGAGGGGCGCGTCCCACGTGATCCAGGCGTGGCTCTTGGACGTCTCCTGGACGATCAGGTTGGTTGGGGGTCCGGGGGAAGCTGGAGAGAGAGAGAGAGAGAGGGGATAATGTCTCTGGTTAGACACTAGAGGTGTTCCCCACTGAAGTAATCACTTAAAACGTTTTGTTTTTATCAAAGTGGTATTACTGTGAGGGAAATACTACTTGGTTAACCATTTAAGCCTGTTTTAAATGTGTTGCACAGTAATGAGTGAAAATAGCCACTCTAAAATTGTATAGCTGTTATTTTCGCTATAGTTGCAAATGTTTTGAAAAATGCAACATTTTAGATTCATTGCTTAATTGATTTATTGATCGACTAATTGATCGAATGACTTGGGGTGAAGCTTACCGAGGACTTTGACGATGATGAGGTAGCTCTTGGACCCGCTGCTGTTCTCCAGGTTCAGCATGTACTTCCCGGCGTCGTATCGGGTCATGTCGTCCACCATGAGCAGCGTGTCCCAGTCGGACGTCTTGATCAGGACGCCCTGCCTCTCTTTGAGGTCGCCGTCCACCTTGGTCCACGTCACCTTGGGCGCGGGCCGGCCGATCAGCGGCACGTACAGCCTCATGGTGACGCCCGCCCTGAGCACCAGGATCTTACGCAGGTCTGCGTCCAACTCCGCCTCAGGGGCGACTGGAGGATGGAGAGAAAGGGAAGAGAGCGAAAGAGAGAAAGACAGAGAGAGGGCGAGGGGGAGAGAGAAATAAGGAGAGAGAGGGAGAGAGATTTTTATTATACAAATATGTATTCCAATTCATGTATAGATAAATCAGGGAATGGTCGTATGAATTATCAATAATTTTTACACATCCATGTCAAACGGTTAACATAGAGATGAATGATTATTTTCTTTTTTTTTAACCTTTGTGTTGTTTTTAAGTTGTGTATGTATTTGTATCTTGTTTTTGTTTCGTTTTTTTTCATTCATGATGCATCTATGTGTACTGGCATAATTGTATTGCTGATATATTGCTGATATGATAAATAAAAACAATTGATAACAAAAAAATCATAGAAACATGAATGGGTGCGTACTGAGGATGTCTTTGGGCGTGTGGTCTCCGGGCACTTCGCTGGGCTCTCCGTAGCCGATCTTGTTGACGGCGGAGACCCTGAACTGGTACACCTTGTCGTCCATCAGGCCCGTCGCCAGGAACTTGGTGGCCTGCAGCTTGATGGCCACGTTGCAGTTCATCCAGTCCGTCTCCACGCCTTCCTCCACCCGCTTGCTCTCCACCAGGTAGCCCATGATGTCGCACCCCCCGTCGTACGCTGGTTTAGTCCAGCTCAGCAGGATGGAGCTCCTGGTGGAGTCAACCACCTTGGGGAAGGCGGGGGGGCCAGGGGGATCTGGTGGGGGAGGACGAGAGAGGAGAATTCAGTGGTTGGAAGTAACTAAGTACATTTCCTGTACTCAAGAACAATGTTGGTACTTTCACTTAGACTAGAGTGTGTCCGTTTATCAATGCTTTCTACCTCTACTCCACTATATCTCAGAGTCAAATGTACTTTTTACTCCACTACAGTTATTTAAAAACTTTAGTTACAAGTTACTCCGTAGATTTAGATTATTATTACAAAACATACATTAACCACTTCAGCCCTATGTACATTTCAGCCATTCGAAAATAGCCGATCTACAAGCTCACAATGCGTCGCGATGCGACGCATTGTGAGCTTGTAGATCTGCTATTTTCAAAAGATTTTTATACATTTGTAACTCGAAATGGGACATTCTGCATAATGAGTACTTTTACTTTTGGTACTTTAAGTACATTCTTATGCCAATACTTTTGTACTTTTACTCAAGTACATTTTGAGTTCCGGACTTTTACTTGTAAACGGACAATTAAGCCCTATTTTATACTGTCCATTCAGAAATAGCAGACCTACAAGCAACGTGTCACATGATGCGACGCGTTGTTGTCAGCTTATAGACAATATCACATTATACTCACAGACAGGGTCGACAGCGGTGGCGGCCATGGAGGAGTCGCTGGGTTTGCCCAGGCCGGCCTTGTTGAGGGCGATCACTCTGAACTCGTAGTCCGAGCCCTCGCTCAGCTGCGTGGCCTTGATGCTGCGGTCGATGACCGGCTTGCGGTTGACCTTGGCCCAGGTCAGCTCCGTGGCGTCCCGTCTCTCCACCATGTAGCCCAGGATGACGGCCCTGCCGTCGTTGGCCGGGGCCTTCCAGCTCACCGTCATGGAGTTACAGGTGATGTTGGTGATGACCGGACAGTCACAGGGACCGGGGACATCTGGACGGACGGACACACACACACACAGACGAGAGTTTTAGATGAAAGTGCAGAAAATGTGTTGAAAAGGGGAGGTAGGTAGTATTTTTGGGGGGTTCAAATAAGTGTTAAATAGCTCTATATTCTGATAGTAATCATTGCTATAGAATATTTGTTCAGATATTTAATAAACAGAAAATACATTTTCATCGTTAGATCTCCTAAAGGATGCAGGATAAACAAGTGAAACTGGAAGTGATGAAATAAATAAATGAGCAGACTAAATTGGAACTGGAACACTATCAAATTGAGACCGATGAACGGGCACTCTCTCCACAATATATTATGAATATACAGTACAAATGATAAAATATTTGTCCTCGTACCGAATGGATTCTTGACCATGACAGGATCTGTCATGATGGCGTCTCCCACTCCCCACTGGTTCTCAGCGGCGACACGGAACTGGTACTCGTGTCCCTCGATGAGTTTGTCCACCGCGGTGTCGGTGAGGTGACCGCTGATGCTGGCCGTGACCTGCGCAAAGTTGGCTCTGCTGGTCTCCCTCTTGTCCACGATGTAGTTGGTGATCTCTGAACCGCCGTCAGCTTTGGGAGGTTCCCAGCGCAGCTTCACCTTGTCCGCATAGATTTTGAAGACCCTGATTGAGGCCGGAGGACCGGGTTTATCTGGAGGAGACGGCGAGAAAGAGAGAGAGAGAGAGAGACAGACAGACAGAGAGGTTAGCTGATCCGGAAAACAATATAGCCTTTTTTCTCATATGAACTCTGGAAAACGTCCAGGGAATCAGATCGGAACATTATGTCCGGTGTTGGCCTTTCACACATGTAGAAAAAGTGAACTAGATGAATAACAATGGTCTCGGTACAGACGAGTGCACGGAAACCGTCAGGTTGTATCTTGTTTGCATTACAATAGTAGTAAATGAACAAGGGACTACATTATCTATGGACCATTCAGACAAGTTGAGGCATTTAGGTTGAATCAGACATCACATTGACTTAACTCAAGGGAGCACGGCAGCGTAAAGCCTGTTCATTGTATGTCACATCCTACTGAGTCAGACGTTATTTTGCGTTCACACATGGATAACTTCCAGGTGACAGCGCATGTGTGAAAACCACTAACGAATGTCTCAACAAAGAGCCCACACGGCCGGTTCTTCTTACCTAGCACCTTGAGCTTGACCGTGGCATACTTGACGCCGCTCACGTTCTCGGCTGTGATGGTGTAGTCTCCGGACTCCTTCCTGGTGAGGGCGTACAGCTCCAGCACGTGCACGTGCTTCTTCACCACCTGCTTCATGCCTTCACGCTTGGCCAGAGGCTCTCCGTCCCTCTTCCAGGTGACCTTGGGCAGAGGCTTACCGAACACCTCTGCGTCCAGGAATACGTTCTCTCCTGCCTTCACGATGATCAGGTTCTTCATGTCCACTCCGAGCTCCACCCTGGGAGGCACTGCAAGGCGCAACACACAAGGTTGGTTGGTTAGTCAGTAAGTCATTGGAAGAAAGTTACTAAATACATTTACGTACTGTACTTGGGTAAAAGTTTTAGATACTTTTACTTTGCGTTGATTATGAAAATGTTTAGCTACTTTATATTTCGTATAATAGATTAAATCAATTAGTTCGATTGCGCCCCTGGTAGCATCGAGTGTTAATTACCGTGCTCGGCGATGACAGGAATGACGTCGGACAATTCGGAGGCCACGCTGATGTTGATGGCGGTCTTGGCGATGACTCTGAACTGGTACTGCACTCCCTCCTCCAGGCCCGTCACCACGTAGCTCTCGGATTGGATGTTCATGCAGTTGGCGTTGCAGCGAACCCAGTTCTCCCCGGGCAGCTTGCAGTGCTCCACATAGTAGCCAATCAGCTTGCTGCCTCCGTCGTGGCCGGGCTTGCTCCAGATCAACGAGACGGTGCTCTTGGTGACGTCCATCACCTCGGGTTTACCCGGTGGGTCTGCGGAAAAGGAGACGACGGTGACTCACACTTGTCCGAACAGGAAACAATGGTCGACACACTCAGATAGACCTGTCTCAATTATTGTGACGTGCAGTTTTGGTTTACAAAGCCTCAAAGACAAACAGAAATATATTTATTTTTATATTATACATTCTAATATTCATGTCCCCAAAACACAATTAGATCAATTCATTGTGATTAATTACAATTATTCGTTGGACCAGTTGATCGTCACCAAAAAAGTCATAATCGTGACAGGCACACACGCACACACACACACGCGCGCGCGCGCAGACATACCGACAGCAGTCCTAGCGGTGATCCAGTCGGTCTGTTTGCAGGGTTTCCCCTGTCCGGCCAGGTTCACGGCAGACACCCTGAAGGTGTACTCCAGGCCCTCCAGCAGCCCGTAGCAGGTGTACTGGGTGGCCTTCAGCACGTTCTCGTTGGCCCTGGTCCACAGCAGACTGTTGCGCTCCTTCTTCTCCACCACGAAGGTGGTGATGGGGCTGCCTCCGTCGCTGCTGGGCTTCTCCCACGACAGGATGACGAACTCCTTGTTGATCCTGTTGATCTGGAAGTTCATGGGTTCGCTCGGAGGGTCTGGGGGGCAAAAATTGTACTTATTACTTACTTATTACTCAATACAGGCCTTTTAACGGAGCAACGTTTTCAGTACATCTTCCACCACTGGTAATAAATAATCAGTGAAAACTCACCAAATGGATATCTGGCGATGGTCCTCTCAGAGTAGATGGGCCCTCCGACACCGAAGCGGTTCTCAGCCTTCACCCTGAAGGTGTATTCCTTGCCGGGGTTGAGCTTGGTCACCCTGCACATGGGCTTGGTGCAGGCCGTGGAGATGATGAGCCAGTCTCCCTGGCTGACGTCGCACTTCTCCACCACGTAGCTGGTGATGTGGCTTCCTCCGTCCTCCTCTGGGTAGTTCCACAGCAGGGTGCAGGCGTCCGTGTCCAGCTCCGTCACCTCCAGAGGACCACCGGGAGGACCAGGGATGTCTGGAGAGGAGACACACAAGAGAAGGTTGATTATTTGTTTGATCAGTGTAGGCAAGTAAAAGCGTGTCATATCGTATTGTGTCGTGTTGTGTTTTGTTGTGTTTTTCACAGTGACACTGACCCATGACGATGACTTTGAGGATCTGGTTGACCTTGTTGGTGCTGTTCTCAATAGCCAAGCTGTAGTATCCGCTGTCCGCTCTGGTGACGTTCTTTATCTTCAGAGTGGCGGTGGTCAGAGTCTTCACCACGGACAGACGGTCTGACGTCAGCACGTCCTCGCCGCCCCGCTTAAACTTGCAGAAGGGAGCGGGCTTACCGGCCACGATGGCCTCCACCTTCAACTTACCGCCGGCCCTCACTGTCACCACTTCTGGCATGATGATCTTGCAAGGCACTGAGGGGCGACACAAAACACAGTTTAAACACAAATAGTCATTTAGAATGACACTTTTAATATGTGGACTATGGTTTTTGATGGATGAATTGTAATCGCCGTCATTTCAGCGGTCGGTCAGTAAACTCACTGAGCTGCTCCTTGACCTCGAAGACGCCCTCGGCCTCTCTGGCCATGCCGACGCCCACAGAGTTCCTGGCGGCCACTCTGAACTTGTACTTGGCCCCCTCTTTGAGTCCCACCACCACGACGGTGAGGTCCTTGACCACAGCGTAGGGGGTCCACTTCTCCTTCTCCACCTCCTCGGGGGTGGCTCCCGCCTCCGTGTAGTCCACCACGTAGCCGTTGATCTTGGCTCCTCCGTCCCTCAGGGGTTTGAGCCAGCCCAGGGTGGCGCTGTTCTTGGTCACCTCCAGAACCTCCATCTTCTTAGGAGGATCGGGCTCGCCTGTTGAAAAGCGGAGACGCGCAAAAGTGTTTTGAGGAAATTGAATCAAACTTGAAAATAACATGTCATCGGGTAGATGTCAGTTTTTTAAGACTAGAAACTGGTCACATTTTTTTAGACTGTTATTGAATTTGAAAATCATTACATTTGCATAACAACAAATAACAAAAAACTTCTTGTGCTACTTACTGATGGGGTCCACAGCCTGGATGGACCTGGGGGTGTCCTGGGCCAGACCGATTCCGTACTTGTTGCACGCCATGACGCGGAAGTAGTAGTCCACGCCGGGGGTCATGGTGGTGATCTTGAAGCTGGTTTTCTTCAGCTCCTCTGTGCAACTGGACCAGGTCTTCCTGTCCACTTCGCGTTTCTCCACCATGTAGTTGGTGATGGGGCTTCCTCCGTCGTTCTCGGGGGGCAACCAGGCCAGCTGAGCAGACGTCTTGGTGATGTCTGTGGCGTCCAGGCCTCCGACAGGCCCAGGGGTGTCTGGGTAGACAATACACCAAGGTTATTAAAAATTACTTTTTGAGTTTTTCATTCGTTTTTTTTTTTATTTATTCATTTTTGACTATTCATTTCAATTAGATTTTGGTTGTGCAAGTTTAGCCAATTTTAAATGTTTTGGGAAAGGCTTTGTTATAGTTTTTATTAGTTTTAGTGTATGTGTTTTTATTATTATTGTAATGTGGGGTAGTCAGGGGCGAGATTCAACAGGCTCACTCACCCAGGACTTTGACGCGGACGTAAACAGCCTTCTCTCCCGCCGAGTTGGACAGGGTCAGGCAGTATCTCCCAGAGTCCTCTCTGGTGCTCTCGGGGATGACCAGGAAGGACATGGTGTCCACCTGGTCGATGTGTCCCTTGCGCACCACGTTGTCCACGCCCATGCGCTTCCACTCCACCTTGGGGGCGGGTCTTCCTCTGACGACGGCAAACAGCCTGATTGGACAGCCGGCCCTGACGGACAGGCCCTTCCTCAAGCTGGCGTCCAGGTCGATCTCCGGAGCCTCTGTTGTCGTGGGAAACATGATGGGGGTCAGTTATCTAATCTTACAGTAATGTTATTAACATGGAACATAATGAATTATGTTGGTAAATTCTGTTTATTGAACATGACAAAATGTTTTCTGTGTTTCAATGTCTTACCGATGATCTCTTGGGGCGTGGCGGGGTCCTTCAGGTAGGCGTGCCGTCCCCAGCCCACCTGGTTCTGCGCGGACACCTTGAACTCGTACTCTGTCTTCTCGTCCAGCTGTGGGATGGTGAACTCGGTGAGGACCAGTGGGCCGTGCGTGTCGATCCTCTTCCAGCCCTCGCTGGGCTTCTCGGGGTCGGCCTCGGCGTGCAGCCTCAGGTCCAGGCTGTAGTTGATGATGGGGGCGCCGCCGTCGTACACGGGCTTAGACCACACCAAGGTGATGGAGGTCTTGGTGCTGTCGCCAACCTTCAGGAAGGATGGCGGGCCGGGGGGTTCTGTGGGAGGTAGTGGGCGAATAGATGAAGAGAGGCAGCGCAGGAGAACACACTATATTGTATTGTTGTTTAGAACTACAATCCTTTTTTTTTGTTTTGCTTTTGTTAACGTTTCAAACTTTAATGACATGCCCAAAATAGTGACGCCAGGTTGAAAGCAACACACAGGCTGCATAATTGCCGATAATAACGTCGACAAAAAAGTGAAATAATGGCCGATACATCTGTCTGGCTCTAAGCTGTGGTCTCACCAATTGCATCTTTGGCTGCGACGGGTCGGCAGGCCTTGCTGGGCTCTCCCAGGCCCACCTCGTTCTCGGCCTTCACTCTGAACTGGTACTCGTGGTTGGGGATGAGGTTGGACAGCTTCATGCGTCTCTCAGAGATGGGGCTCTTGGAGCATGGAACCCAGCGCACCGCGCGCTTCTCCTTCCTCTCCAGTATGTAGCCGGTGATGGACTTGCCTCCATCGTTCTCTGGAGGAGCCCACACTACGACCATCTCCTCCTTACTCACCTGTAGTGAAGTAGAAGAATAAAGTATTGGAAAAATGTACATACTCAAGTAAAGTAAAAGTACCTCAAAGTTGTACTTAAGTGCAGCACTTGAGTTAATATACTCAGCTACTTTCCACCACCATTGTTGGTGTGAGTGTGTGTGTGTGTGTGTGTGTCCATACCTTGGTGACCTCAGGGGCCTCAGGGGGTCCGGGTTTGCCGAACCGGGTCTTGATAGTGGCAGGCTTGGTCTCGAGCGCGGGGCCCGTTCCCATCTTGTTCTCGGCGCGCACCCTGAAGATGTACTCGTTGTACTCCACCAGGCGCGTCACGTTGCAGTACGGCGTCACCACGCTGGCCGAGTAGGTGGACCACACCATCCTCCTGGTCTCACTCTTCTCCACGATGTAGCTGTCCACCTCGCAGCCGCCCTCGTCCTCTGGTGGGTCCCACACCACGCGGCACTTGTCCGCTCCGATGCCTGTGACCCTCAGGTTTCTGACGGGGCCGGGAACGTCCAGTACGTTGACGTTGGCGAACGCTGAGAAAGAATAGGAACGATTGCACGATTAATCGGTCATTGTATATCGATCGATTTGACCATGCAATTAATCGGTATTAGGATATCAGCTAAGATGTCAATATAACGCATCCATACCTGAGAAGGTACCGGCCGAGTTGGTAGCGGTCACTGTGTATTTTCCGGTGTCTGTGCGCTTGGACTTGGTCAGGAGGAACTTGGAGTAGTCCTCTCCGTTATCGAAGCTCATTCTGGGGTTGATGTCGGTGCACTTGTCCTTCACCCATTTGACCTCTGGCTGTGGCTTTCCTTTGATGCCCGCTTCGATCCTCACAGAGTCTCCGGCCTTGACTGTGACCGTGCCGGCCAGCTTTATGTCGATGACGGGCTTAATGATCTCCTCCTTGACCAAAACGTCAGCAATCTTCACCCAGGCACTCTCGCCACCCTCACTGGATGTCTGGACCCTGGAGACATACAATAGATGATGTTAAAGAATGTTAAAGATCCACACTTAGGAGCGGTTACTATATATATATATTACCACATATTCTTGATGAATGACTGTGAAGACAACGGACCTGAAGGTGTAAGTCTGGTTCTCTTTGAGCTTGTCAGCCAGGAAGTAGGTCTCGGAGATTGAATCAGCGGTGAGTACCTCCCACTCCTCTGCGTCTTTGGCCTTACATTCCAGGTTGTAGTAGATATGGGGGCTGCCGCCGTCATAGTCGGGCTTCCTCCACTTCAGGTGGACGTGGTGGTTTCCGACGTCGGTCACCCGGAACTTCTCGGGCTCTCCTGGCTTCTGCAGCGGGTCGATGGCCAGCAGGACTGTCTTGGTCTCGGTGCAGGGGCCGGGACCCATCTTGTTGGTGGCGCAGACGCGGAACAAGTACTCTTTTCCCTCCATCAGCTTTGCCTTGATCTTGCTGTTGGTGCACTCGGAGGAGATCATGGACCACAGGCTCAAGCTGGGCTCGCGGCACTCCACGATGTAGTGGGTGATCTCTGAGCCTCCGTTGTCTTTGGGCGCCTCCCAGTTGATCATGCAGGAGTCTTTGGTGGCGTAGGTGATCATGAGGTTCTGGCAGTGGGCCGGCCTGTCCAGGACGTTGACGGTGATCATGACGGAGGCCTCTCCGCTCTCGTTGGAGGCCTTCAGGCAATACATGCCGTGGTCTTCTCTGGTGGCCTCCTTGATCTTCATCTGGACCACGGGGAAGTTCTGGATCAAGGTGATCCTCTTGCTGTTCTCAAAGACTGTCTCTCCTAAAAAATAATAATGATGAGTGTTATTAATGTGCTACACAAATAAAGGTATAAAACTAATGCTACATCAACAAATTCACATTAAAGGTAGAATAAAACAATAAATAACATTTTAAAAGGAGGAGGAGAGGTTACCTCTTTTCCAGAGGATTTCAGCATCAGGTCTGGCCTTGATGAAACCGATGATGTTGATGTTGTGTCCGACGCGCACAGTGACGCGCTCGCGGCAGGTGGCGGCCATCTCTATCTCAGGAGGAATCATGATGTCATTCGCAATGATGGAGTCTGGGATCTCTATGGTCTCGCCGTCTCCGATCATGTTGGTGGCACGGACGCGGAACCTGTACTCTGTTCCCCGCTCCAGACCCTTGACGGTGTAGACACACTGTTTGATTAAGTCATCGTCCGTTTTGGGGTTCTTCCATTCCTCGGAATCAGCTGTCTTCATCTCCACGGTGTAGCCCAGGATGGGGCTGCCTCCGTCTTTGCTTGGTTTGACCCACACCAGGTCCGCCGTTGTACTGCTGTAGTCTTTGACCTTGGGGTTGACGGGAGGTCCGGGGATTGTGATGGGTCTGCAGGGTTTGCAGGGGTCAGAGGAGGGCGAGGGGCCGCTGAATCCGGCGATGTTCTCAGCGAACACTCTGAACTCGTACTCGTTGCCCTCGAAGAGGCCTAGCACCCTGTACTTCAGGTCCTTGCAGGGGGTCTTGTTGACACGGATCCACTTGCCTCCCTTGTGTTTGCGCTCAACGAGGTATCCCTGGATCCGGGCTCCGCCGTCAGACAGAGGCATGGTCCAGCCCACGGTCACGGCATCCTCTGCGATGTCCGATGTGTGGGGCTTGCCAGGGTGGGCGGGGGCCTCGAAGGTGTGCTGAGCCACGGTGGGCTTGCTCTCCAGTGGCGCACTGGCGCCCATTTTGTTCACGGCGCGGATTCTGACCACGTACTCCACTCCCTTCTGCAGGCGGGAGATCTTGAGCTGGGTCTCCAGGCTGCCGGAGCTCACGCCTCCCCAGGTCTCCTTGTTGGACTCTTTCTTCTCCACGATGTAGCTGGTGACGGGGCTGCCGCCGTCCTCCCTGGGAGCGCGCCACTCGATGACCATGGCCTCGGGGGTCACCTCCAGGATGTTGACGGGTCCGATGGGAGCGGCCGGAACGTCCAGGACCGTCACGTTGAGCGCGGCGGTCTTGGTTCCGGCTGCGTTGGCCACGGTGAGAATGTAGCTGCCGGAGTGGTTCCTGGTGCACTCGTTGATGCTGAGGATGGTGGAGAAGTTGTCCGTGTCGATCTTGAAGTTGTCCTCACTGACGATCTCTTCGTTGTCGATGGTCCACTTGGCGGTGGGCACGGGGATGCCCCTCATGATGGCGGGCATCCTGATGGTGGTGCCAGCCTTGGCGATGAAGCCCTCTGTAAACTTGAGGTCCACCTCCAGGATGGGAGCCACTGAAGACACACAGAGACACACAGAGTACCTTTAGTCGACTATACTTAGTTGCATCATTTTGAGGTACTTTTCTTCTACAGTACTTGAGTATTTCTGTTTTCCATTCGCAAAATCCATTCAAACCATACATACCCAGTTTCTCCTGGCAGAGCACGGGCACGGTGGTGTCGGGTCGGCTCAGGCCGATGGCGTTCTCGGCCCGCACCCTGAAGCGGTAGGTCTTTCCCTCCTCCAGGTCGGTTATGTGACTCTCGGGGATGCTGACCACCTTCCACTCGTCCCACTCCCTCTCCCCTTCCTCCTGGTACTCCACCAGGAAGCCTGTGATGTCACTGCCTCCGTTACGGTCGGGCCAGTTCCACTCCAACCACACCTCCGTCTTGTCAACATCCACATGGTGGAGGTCTTTGGGAGGGCCGGGGGGGACTGCAGACAAAACAGATCAGTCAGTCAGGTTACACTTGAGAACGAGGTTATTATTGTTATCTAACTGAAACTAAACACAATAATGAAAACTAGAATTGAAATAAAAACTAAAACTAGGCAAACTACAAAAAAAAGTCAAACAAAAACAAACTACTACAACTAATAATACATTTAAAACTATGATAAGCTTGCTCAAGGAGGAACTATCAATTAGAAACAATACAGTAATGGTAATAAATGATCATAAACAATCATAATATAACCAATCATAATGTCTGACTCACAGAGAGGGTTCATGAACTTGACGGCCTTGGGCGTCTCCGTGAATTCACTCCTGCCGTACATGTTCTCAGCGGCGACGCGGAACATGTAGGAGGAGCCCTCGATGAGGTACTTGAGCATGTAGCTGCGCTTCTTGGAGGAGGAGCAGACTGGAACCCACTGCGTGGCCGAAGCCTCCTTCTTCTCCACCACGAAGTTGGTGATGCGGGAGCCTCCGTTGTCCTCGGGGTCCTTCCAGGACAGGTAGCCGGAATCGCACCTCACGTCAGACACGCGGAGGTGCTGGATGGCACCTGGTTTGTCTGGAGGACACATCGAAGACATAGTCGTGTTTAATCAGCCATTCTAAAACAGATTGATTCTCATTGGCCTGTTGTAAAAATGCCATATTTGTTTTAGAAAAGCAATAAAGCCACACGAGGAGGCCGGGGTTCTACCATGATCTTAGCTGTTGTAAACCAAGCAAAAAAAAAAAGGTTTAGAAACCACTGGGATTATTATCTTCTTACCCAGAACCAGCACGGTGCAGGTGGCGGTCTTAGAACCGGCCGGGTTCTCCACGGTCAGGGTGTAGTCTCCGCAGTCGTCGCGGTTGCAGAACCTCATCTCCAGCTTGGTGTTCGGTTCCTTGGTCTCGATGTCGGCCCTGGTGGGAATGTCGCCGTCGTTCTTCTTCCAGGTGACGGTGGGCCAGGGAGCGCCCTTGACCTCTGCCATCAGGACAATGTGGGTTCCGGCCATGGCCTTCACCTCTCTGGTCATGGCAGCGTCCAGGATCAACTCTGGAGGCTCTGTAGTGGGGCGGGGAGGGGGTCCAAAAAGATTTTTGTTATACTTTTATAATATACAGCTTCTGAAAATCTTTGCCTATAATGCCCATAATAGTGATGCCAGGGATATATGATGTGAACCGTACCCGATCTGTCAAGAGCTCTGACAGGCTCACTGACGCTTGCGGGGTCAGACTCTCCGGCGGAGTTGACGGCCGTCACTCTGAAGCGGTACAGAGAGCCCTCCTCCAGGTTGATGACCTTAAACTTGGTGTCCTGACATGAGTCTGGGGTCTGGTTGACCTTCGCCCATTCCTCATCTCCTGCTTTCATGAACTCCAGCAGGTAGCCGATGATCTTTCCTCTGCCTGTGTCCAGTGGAGGATCCCAGGACAGAGTGACAGACTCCTTGCTCCTGTCGACGGCCGTAGGCTTCACTGGAGGGCTCGGTTTCACTAGAGACAGGGGAGGACAAAATAAAACACTTAGCTCAACTTTCATGTGATATCATATTGTATGTATGACTGTATACATAAAGGTCCATGGATATAAATGTAATGTATCTATTCTGTGTACATTACAATAACATGTCTCATAAAATCTATAATACATATTATACAGATGCGATTTCAAGTTGTTCAGCAGCAGCAACATCACACTTACCGATGGGGTCCTTAGCGAACACGGGTTTGGATGGCGGGCTGGGGTCTCCCACGCCCACCACGTTCTCCGCACACACTCGGAACTCGTACTCGCAACCTTGCAGCAGGTCGGTCACCCAGTAATCCACCTTGGGGAAGATGCGCTCGGTGCTGCAGGCAACCCACCTGGTGGCAAGGGTGGAGGAGGGTTCATTAGATGATTGTCATGGTTCAGAAGCACAGTTGATCAGTGTGCGTGTGTGTGTGTGTGTGTGTGTGTGTGTGTGTGTGTGTGTGTGTGTGTGTGTGTGTGTGTGTGTGTGTGTGTGTGTGAGAGTGTGTATATATGTGTGCGTGTGCGCGTACCTGGTAGCCATGGTCTCTTTCCTCTCTACGATGTATCTAGTGATGGGTTTTCCTCCGTCAGCGGGGGGCTCCCAGTTGACCAGAGCTGTGTTGTGATAAACCTCCTTCACTATGGGCTGTTTAGGAGCATCTGGTACCTCTGTCAGAGCAACACACACACAAACGGTTACACATGGAGAAATGCACACACACATTCACTGTACTCTACATTGTTTATGCTCCTGTATGAAGGGCCATTCGTTCACCCCATGAGTATACTATAACTATAATGATAATTATGTGAGCGTCCACACTGATGAACCGGTTAGGGTTCATTTATAGTTGTCGGCTCTTAAGTTGGGTGTACTAGGTAGTGTAGTAGGGTGTAGTAGTCTAGGGTGTGGTTACTGTACTTACTGAAGATGTCTCTGGCCTTGCACTCAGCAGACAGCAGTGGGTCACTGATGCCGTAGATGTTCTGAGCCATGATTCTGATGATGTAATCACGACCCTCGATCAACTTGGGAACCTGAGGACCAATCACAAACCACCTTTAGTACTCTAGCATCCTTGTCCTCAAGGGTTCAAGTCTCATTTGATTTTGGGTTGCTAGATTACAGACATGAAAGCTGCTCCTCCATTTAGTATTTAGAACGTCCTAGCCTGAGATAAGACAGTATGGAGTATAAGACAAGCTCAGATTCCTAAAGTTAGTGTGCATACCCTGCATGAGGTCCTGGTGCAGGAGGAGATGACAGGCATCCAGAGGTCTCTGTTGGTGTCTCTCTTCTCGATGATGTAGTTGGAGATGGCACAGCCGCCATCGTCCAATGGAGGCTGCCAGGAGATCACCATGCTGTTGGTGTACACCTCGTCAAACACCACGGGACCCTCGGGAGGCTGCGGCCGGTCTGCACATACAGGGAGTTTATATGTTAAGACACTGGATTCATCAATCACTCCTACACTACACTAGGAGTGGTGAGACCTAAAGTGACAAACTCATCATCATCAGCGTCCTAGATTAACAGGATAATAATATAAGAATACTCTTTCTTACAGTGGTCATTCGAGCTGGATTCTCGTGTATTGTTTGGCTTTTGTTGGAAACAATGTTTCGACAAGTTCATGTCTGAGTCTCAGACGATTATATGAGTTTCTACAATTAATATTTTGCTGCCGGGGGGGATTGAGGTGGGTTGGCTTTCAACAGTTTTGAGCACCCACCCAGGCACATATACTGAAATGCAAAATCAAATAAAAAAAAACTATTACAGTTTCAAAACTGTAAGTTTGCCACTCACCAACGACGGTCAGCGTGCACATTCCCTTGCGCGTTCCCACGAGGTTCTCCACGGTGACCAGGTAGTTCCCGCTGTGCTCCCTCTTCACCTTGCTGATGGTCAGGCTCAGGGTGCTGGCGGTGTGGCTGGTGCCGATCTCCTCGTCAGTCACCAGCTCCTCCTCGTTCTTGGTCCAGGCGACGGTGGCGGCGGGTTTACCTGTGTAGCGTCCCGCCAGGACGCACATGTCTCCAACCTTCACCATGAGCCTGTCTCTGAAGTCCAGGTCCAGGGTGGGTGGTTCTGGAAGACATAATAAGCGGGATAAGCGTTGCATATATATATATATATATGTAGTATATCAGATCAGGTATTTATTCTTCCATATTGAAGCATTTGATGTTAAATATTTGGATGGATTTCCAGCAGTCAGTAGTACTCACCCAGCTCGTCTTTGCACTGGACGGGTTTGGTTGCGAAGGAGAACCTGCCCTGTCCCACCTGGTTGACCGCGGCCGCTTTGAACTCGTAGCTGGAGCCCTCCTTCAGGCCGGCGTGCGTGAAGGTCTTCTCCAGCAGGGCGCTGTCCGCGCCCACACGGCTGAAGTGGTCTTTGCCCAGGAGGCGAGCCTCCAGGACGTAGCCGGTCACCTCGCAGCCGCCGTCGTACTTGGGTGGCCTCCAGGCCACCGTGACGGATTCCTTGCTGATGGCCGTCACCTCCAGTTCCTCGGGGCGCTCGGGGACAGCTGGGATGAGGAGGAGGAGAGAGAAGGGAAGTGAGGAAGAGCAAATCAACTATATAGATTTATGAAACTTTGGTGAATGTCAACGTAGATACACCGATGATAGTCAACAAGGCGAGTATCGGACGATACCGATGTATGGCTGAGAAATTGGTGCATCCCTAATATATATATATATACCTAAAATTTGGATTTATATTCATGACACATATGAACATAAATCTGAGATAGAAAAACATAAAAATCATAAAACCGTACAGATGGGATCTGTGATGAGCACCATCTTGTCCGTCGAGATGAAGGGACCCATGCCGATGATGTTCTCGGCGGCGATCCTGAAGAAGTAGCCCTTCCCGTCGATGAGCCCCTGCACCACGGCGTTGTTCCTGGTCACCGTGTAGGAGACGGACGTCCAGCCCATGCGGTCGGACTCCCTCTTCTCGATGATGTAGTTGGTGATGGCGGAGCCACCGTTGTCCTCCGGGGAGGACCAGGTCAGCTTGCAGGAGTCCAGGGTCAGGGCCTCTCCAGCGAACGGCTGGCCTACAGGTCCGGGAACATCTGGAGAGAGGGGAGACAGAAAGCACTTGGGATTAAACAGTGGACTAATGTCTTAGGTAAGGTGAAATTCTGTCTATGCTTTCTTCGGAAGTTGTAAATGTTTGATGCGTAACCCAGCCTTCACATGGGTTCCCTTTTTTATGATGTATTGTTTTTAATATTTCTGATATGGAATAGCCACTTAAAGGGATAGTTCACCCCCAAAATTAATAAAAGCTTTTTAAACTTTCTTGCCAGAAGAGTGCCTTGGAATTTCTTCTTTTGTTGTACTTTAGTGGTCCGAACCACACTTAATTTGGACTTTTCAGTTTATTCTTGTAAACATTTAACTTTGACACTATGCAACTGGTGGTAATGTATTCTCAATGTTATTATCGTTATCTTACCCAGGACCTCCACGATGATGACCTTCTTCCTCTCTCCTCCTTCGTTCTTGGCGCTCAGGGTGTACATGCCCTGGTGCGCGCGCTTGCAGTTCTTGATGACCAGAGAGTTGGAGATGCCCGTTTTCTCCACCGCTGCGTCCGCGGGGACCTCGGCTTCGTCTTTAGCCCAGGTGATCGTCGGAGCCGGTTTACCGGAGACGTAGGCGATGATACGGATGGTCGCTCCGGCGTGGAGCACCATCTTCTCCTTCACCGACGCATCCAGATCCATCTCAGGAGGAACTGGAGGGGAGAGGAGAGGTTACCGTGAATACAAATAGAAATTAAACTTGTGTAAGTCTTGGAGGAGGGGGACAGGTGAGAGTGTCTTACTGGTTCTGTCTTTGCATTCGATCATCTCAGCCACGTGTCCTGGTTCTCCGACCCCGGCCACGTTGACGGCTCTCACCCTGAAGCGGTACAGACCTCCTTCCTTCAGCTCTGCAACCACAAACTTGGTTCCTCTGATCTCGTTGTCTTTCGCCTAAAGAAGAAGACGTTTTTTCTATTGAGTCAACAGGGATTGGTTTGGACACACAAACAGTCCTGGGCCACAATTAACCAAGTCGCTCAAACTGGGAAATTGGTCTTAAGGCAATCTCTAAGCTTCAACACACGGTTTACAAATTAAACTTAAAATATGTTTTTTTAGCTGACCTTGTCCCATTCTTCTGTCTCGGGCTCCTGTGCCTCCAAATCTTCGGGGCTCATGAACTGTCTCCTCTGCGCCTTCAAATCCTCCTCCTCCTTGTTCACCTCCTTGAACTCCACAAAGTATCCTGTGACCTTGGAGCCTCCGTCCACCACAGGGGGGAGCCACTCCAGCTCCACCGTGGACTTGGTCCAGTCTGTCACCTTGGGGATCGGGGGACCAGGGGGCTCTGTATGGGACAGACACATGACACAGCGATTATTAGATAAACAGGAACTGTTTATAATACAAAGCAATAATTTCCAGTTATTGTACAATAACAGAGTATTAAGTCTATTTTACTTTTGTTTTAACCAAAACATATCACTTACACTACCTTTAACCCATTAAGACCAGGAACGCATCTGTGTATTTTTTTTTATTTCTTTGGGCTATAAAAAAAATAGCAGATTTACAAGCTTGTAGATCTGCATTTTTTTTTTTTTATCGTGAAAATGTGTGCAAATCTTTGAATATATATTTTTAAAGCTAACATTTGTAACTCAAATCTTTGCTTCTGGGGATTCTACAAATGTCTTCTAAATCCTAACAGCTTTTTTGGAAAAAAAACTATGTTGCCATAATATCAGTGGTTCCCAAACATTTTCCTGTCAAGGACCACCGAAAATGATATTTATTTCACCGCAGACCCCCATCTCAAAATATATTTGTTCCAGGGACCCCACAGAAGCAAAGATTTGAGTTAAAAATGTTCGCTTTAAAATCATTTTTTAAAATAAAAATAGCAGATCTACAAGTTCATAGCGCGGCACTCGGTGCCACGCTATGAGCTTGTATATCTTCAAATTTTTGAATAGCCCAAAGTATACTATATGGATAAAGTGGTTACACAGATAACCCGGTTTGAATGGGTCAACGTTTACACTACCTTTAACAGTTTTGTCATTTAAAGGTTTTAACTAGCGTCGGTCGACTACAAAAGGGTCTCTTACCGATGGGGTCTCTGCAGACGACGTGGTCGGAGGGCACGCTGGGCAGACCGTAGCCGGCGGCGTTGCCGGCGGTCACCCTGAAGTGGTAGACGGCGAGCGGCAGCAGGCCGGTGACGTCAAAGTTGTTGCCGATGGGCAGCGCATGGATGGGGTCGCGGGTGACCTTGGCCCAGCGCTTGCCGGTGGTCTCCTTCTTCTCAATGATGTAGGTGGTGACGTCGGAGCCGCCGTTGTACTTGGGCTCGTCCCAGTTGATCGTCATGGACTCCAGGCACACCTCCGTGACCGTGGGCTTCTCGGGCTGGCCGGGAACCGCTGCGGAGAGAGAGAGGGCGAACGAACACCAACCACGTGTTAAACCACTAGTGTAAAGTAACTAAGTGCATTTACTCAAGTGCTGCTGTACTTTTACTTCACTTGAGTATTTTTTTTTTTCGAGCCTTTGTGCTTCCACTCACTCCACTACACCTCAGAGGCAAATTATTTGAAAACTTTAGCTTCAAGTTACTTTGTAGATTCAGATTATTATTCCAAAACATACGTTAACAACTTAAGCCGTATTTTCTTTTGAAAAATGTTCATGCGACATGTTGTGAGCATGTCTATTTTCACTATTAAAATGTTATTTTATATATATTTTTAAGTATACAATTATTAACAGTACATGGCCTGTTTTAGGCCAGAACAGAAATACATTTTTTAAACATTTAAGTCATTAATCGAAATTATTTGTACAACAACTAATGATCAACTAAAATATCATGATGGTGAGAGCCCTGGGTATCAAGACAATAATAATGAACTCACTGAAGAGGTTGCGGGCCTTCTCTGATGGGCTGACGATCCCGGGTCCCACGCCGTACTTGTTCTGAGCCAACACCCTGAACTCGTACTCGTGGTTCTCCGTCAGGCGCGTCACCACGTAGGCGCACTCCTTGGGGTCGTTGGACACGTGGACCCACGACTTCCTGTTCTCCTCCCTCTTCTCCACCACGTAGTTGGTGATCTTGGAGCCGCCGTCGTCCTTGGGAGGCTTCCAGGACAGTCCGATCCTGTCGGCGAACACCTCGGTCAGCACGACGGGTGCCATGGGTGGCCCAGGTGGACCTATTGAGGGCGGGCGGGAATGAATGGAGAGCGTCATTTTAGCGTCATTTTATTGGGACCACAAACAAAACCGGAGGTGAAACTATAACTAGGCCTGTCACAATTGTCATAATCGTTTCCATGTTGAAAAATGTTCAAGTTTACAAGCTTGTAGATCTGCTATTTCCGCTATTTTACATTACTTTTACATACTATTTAACAAAATTATTAAATATGTCAATAATTTCTTTGCATATTTAAGTTATTAAGTATTTTTTATTACAAAGCCTAAAAGGCAAACAGAAATTAAATTTGTATTCATATGTTGAATTTAAAAAAAGCTGAAATATGGAGATTCAAAGGTTTATCTGCCCGACAGCAACGACTCAACGAATGCAACTCGGAACATGTTTTCTGACCCAGAACGGTGAGTTTGATGTCCTTGCTGCAGGTTCCCAGGCTGTTGGTGGCGGTCAGGGTGTAAATGGCATTGTCCTCTCTGGTGGACTGGTGGACCAGCAGGGTGCATTTGTCCCAGGTCACCAGTTTGTTCATGTGCTGGTCGTAGTGCACGGCCGTCTTCACGTCCGGCTTGGCCAGCGTGGCCTTCTGCCAGCTGAGCGTGGGGAACGGACAGCCGGTGATCTTCCCCACCACGCTGACGTCACAGCCCTCCTCTCCCTCGATGGCGTCACGCGCCTCGATGGTTGGAGCGCCTGGAGGAGAGGAGAGGATGAGCTGGGTTAGTGGATTGACTATATATGGTTCTATATATGACTATATAGACTAGATGTTCACACAGTTTGTGATTGGCCGAGCCAACTTGTCAGTTAACTCACAGGTCTGGTCCTTGATGACCATTGGTCCAGCGGTGGCTGAGGGTCTGCTGGGTCCCGCCTCGTTCACAGCCTTCACTCTGAACTCATACTCTCCTCCCTGGAACAACGATAACAACACATTTAAAACCACATGACACTATGATAATAAACGAGTACAACTAAGATCGAATGGGGTTCCACAGCCAAACACAAACTAAATTTGAGAACCACTGCTATACAGGGACACCATTTAGTTACACTTTCTGTATCGCGGATGTTCGTTTGTTTTTAACCAAAGACAGGAGGAGACCACCAGACTGACCTCCTTCAGTTCCTCCACTATGAAGGTGAGCTCCTCGACGTTCCTCTTGTTGCACAGCTTCCAGGTCTCCTTCTGCTTGGCGCTGGGGTCCCAACACAGCCTCTCGATGATGTAATGCGAGACCGGAGAGCCTCCGTTGTTCTTAGGAGCCTCCCAGGTCAGAGTCACCGTGCTCTTGGTCACCAGGTTGATCTTCACCTTAGTGGGAGAATCGGGAGGATCTGGAGGAGAAGAGAATAGAAATGTTTAGTTGGTTGTTTGATGTATAGAAGTATTATTATTTTTGGTAGTTTAGAATGTTTCAGTAATAATATCATTGTCGTATTTCATGTTCTCTTACAGATGGGGTCTCTGGCTTTGACTGGGTCTGTGGTGAGGGCGTGCGGTCCGAAGCCCAGTCTGTTCTCAGCCTTGACTCTGAACAGATACTCCTGGCCCTCCAACAGGCCAGGGCACACGTAGGCCTGGCTGGCACATGCTACATTCACCTAGACAACAACACAGCAGCGATTAATTCATCAACTTTGTGAACATTGTGTGAGTCGACAGTCTTGAGGGAGTACATTCACACCGGTAAACAAGGCAGTTAAAATGTTGGTGGTGTTATCTTACTATGGTCCAGGCCTTGTCGGTCACACATCTCTTCTCAATGTAGTAGGTCTTAATGCGCTCTCCTCCGTCGGTGTCGGGGAGCTTCCAGATCAGCCTCATGGTGCTTCTGGTGACGTCGGTCACCCTCAGGTCCTTGGGAGCCCCAGGGACGTCTGGAGGAGACACAGGCACAGTCAGACTCACGACAACAACATACCGTATTATACTGGTGCAGCTAAAAAAAAGTATTACATTTTTTGGAGATGCACCTGTAATCTACATTTGAAATGTTGACTACAGTCTACAACGTGACTCAAAAGACAGGTAGTAGTTTTAATAACAAAGATAAGAATGGTTGACATTGAGTGTGAGGGTGTATTTACATACCGAGGACGGTGACAAAGACGTTGATGTGCTTTTGTCCTGTCTTGTTCTTGGCGGCGATGGTGTAGCGACCAGAGTGTGTCCTCACACTGCAGGGGAAGCTCACTATCGACATGGTGTCTGTCGTCTCAATCTAGGAGCAACACAACACAGGGTTATACTACTGACCGCTTTTCAAGGTGTTTTTTTCTATGGTGTTTTTCCTTCCCCCCCTTTTGCATAGATAAATACACGATAGTATTGGTACAGTAGGCCTAATGGTTATAAAACAGGGGGGGGGGAATTACTCAGGCATTATTTCTTGCAGTGGAGTTATGAGAAGCTACCCTGCAAAATATGTGGGCAGCGTTGGCATTGGCCAACATTGCGTCTACTACACGTTTATGTCTATGCCTTTCTGTCCCGTTTTTCTGACCTGGCAGTCGATGGGAAGCTGGTGGAGTTTGCACTTCCTCTCCGTCTTGGCCTTGCCGTAGAAGTCCCAGGTGACCTTGGGAGTGGGGCGGCCCTCCACGAGGATAGGGATCTTGAATGGATCTCCAGCTCTGACGAACAGCAGGTCATCGGCCATCATGTCCAGGGTGAGTTTTGGTTCGGCTGGAGAGAGAGACAGAACGCAGTCAGCGTTAGAGAAATACTAGGACACATGTTTCCCCAAAGCTGGGGTCCGGCCGGGCCCCATCTTTGGGGCTGCCAAAGATCACAGGAGGGGCTTGTAGATCGGTTATTTTCAAATGGTCTAAATGTAGATAGGGCTGAAGTGGTTTTGTAAAACTAATCTAAATCTACAAAGTAACTAGTAACTAAAGTTTTCAAATAATTGTAGTGGAGTAAAAGTACAATATTTTCCTCTGAGATGTAGTGGAGTAGAAGTTAAAGTATTGAAAAACGGAAACACTCCAGTAAAATAAAAATACGTACAGTACTTGAGTTAATGTACCTAGTTACTTTACACCACTGCTAATAACATAAAAAAATAATAAAAAATGTAATGTTTCACAAATAGCAAAAATAGCAGATCTTCAAGCTTATATCTGTAGTGACTTACTGTGAATCTCCTCCACCATGGTATCATCGGTCTTGGGACTGGGGTCCGACTCTCCGATGTCGTTGACGGCGATGATCCTGAAGCGGTAGATCTTGAGCTCTTTGAGTGATGGTACGGTGAACGTGGTCTCTGTGCACAGGCTCTCCATGTCGTTGACGGGGATCCAGTCCTGGCCGCCCTCGTCCTGGATCTGGATGATGTAGCCCTTGATGGGGCTTCCGCCGTCCCACTCGGGGGCCTTCCAGGCCAGCGAGACGCTGTACTTGTTCTTGTCCGCCACCACCGGAGCGGCGGGCATGCCGGGGGGAGCTGGGGAGGGAGAGAGAGAGAGAGAGAGAGAGAGAGAGAGAGAGAGAGAGAGGGACATTTGTTTAGATCAGTGGTTCTCAGCCTTTTCATGCCATGACCCCCCAAAATAATCATATTTGAACTGGGGACCCCCCTAAATAATCATATTTGAAATGGGGACCCCCATTTTGTTTGACTTCATTCCACAGAGAACGAAGTCAAACGTTACATAATGAAGTAACTAAGCCCTACTGTAGTTCAAAAATAGTAAAAGAAAATTGCCGATCTACTTGTTCAGATCTAGTGGATGTGCTGTTTTCACTATCTTTTTATTTATTTTATTTACTCTTGACCCACAAGAATGTACCCCCCACCCTGTGTTTATCATAGCAGGACTAGTATTAGATATAGTATATAGTAGAACTAGAAGCAGTAGCATTAATGTGTACTTACTGATAGGGTCGACAGCGAAGGCAGAGTCAGAAGGTGAGCTGAACGCTCCGACTCCAGAATTGTTACTGGCAGCGACTCTGAACTCATACTCTGTTCCTTCAAACAGACGAGTCACCTACAGAGCAATATCAAAACATATTAACAACAATATTACACACAAACACACTCAACGAAATGAAGGTGACATGTTACTCCCAAAAGGTTTTTTCATAATAATTCATAATTCATAATCATAAACACTGACCTGGTACTCCCAGCCCTTCATGCCTCTCTTGCTGACGGGGACCTTGTTGACCTTGGCCCAGTACTCGCTGCCCACCTCCCTCTTCTCCAGCCAGTAGCCGACGACCATGGAGCCTCCGCTCTCCCTGGGGGGCTCCCAGGTCAGCGTCATGGAGGTCTTGGAGTGCTCGGTGATCTTGGGCTTCTCCGGGGGTCCGGGCAGACCGAAGGGGTCCTTGATGGGCACCTGTTCGGTCATGGCGGGGTCCGACTTGCCGTAGCGGTTCTCGGCCCGCACCCTGAACATGTAGGTCTGGTTGGTCTCCAGGTTCCACACCTTGAGAGAGAGGAGAGAGAGAGCATGACAAGACTGTCAGTGGTGGAAGAAAAAGTACTGCGTATATAAATGTTTTTTTTTTTTCTTTTTCCAAAAGTTTCCAAATATTGTCAAAATATTTTGAAAATTGCAGATCTACAAGCTCACAACAGGTCACATCGTGGCGCGTTGTCAGCTTGTAGATTGGCTAGTATTTTCAAATAGGCAAAGAATAAAATAGCGAATTGGTTAATGTGTGTTTTTGTAACTAAAGTAACTAAGTAACTAAAAAGAACTGAGATGCAGCAGAGTAGAAGTATAAAGTATTGAAGAATGGACATACTCAAGTGAAGACCACTGAGCAGTAGTAATCGTACTAGTATTTGTAGTAAGTAATAAGAAAAACTGACCCCGTATTTCTTCTCAACGATGGTGCTGGTGACCTCCTCCCACTGGGGAGCAGGAGGTGCTTCCTCTCCCTCCTCCAACTCGGGCTCCTGGCCCTCCTCCACCACCAACAGCTTCTCCACGATGTAATTGGTCAGCTCACTGCCGCCGTTGTCCAATGGCGGCTCCCAGTTCAGGTAGCAGGACTCGGCCCTGATGTTGGCCACGCCCAGGTTCCTGGGTGGTGTGGGGCGATCTGCGGGGGAGAGAGAGAGGAGAGGAGAGGAGAGGAGAGGAGAGGAGAGGAGAGGAGAGGAGAGGAGAGGGTCTCAGGCCTTGGTCTAAAAGTAGACAGATTGTATGAACCTCCGCTAATGGTTACTTAAGTAAAAGTAGCAAAACTACAAAATAGAAATACTCTGTTATAACTAAATTTCTGCAATTAGAAATGTACTTAAAGTACCAAAAGTAGAAGTACTCAGTATGCCGAAATGTCCCATTTCAAGTTTTCAAAATGGCCGAAATGTATATAAGGCCGACTCACCCAGCACCATGACGGTGATGTGATGATGGGCGGAGCCCATGTTGTTGGAGGCGGTGATGGTGTAGATGGCCTTGTCTCTCCTATTGGCCGAGGGGATGGTGAGGGTGGTCTTGCAGTTCACCCGGCCGGTGTCCGCCGTCTCGATCTTCATGGGGCCGTCCTCGACCAGGGTGGCCGGATCGATCAGCACGTCGTCCTTCAGCCACTCCACGGTGGGGATGGGCAGGCCGGTGATGGCCGCCGGGAGCTCGATGGGGTCTCCCTTCTTCACCACGATGGAGTCGCCCTTGAACACCTTCAGCATCTTGATCTCGGGAGAAACTGAGGAGGCAGAAACGAAGAGGAGGAGAAGCTCAGTGGTGTTGGAGCAAAGTATCGAATGTGGTAAAGTTAGCAGTGGTGGAAGAAGTGCTTAGATATTTTACTTGAGTAAAAGCAGAAATACCACAATATAAAAACACTCTGTTACACGGAAAAGGCCTTGTGTTCAAAATGTTACTTGAGTAAAAGTACAAAAGTATTTGTATCAAAATGTACTTAAAGTACCAAAAGTGAAAGTACTAAAATGTTTGAAAATAGCAGATCTACAAGCCCACAACACGCCGCGATGCGACGCGTTGTGGGCTTGTAGATCTGCTATTTTCAAATAGCCTAGGTATAAAATAGGGCTAAAGTGGTTGATGTATGTTTTATAACGTAATAATGAATATCTGCAAAGTAACTAGCAAGTAAAGTTTTCAAATAATTGTAGTGGAGCAAAAGTACAACATTTGTCTCTGAGACGCAGGTATACCTTCATCATCCTGAATGACCACGGCCATGGCGATGGACGGCTGGCTCTCTCCCAGCAGGTTGGTACACTTGATCCTGAACTCGTACTTCCAGTCCTCCTCCAGACCCTCCACGGTCATGGTGAGGTTGGGGCACAGCTCGGCGTTGCAGACCTCGAACTTCTCCTTGTCCACCCGCTTCTTCTCCACGGTGTAGCCTATGATGGGGCTGCCGCCGTCGTTGCGCGGGGGCTTCCACGAGAACGTGATGGAGTTCTTGGTTCTCTCGATGTAGTGGAACTTCTCCGGGTAGCTGGGAGGACCTGAGGGAAGCACATGATGGAAGATGTTCAGAAGATGTCTTAACCAGTGGAGGAAAAAGTAAAAGTAGCAATACTGCAATACGAAAATACTCTGTTACAAGTAAAAGGCCTTTGTTCAAAATGTGAGGCTAATTGAGTTGAAGTACAAAAGTATTGGCATCAAAATGTACTTTAACTACCAAAAGTAAAAGTACTAAAATCTTTGAAAATAGCAGATCTATAGATCGGCTATTTTCAAATAGCCTATATATATAAAATAGGGCGGTTAATGTATGTTTTATAATGTAATCATTTATATCTGCAAAGTAACTAGTAACTAAAGTTTTCACATAGACGTGGTGGAGTAAAAGTATAATATTTTCCTCTGAGATGTAGTGGAGTAGAAGTAAAAGTACTGAAAACTGCAAATACTACAGTAAAGTAAAAATACCTCAACACTTTACTGGCGTAACTTTACTTACTTAGTTACTTTACACCACACCACTGTATAGTATATATATAGCATATACAACAATTCAGTCCACAACTTACTCTGTGGGTCCACAGCCTTGATAGGTCCCAGCTCCACGGGCACGCCCAGGCCGTACTTGTTCTTGGCGGTGACCTGGAACATGTATTCCATTTCCTCCACGATGCCGGCAATCTCACACTTGGACCCTACGGTCTCGATGGGCTGCCTGTAGGAGTGCATCTTGGCGTCTTTCCTCTCCACCACGAAGCCTGTGATGTCGCTTCCTCCGTTGTCTTCTGGGTCGTCCCAGTTCAGGAAGATCATCTTGCGGGTCACCACGACGGGCTTCAGGTCTGTGCATGGTCCAGGGACATCTGGAAAGAGAGGAGGGGGGTGGAGGAGGCACAAGCTGTCAATTATCTAGACTCCAGTTCAATACCCGTTGGTACAGTGGTGGAAAAAGTATCAATACTGCAATGTAGAATACTAAAAGTCCGGAATTCAAAATGTACTTGAGTAAAAGTACAAAAGTATTGGTATCAAAATGTACTTAAAGTACCAAAAGTAGAAAGTACTCATGTGATGTCCTACTACTCACCCACTACGTCCACTCTGCACCAGGCAGACTTGATTCCGCTGGGATTACAGGCGCTGATGGCGTACTTTCCACAGTCCTCCCTGACGGCATTCTTGATGGACACGATGCTCTGCTCTCCTTCCTCCAGGATCTCCACGCGTTTCTCGTCGGGCTTCTTGTCCTCGATCAGCCAGGACACGCTGGGCTTGGGCTTGCCGCGCACGGTGATCGGCAGCCACAGGTTCTCGCCGGCTCTGATGATGAGGCCGTTGTTCTTGATGTTCAGGTCCATCTCGATCACCGGCATCTCTGCGGGGTTCCTGACGAACACGGCTTGAGTCATGCCGGGCGTTCCCTCTCCGGCGGCGTTGACGCCCATCACTCGGACCATGTACTTCCCTCCCTCTCTGACTCCGAACACCGTGAAGACTCTGGTCTTCTGCAGGCGCTCGGTGGCTCTGGACCATTCCTTCTGACCGGCCATGCACTGTGAGACCAAACAACAACACAGAACGTTGGTTATTATCAGTTACAAAGCGTCACATTTCTAAAGAAAACAACAACAGGAACAATCCCTCACTATGATGACTGATTGATACATATAACGATCTGTTTCGTGTCTGGCATGAATAAAGACCTTCTCAACGTGGTATCCAATGATCTCTCCTCCGCCGTTGTCTGCAGGAATGTCCCACTCCACGTCGATGGAGTGGTCCGTCGTCTCCAGAATTCTGGGCGCGGGAGGACCAGGAGGCACTGAGGAGGAGGAGAAACACACGTTCATATTTAATACCAAATCCATAATAATAACAAATGGTGTAGTAGTACAAATGGTGTAGTGCCTTTGGGGTTTTAGGAGATGTGTGTATTGTGCAGTGTGTAATGTTTACTGTACTTACAGATTGCAGCCTGGGCGGTCTTGGGTTCTGACGGGAGGCTGAACTTTCCTGGTCCAGCCTGGTTCTCTGCTGCTACTCTGAAGATGTAGGTGAGGCCTTCCATAAGACCCTCCACACACAGCTCTGTGTCTGCGACCGGATCCCTGCAAACACAACCGCAACTGTTACATCTCTCTTCATTGGAATTTACAACAGATCTAGGATCAGGTCCCCAAAACAAATGACACCATGGGTATCTCTTCAACGGTTGAGGCTGTCTCACCTATTGGCTCTAGACCAGTGGGTGCTGTTGATCTCTCGTTTCTCCACCCAGTATCCCGTGATGGGGTTACCGCTGTCATCCGGAGGCTCCCAGGTCACCACCATGCTGGTGGCGGTGATGTCAACCACGTCTGGTTTGTCAGGGATGCCAGGAAGCTCTGAGAAAATGCAATGCAAATATATACACTCATCATTGACAGTTTCAGACAGTTTTTGACAGATTCAGTCAGTGTTTTCTGAGGAAGCTTTCAAAAGGTAGTAAAAAATACTACATTCAAGTTGTTTGATCTAACATGTGCATCAGTAGGCCTAATTAATAAGGTAATACGACTGCATACTCTGCATCTGCACCCAGAATCACAGTTACTGAATAACAGGTGTTAGGTAAACCCTACTGGAGTGGAAACTTAGTGGAACCTAGTGGAAAACGCACCAAATGGATTCTTGGCGATCATGGGCTTGGAGACGCAGGGCGGACCGGGACCGAACTTGTTCTCGGCCACGGCTCTGAAGATGTACTCCTTCTTCTCAATGAGCTTGGGCACCATGAAGCGGCAGCTGGCCAGGATGGTGGTGACGGAGCTCCAACCGAACTCCGCCTTGGTGTTGTCCTTCTTCTCCAGGGTGTAGTTGAGGATGTCGCTGCCTCCGTCGTCCAGAGGAGCGTCCCACTTGCAGAGCACCGAGTTCTTCCTGATCTCCTCGAAGCGGAAGTTCACCGGAGGACCGGGAGCATCTGGAGGAGGAGTCACACATAACACACAACGTCTCAATGCGGCTTTGATTTAAATGTGTCCATTGTCACCGCAGTGATGCATTGCAATTAGTGGTCAACCAATTAGGGTTTTTCAATGACCGATGCTGAGATGTTTTGCATCCAAAACAGTTTAATAATAATAACAAATTACACACATTTCTTAAGTTAATAACTTTTCACAAGTAAATTTACACAAGTTATAGAACTGAGCTTATGCCTCCTTCAATGCATGAGGAGCTAATCGGCCGATGCTGAATATCTAAAAATGTCAGATAATCGGCGCGATTTATCTATATCTATCTATCACTGATTTACGATAGAAATAGAATAGAATAGAACAGAATCTTACCCAGCACGTTGACGTCACAGACGGCCGTGGATTTGCCGTGGCTGTTCACCACCTTGATGGAGTAGACGCCGTGGTCTCCACGGACCGTGTCCCTCACCACGAGGTGGGACTCGCCCCGGTGGCTGTTGTCGATGGTCAGGCGCTCGCTCAGCGTGGGGTAGTCCGACTCCTCCTCCTCCTCTACCACCGCCTCCGCCGCTGCTGCTGGCTCCTCCTTCTTCTCTCCTTCCTCTCCCTCTTTCTTCTCTCCTTCCTCTCCCTCCTTCACCTCTGCCGCTGCTTCCTCCTTCTTCTCTTCTGCTGGTGCTGCTTCCTCCTTCTTCTCTGCTCCTTCTTCCGTCTTTTCTGCTTCCTCTCCCTCCTTCTTTTCTCCTTCCTCCTCCTTCTTCACCACTTTCACCTCCTTCTTGACGGGCTTCTCGCCGCGGACCCTGAGGGGCTCGGGCCTGATGGGCGTGTCGTTCCAGTACCAGATGATCTCCGGGTACGGCGCCCCGGAGATGTTGGCGGTCAGGCTGATCTCGTATCCTCTCTTGACGTTGAGGCCTTGAGCCAGACTGCCGCTCAGGAACACTTTGGGTGGATCTTAAGGGGAGAGAGACAACAAACACCATGTTTACGGTTTAAGCAGACCAGGTGCTTTTAGTAGAAACCGTGTTTCTAGAACGTTGTGATTAGTCAATGCTGTGGATATATGCTTCGTATTTAGAGATGTAGATATATGCGTATGTTGTGTGCAGTGGTGGAAAAAGTACTCAATTCTTTACTTAAGTAAAAGTAGCAATACTGCAGTGTAGAAATACTCTGTAAAAGTAAGGTATTACAAATAATAAGGAGTAAAAGTACAAAAGTATTGGTATCAAAATGTACTTAAAGTACCAAAAGTAAAAGTACTCATTGTGCAGAATGTCCCATTTCACAAGTTCAAAATGTATAAAACCTTTTGAAAATAGCAGATCTACAAGCTCACAATGTGTCATATGGCAACGCATTGTGAGCTTGTACTGTAGATCGGCTGTTTTCAAATGGCAGAAATATATATAGGGCTGAAGTGGTTAATGTATGTTATTGTTTTGTGATAATACTAAAAATCGATAAAGTAACTAGTAACGTTTTCAAATAATTGTAGTGAAGTAGAAGTAAAAGCACTGGAAATGGGAAATACTCCAGTAAAGTAAAAACATCCTCAAACGTGTACTTAAGTACAGTACTTAAGTATATGTACTTAGTTATTTTACACCACTGGTTGTGTGTCATTCTTCAGTGAGATGAAGGCCCACTAGGTTTCATTCAGTGAATGAAGTGGCTTAAATGGCGATGCTGAAACGTGTCGGTACTATCATGTCTTACCGATGGCGTCCAAGGCCTTGGCGAAAGGCGAGGCGCGAGAGGGTTCACTGAGGCCTGCCGCGTTCTCGGCCGTCACTCTGAACTGGTAGTTCTTTCCCTCCTCCAGTCCTCTGACGGTGTAGGAGGTCACGGGCACCAGGAAGTCGTTGCATCTGGACCACTTCTCGTCTCCCTTCACGATCTTCTCCAGGATGTAGCCCATGATCTTGCAGCCTCCGTCATACATGGGGGGCTTCCAGGTCAGGGTCATTGTGCTGGCTGTGGGGAAGTTGGTCTCCACGTCCACCGGAGGGTCTGGGGGATCTGGAAAAAACACACAATATATTATAAGTGCAATGAGTTGTAATGGTTAGTGGACTTGGAAGTGGAAGTATGATTTTATTCTATTAAAGAACAAAGTGTTTTATCTATTCATGTAGAAAGAGTAATGTCGTACGTTTCTGGTCCTCAGCGATAACAGGGTTGCGGAGCTCTGTGAACTCTCCTCCTCCAATCTTGTTGACAGCCTGGACTCTGAAGTAGTACTCTCCCATGGGGATCAGGTCCTTAACGGGCCAGGTCAGCTTCATCTCTCCTGACATCTGGTTGACGTACGTCCTTCTGCCGGCCTCACGACGCTGCACACACACACACACACACACACACACAAAATAATGAGTATGTACTCGCGACACATAAAGACGGGTCTGTGACCCGAAATGGGTCATATAGCCTATGTTTGGACAACAGTAGAGAGGTATGTCATTACCTGCATGACATAGTGTGTGACGGGCGTTCCTCCATCGTAGTTGGGAGGATCCCAGGACACCTTACAGCTGCTCTTGGTGATGTCAGTAGCGACGATCTCCTTGCATGGTCCAGGCAGCCCTGATAAACGTACAGATAAGAGGAGCTTCAACGGTCAGCTTCAACACAAAACATACCAGAGCCCCCAACTATGTCAGGTTCATGGGTCCGATGCCCATCCCAATTGCGGTGAGAACTACACCACCGATTACTGATATTTTTACCCATATTTTCCACAAAAAAATAGCAGTAGAATGTGCATTTGTGTGAGAGAGACGTACCGATGACTTTGACGTTGACGGTGGCGCTAGCCTGTCCCAGGCTGTTCTCCACGGTGACTTTGTATTGTCCTGCGTCCGGGTGCACACTGTTCTCTGCCTCCACACGACACCCAGTGAACTCCTGGCTGAAAATGATGCGCTCGCTGGCCTTCAGCTCCTTGCCGTCTTTGTGCCAGCTGATGCGAGGAGTAGGAATAGCCTTGAAGGGAATGTTGATGGTCATCTTCTCTGTCTCCACCACCACCAGGTCCAGAGCCGCGAACTCCAGTGTGGGGATACCTGCAACACGATGGGGGATAACATTAACACCTCAACATCACATCAAGACAAAAAGGAGTTAAAGGACGATAGACTATAACTATAATGATAATTATGGTGAGTGTCCACACTGTAAACAGTGGCACCAAACACTCGCTGCACAGTCCAGCTGTGTCAGAGCTCAGACACACAGAGAGAGAGAGAGAGAGAGACAGAGACAGAGACAGAGACAGAGACAGAGACAGAGACAGAGACAGAGACAGAGACAGAGACAGACAGACGGAAACAGACAGAGATCTGTTAGTGAGGGTTACTTACATTCGGAGTCGTTCGCGGCCACAGTCTCGGAGATGTCGGACGGCTCGCCCACGCCCACGGCGTTGAAGGCTCGCACTCGGAAGGTGTACTCCTTCTCGGCCACGATGCCTTCCTCTGCGCCCGCGCGGTACTTCAGCTCCTTCACGGGCCGGTCGTTGATCCTCATCCACTTGTCGCTGCCGGCCTCGCACATCTCCACGTGGTAGCCGGTGATACGCACGCCACCGTCCCTCTCTGGAGGCTTCCAGGCGATGGACAGGAAGGTACGACTCGCCGCGGTCACGTGCAGCTCAATGGGAGGAGATGGGACGCCTGTAAGAATATTTATATTATATATTTATATATCATACTACATATAGTAAAGAGATGGTTTAACAGATTCATTATGACACATAGTACAGGCAATTATTAATATTCATTATGACATAGCGCTGACATTTATTCAAATTAATATTTTTTGTAGGGCTGGGCAATATGGACAAAATCTATTCCCCCCCCCCAATGCAAAAATAGCAGATCTACAGGATTGGCTATTTGGATGATATAGGGCTTCAGTGATTAAAACCAGGAAAAAAACAACACTCATGCCATATCACGATATTACAATATCCAAAATCCCAGATGATATCTAGCCTCATGTCACAATATAAATATAATATCAATATAATGCCCAGTCATAATTTTTATATTAATACACATGTAGGAACCCTTCCAGGTTTACCATCAAAGCAGAGATCCATTATAGTCAAACCACGAATCCAAAATTCTGATGAAAAGACAAACCTGTGCGGTCTTCAATGGTGTAAATCTCTGTGGGTTCGCTGGCGTGTCCAACGCCAGCCTCGTTCTCAGCACAGACCTGGAACTGCACCTCGGTTCCCTCAATGACGTCAGTGACTTTGTAGCGGCATTCGGGACCTGCAGTCTTTCCACACTTCACCCAGCGAGTTCCCAACTTCTCCTTCTTCTCTATTTGATACCTGATGAAACACAAAATTACATATATTTATTAGACCGTGTTAACAAATATTGCCACATTTATTAGGCAGTGTTACCAAATAAAAGCATTTTCAGTGAATCAAGAATCTATAGGGTTTATTTGTCACTACGTTTTGATTGTTCAGATAAAGTGTGTTTTTTCCTGTTTCTTACTTGAGTACGGGTCTTCCGCCGTCCTCGTGTGGGGCGTCCCACATCAGGTCAACGTGTCTCTTACTGACTCCTTCCACCACCAGCTGGGTGGGAGCTCCAGGTGTAGCTGCACCACAAAAACATGCATTACTTAGTACAAGTTTGAGGTACGTTTACATTACATACTGTAAGTATGACACTGTGTCTCAGAGGATGGCTGTGGACAGTTCAGAAACCTGCTTTTTTTTGTATTAATGCAAAAAACATAGGCTTATATTTCAGCATGCTAACTTTCCAGGAAGAGAAAGGCTGTAGTTTTCTATTAGCTTGGAATTCCCCATCGACGATGTCACTGTTATGCAGGTATCTGAACTGTTCCACAGCCCACCAATGAGACGCAGAGTGAGTCAACAGAAATGGACGGGGCATCTTATAATGAGCATTATTAGTGAGTTGACTTACTGAAAGTATCTTTGGCGAGCACAGAGTCGGCCAGTTCGCAGAAGGCTCCGACGCCCACGGCGTTCTCGGCGGCCACTCTGAACACGTACAGGGAGCCCTCGTTGAGGGGCGTCACCGAGTACGTCAGCTCCTTGATGGTGGTGTCCACGGCCTGCCAGCCCTTGCGCCTCACGTCTCTCTTCTCCACCACGTAGTTGAGGATGCGGGAACCTCCGTCTCTCTCTGGTGCCGTCCAGGTCAGGTCGGCTTTGTTCCTGCTGATGCTCAGCACCTTCAGCCAGCGGGGGGCGCTAGGGGGGTCTGGAGAGGAGGAGGAGGAGGAGAGGGGAGACATTAAACGTCAACTCGATGACCTGATGACCAACTCATGATTCTGTCCATTTTTAATAGCTTGTATACTGTGCAATTGACAGATTGTTGATAGTATTGAGATTGGTTGTCAGTTAATAAGTTAATACGTCTATATGTTTATGAATGGCAGTATGGCCACCCTACTCACTATGCCTTGTACATGTATGTTTAAAATAAAAGCATGAATGTATTAATGTGTCTATTATTTTTAATAGCTTAGTATTGAATGCACAATAACATGGTATGTTTATAAATTATGAAACACAATGTTATACATAATTATACAATATATGTCGTATCCCCCCCATCCTACAAGGTAGGGGGTCCCTGCTCCATCTCCCCATCAGTTTGGGGGTCCCTGGCCTGAAAACGTTGAAAACCCCTGTATTAGGTAATAGTTATTAGGTACTAGTTCTACTCACTGAGTCTCTCCTTGCAGAGGATGGGGTCGCTGGGCTCGGAGGGTTCGCTCTCTCCGGCCGCGTTGACGGCCTTCACCCTGAAGGAATACTCCGCCTTCTCCATCAGGCCCTTCAGGAAGTAGTCCAGGTCTTTGACGTCCTCGGCCACGCGGATCCAGTCGGTGGTTCCACTCTTCAGCATCTCAATGATGAAACCATCGATCTTGATTCCGCCGTCGTGCTCTGGCTTGGTCCAGCTGAGGGAGCAGGAGGTCTTGGCCACGTCCGACACAGTGGGTTTGCCGGGAGCCCATGGAGGATCTGAACAATAATAACACAGTTATTAGAAATGTCATCAGGACAATAATATTGCGAATAATAATGTTCTTAATAGGCTTTTCTGTGCTTGTCCCCAGCAGTTTTACCAATGGGATCTTTGATGAGGATCTGGTCTGTCTCCTTGCTGGGGTTTCCAGTTCCTGCCAGGTTCTCGGCCAGCACTCTGAACTTGTACTTCTTCTTGGTGGGGAGACCTTTGACTCTGCACACCAAAACACAACAGCAGCTCCATCAGTATATGTACTGCTACATGTATCCTACTGTACATACATACAACAATACCTCTGTTTCTAATACATACTGGCTCTCAACAGGGTTATTATAGTTAATTAATAAAAAGAACACAGTCTTAAATGAAGCAGCAGACAGACCTGTAGTTTGTGTCTTTGATGGGCAGCTTGTTGCATCTCATCCACCGGTCATGGTCTGCTTCGTATCTCTCCACCCAGTATCCAGTGATGGGACTGCCGCCATCCTCCTCGGGCTCGAACCAGGCCAATTTCACAGAGTCCTTGGTCACGTCTGAATGCTGCAGGTTGTAGGGAGCTCCAGGGGTGTCTGGGTGAGAGAAGTCAGGACGTTAATTGACGTTAATTGCAGTTGCGGTGATATAAATAATAGGCCTATCACAATTATTACATAATTACATATTACATAGATCATAACAATGATAACCCTGGTAATGAATACAACATGTCATGTCAGTGATATTTCTACTTCAGACGTGACGTTTTCTTGCATGTAAACACGCGGTCCAGCCAAGGTTTAACGTACCGAAGGGATATTTGGCCACGATGGTGGGACTCTCAGACCCCAGGCCCACGCCAAACTGGTTCTCAGCGAAAACCCTGAAGACATACTCCTTAAAGCGCGTCAGGCCCGTGGCCGTATATGTGGTCTGTTTGACGGTGGACGACAGCTTGTGCCAGATGGAGCTGGACGCTTCGCGGCGTTCCACAATGTAGTTGGTGACCCTGGAGCCTCCGTCGTCTCTGGGCGGGTTCCAGGCCAGGAAGCACGTGGTGTTGGTGATGTCAGAGATGTCGAATGCAGCGGGAGGACCGGGCTTGTCTGGACAAGAGAGAAAACAAACACGGAGATTAGGATTCAGATCATTCTCGGTATCTCTGATTTCAGGCAGCGGTGGGAAGTAAATAAGTATATTTACTCAAGTGCTGTACAATTTTGAGTTTACTTTTCATTGACTTGTGTGTCCCTGTTTCAATACGTTATACTTGTACTCCACTGCATCTCAGAGGCAAATATTGAATTTGTTTTACTCCAATAAAATTATTTGAAAAGTGTCAAAAACACACTTTGCCAAATTTAGACCTAAGTCTATAAAAAAATCTACAAGCTGCGATATACTATATCAGTCATTATTTGACTTTTTTGACGACATCGGTATTGGCAAATATGCCGCTAGATTTTGACACTTTCAACCTGGCGTCTCTATTTTAGGAGACATTTTTGAAAAAGTAAAGAAAATTCATTCTGGTTAAATGTTCTTAAATAGAAACTTTAATCAAGCACTTTTTTTTGCGCTTCACAAAATAACAGACCCATAAACTCCAATTAGGCTCCAATTATATCAGGTAACCTGGGGTTACTAACTAACACGGCTGTCTCACCTAGAATGTTGACATCGACAGTGGCGGTGGCTCTGCCACTGCTGTTGGTGGCTTCAATGATGTAGGTGCAGGTGTCTCCTCGGGTTGTCTTGGCGATGGCCACGGTGGAGGAGCCGGGCTTGGTGTCGATGGTCACTCTGTCGTCGGGCTGCAGTACCAGGTCGGCCTTGGTCCACTTGACCTTGGGCTCCGGTTTGCCCTTCACCTCTGCGGGGAGCTCTATCTTGCTGCCCGCCTTGGCCGTCAGACCGGCCAGCAGCTTGGCGTCCAGCTGGATCTCTGGCGCCTCTGCAGGGCGACACACGACACAAAAATTCGTAATGCAGGACTACAGAATATTTCTATGTCTTGTTGGATTAACTGTGTTAATGTAGCTGTGTGTGTGTGTGTGTGTGTGTGTGTGTGTGTGTGTGTGTGTGTGTGTGTGTGTGTGTGTGTGCGTGTGCGTGTGCGTGTGCGTGCGTTACCTTTAGGATCAACGGCTTGGATCTCGTCCGTAGCCTTGCAGGGCGAGCTGGCTCCCAGTCTGTTGAGAGCTCTAACGCGGTACGCGTACCACTGACCCTCAATCAGCCCTGTCACCTGGCACCTGCACACAAACACACCAAGAAGCATGTTAACAAGCCGTACACACGAGCTCTGAACATGGACCTAAACAAGGATGCTATACAGTCTCTTCATGAATGATGATGATGAGTTTTTCCGTACTTGAGTTCAGGCACCATGTCGCCACAGGGTTCCCACTTGTCGGTGCCTCTCTGGCAGCGCTCCACGTTGTAGCCCTTGATGCCGGTTCCTCCGTCGTATCGGGGAGGTTCCCACGTCAGGAAGATGCCACTGGCAGACTTGTCTCTCCACTTCAGGCTCTCGGGAGGATCCGGTACGGCTGGAGTGGGAGAGAGTTTATTGAGTTTACGTTTATTGGATTATCTAAAACGGATAAATCCAGCCCTTGATTCTGATTGGCTGATTCCCGTGGTAAAACACATCTAGGAGCGAATGTATCAATATATATCACTGCACCGATGTCTTGTTTAATGTTTACTGAGCTGTACTAAAAGGAAACTCACTGGCAGGAGAGGACACGTTCACGGGGTCCTCGATGTAGGCTGGCTCTCCGGGCCCGCACTTGTTACAGGCTGTGACTCTGAACAGATACTCCTTGCCTTCCACCACGTCTGTCACTGTGAACTCCTGATCTTCAATGCCTGTGATCACCTGAGAGACACAGCAAACATACACAGCTCATTATCATACTGTCCACACATCAACATGTAGGCTTACTGACTCCTGCTTTGATTCTTGTGTGTGTGTGTGTGTGTGTGTGTGTGTGTGTGTGTGTGTGTGTGTGTGTGTGTGTGTGTGTGTGTGTGTGTGTGTGTGTGTGTGGAGTGTACCGTACCTTGACCCAGGTCTTGCGGGACACGTCTCGTTTCTCCACCTGGTAGCCGGTGAGAGGACTTCCTCCATCGTGTTCGGGAGACTCCCAGGTCAGATGGACGTGTTGTCTGGTCACCTCCAGCACCTTGAAGTCCTTAGGAGCGCTGGGACAAGCTGGAGGTCCAACACAATGGTTAGATTCACCACTTAAACCCTATATGGTTGACCATATTAGTCGCTATAGCTGCTCTATAGTAGTGTCTTCTCTGTTTTCTGTTACTGTGGGGAAAGCTTTCACTTTGCGACACGTTGTGAGATTGTTGATCGGCTATTTTCAGCGAAAGCTTTCCCCACAATACCAATGAAGTGGTTAAACAAATCTACAATAGGGCTGCAACTATCCATTACTGTATCTTCTTAGCCATTATTCTATCGATTACCGTTTCGATTAATTGAATTATTTCTTAAAATCACAGCTAAAAGTAAAAACCTTTCTTCTGCAAAGTAATGTTTTACTGTTTTAATGTCCTGAACAGGTTTCGTTTCTGTATTCAAATGTCCTTTTTGTTTCTTTTCCTTAATATTTTATGTAAAGCATATTGAATTGCATTATTGTTGAAATATGCTTAGCTTTCCTTGCCTATGATAGTTTTGATGATAATAATAATATATCATATAAATATGAAGGTTATGGACATACCGATGACGGTGACATCGATCTCTCCGGACACGGAGGTGACGTCGTTCTCCAGGGTCAGCGTGTAGGGTCCCTGGTCGGGACGCACGCTGGGCGACACCATCAGCTCTGTGTAGGTGGACCTGGTCACCATGGTGATGCGCTCGCCGGCCACCAGCTCCTTGTCGCCGAAGGTCCACTTGGCGTTGGGCGTGGGGTAGCCGGTTATGGGGACGCGGATGGTCAGAGGGTGGGGCACGATCACCTCCAGACCGTTCTTGAACGCGCTGAGGTCCAGACTTGGACCGACTGAGGACAGACAAGAGACGAAGGTTGTTATAGTTAATTAAAACTAACAAAATAATTTAACTAGAATATATATTATTTTGTAAGCAACAATTAAAGCGCGGTTGTGTTCTGACCGTGTGTGTCGTCAGCCAGCAGGGGGCCGATGGTGTTGGACGGGTCTGACACGCCAGCTGCGTTCTCTGCCATCACTCTGTAGTTGTACTTGGCTCCATACTTCAGCCCACACACCTACAATGCACACACACATCAATATTAATATACACATGAATGAATGAATGACCCCATCAGAGATATTGAAAGTTCAAAATGTTACACAGTTTTTACAATATGTTTCTATACGGCACTGTATGATTCTACGTGTTCTATCTATGTTGTGTGTGTCTACGTATATGCGTTATATTTTATTATGCTATGTTTCTATACAATATGTCTCAATACATCATGTTTGTATAATAATATACATTACCCTGTAGACGAGGTCCTGACAGAGTCTGGCGTTGCATCGGAGCCACTTGTCGGTTCCCTCCTCATTGCGTTCGATGATGTAGCCGGTGATCATGCTTCCTCCGTTCCTCAGAGGAGTCTCCCATGTCAGCTGGACTGAAGACTTGTTCTGGTCTTCATACACCACGCTCTGAGGTGCACTGGGACGCTCTGCATGGAACACAACATGGTAAAATACTATTAACAACCAAATATTGACTATTACGACTACCAGCACAGGTCATTTTTTCAATTTAATGAAAAGTAGCAGTTTTGGACATACAAGATGTCCACGATCTATCGGAATACAATCAGTACAATGCTGTGATGATGGCGTGACTCACCGATAGGATCCATGATCTTGACCGGATTGGAGGCGGCGCTGGGCTTGCCAATGCCGGCCTTGTTCTCGGCCTTGACTCTGAAGATGTACTCCTTGTTCTCAATGACGTCGTTGACGATGGCGCTGCGCTCGTCCGCCTTGGTGCGCTGGACGGCGGACCACTGCACCGCCGTGCGGTCCCTGAGCTCGATGATGTATCCCGTGATGGGAGAGCCTCCGTCAGACTCCGGGGGGTCGAAGGAAACGGTGCAGCCGAACTTGCTGACGTTCCCCACCGTCACGTTGAGAGGAGCCTCGGGTAGATCTGTCAACACGACACGAGGGACACAGTTTAAATGCTGACCGATGTAGTTGGGGACAGAGCCACCACATAAAGGCCTCTAACAACCTGTTTTCAGGTCAGACTTTAAAGGTTTAATGTCAAAATAAGACATCTGATAACAAACAAATACATTAACAAGCTAACCAAAAAATGGCACCCACCAAACTTGTTCTTGGCCTGTACGGCCTCGTCAGTCTCCACGTTGGGCCCGCTGCCCACTCTGTTGCGAGCGCACACTCTGAAGAAGTAGAAAGAGTCCTTCTGCAGACCGGTCACCGTGTACTCTGGACTGTCGGCCTTGTCTGTGGCCAGCGTCCATGTCTTCCTCTTTGCGTCCCGCCTCTCCACCACGTAGCCCTCCACCTTGCTGCCGCCGTCGCTCTCAGGCTCCTCCCATGCCAGGCTGACCTCGCCGTCAGCCGTGTCGATCACCTGCAGGTTCTTGACCGGTCCGGGAACATCTGGAGACAACACAGAGACAGACACACATGATCAGCCACGAAGTCGCCATCTACAATATTGTTAAGTGTGACTGTGCATGACAAGTACACAAGTGAAGTGAGACAATATTCAGTAGGAATCATAGCATTGTAAATGTATTTTCAAAATGAATACTACTATTCAAGGTCATATTCATAGGCCATACCAATGTATGCTTCATTGAAAAATATGCTCTGTTTCAACTTTGAAATTGAACCATAAATCAAAAATGGGGTCCTAGACTTAAAAAAGGTTTGAGAACCCCTGGTTTAAGATGACTGACCGATGACTTGCAGGTTGAGGTAAGCTTCTCCCTCTCCGTGTTTGTTCTTGATGATGACCTTGTAGCGGCCCTCGTCAGCCTTCTTGGGGTCCTTCAGCCTCAGCTCGGTCTTGTCCGCCGAGGTGTAGACGTTGTCCTTGGACAGGCTCTGCCCATCGAACAGCCAGTCGGCGTCCGCCTGGGGATAGGCGCTGTAGGGCACCGCCATGACGATGGGCCTCCCGGCGTCGGTGACGTAGGTCTGGTCTGTTGTCTTGATCTGTGGCACGGCTGGAGCACAAACACACAGGGAGACAACGTTACAGAACTAATACAATAATACTGACCCTGTGCAGTGGTGGAAAAAGTACTCACATGTTGTACTCAAGTAAAAGTATCAATACTGCAATGTAGAAGTACTCTGTTACAAGTAAAAGTCTGGTGTTCAAAATTTACTTGGTAAAAGTACAAAAGTATTGGTATCAAAATGTACTTTCTAGAAGCAGAGAGAGGACAGCGATGATGAACCTTACCTGCTAGTTCCAGCTTGGCCTTGGCGTCTTTGTCCTTGACCACGAGCCTGTACTCGCCCTGGTCACGGGGCCTGATCTCACACACCTGCAGGCGGTGGATCTTGCCCTCGCTCATCATCTGGTACTTGTCACCCTGCACCACGGTCATGTTGTTCCTCAGCCACTTCACTTCCACTCTGTCTTTGTTGAGCTCCACCTCGAACGTGATGTCCGAGCCTGGGGGCTCAAAGGCGTCCTGCGGAGGTCTGATGATCTCCACTGGGATCTCTGCCGTATTGGGAACCATATAAAAAACAACATTTAGAATACAACCGATGCACTTCTTAGTGTTATTGTATCCATTGAGCCGATACATTTATCAGTCCACATTCTTTTCTTACCGTCAACAAATAGTCTAGCTCTGGATCTCTTCTCATCGACTCCGCAGGCATATTCACATTCATCATCTGGTCTGCACTCCTTAATGCGCAGGAGTGCGTTCTTCCCGTCTCGTTCAAACGTATATCTGGTGAAGTGACAAGTAGATCATTAATAAATACACCCATTCTCTGTACGTATACTGATCAAACATTAGAGGTTTCATGACATTCATTTTCATTTTCTTGTTTTGTTTTATGACCTCAATTACACCCCAAAAAACTTTGAACATTCAGTGAATTTTCTGTGGACTGGGGTTTTCTGAATAATAAGGCAAAAAAAAGTGTTGGGATTGGCCCCTGGACTTTGATGTCTTAGTCCATTAATCCCGCCCCCTCTCCTCCCCTTCCCTCCCCTATCCTTCCCCTTTGGGGGGGCGGAGCAGAGGCAATGATTGATAAAGACTTTTAATGTTTTGTAAATCTGAATGTCATGCAAGCCTCATTATATCCCTATTCTGGACATGTCATAGTAGGCGCAAACTTGTGTGGCTTATCGCTGTATAAACTGTTGTCAGTCCCATCGTGAGACCTACCTGGGTCCTTCTCTGATCTCACGTCCGTTCCTGTACCACTTGACATCAGCCTTCTCCTTGGTCAGCGTGCACAAAAACTCTGCGTCCTCGAACTCTGTGATGGTCTGGTCCGTGAGCTGTGCGGTGAAGTCCGTGGGGGCCTCGCTGATGATCAGCTCGGCCGTGGACTTGTCCGCTCCGGCCACAGCCGTGTACTCGCCCTCGTCGGCCAGTGTGCAGTCCTTGATGGTCAGCGTGTGTTTGTCCTTGTCCACCCGGTAGACGATGCGCTTGCTGATGACGACCTCCTGGCCGCCCTTCATCCACGTCACCTTGGCGTTGAGGATGTTCACCTTGCAGGTGAAGGCCACGGTCTTCTTCTCCTGTGTGTCGATGTCGTCGAGGGGCACCACGATACGCATGCCCTTTGCTACACACACACACACACACACACACACACACACACACACACACACACACAAGTGTTGGTCCCAAGAAGAAATATTGTGCAGTGTCTTAATTTGACCGATTGTTTAAAACCATTAAAGTCTACTATACCAGCCCTGACAAAAAAAAAGTTTTAATGTGGACGCCAGAGAGTTAAACCAGCGATTCTCAACCTGTGGGCCAGGGGCCCACTGGTGGGCCGTGAGGATATTGCAAGTGGGCCCCAAAATAATTGCCAAAAGATCTAAGATCTGAGTGATAAAAATAACAATAATCTTCTTTTTTGCTCACAACTGATAATATCCTAAATTCACTATGAAAAAACAAATGCAGATGCAGATGATGCAAAGTGTTCACATAGAGTATACCTTTGACGCTGAGGTTGCAGGAGCTCTTGGCCTGCTCTCCTCTTTGATTGACCAGGGTGACGGTGTAGACGGCCCCGTCGGCCTGGTTGGACTCTTTGACCCTCAGAGAGAACACGGTGTCCCTCTGGATCATGACGTACTTTCCGCTCTCGAACAGCGGCTCGTCGTTCTTCATCCACTTGGCCTTGGCCTCCGAGTTCACCTCGCAGTTCAGCACGATCTCACTTCCCTCTGGGACCTCTGTGTCCTTCAGAGGAGTGACCACCCTCAGTTGCTCTGCACCAATGGGAAAACACACGTTTATATACAGGTACGGGTAGTACAAAGGTTATGCGAAAAGGATAACACAATAAGGAAACAAGCCCCGGTGGGGGGGGCTTGTTTCCATTGTGGTCCATTGTACTCAATTCATCAGTATGATGAATTGAGTTTGGGAAATGGGTTTGGGGCATGTGCAGGGGAGAAATGAGTGGTGCATTGGGAAAAGGATGCTGAAGATGGTAAGAGGAGAAGAAGAGGAAGACCAAAGAGGAGGTTTGTGGATTCAATGAGAGAGAAACATGCAGGTGGCTGGAGTGACAGAGGAAGACGCAGAGAACAAAACAACACAATAACAATGACAACAACAACAATAACAATACAATAACAATACAATGAAATACAATACAATACAATACAATGTAATGTAATGCAATAAAATACAATACAAAACATATGGGAATAAAGCTCAGTAGAATCATAAGGTATATTTATAGAGAAAGGAGGGGTGGGGGCGGGGGTGGAAAGGAAACTTCATAATATGAGTAAAAGTTTCGGACATGTTATGTCCAAAACTCGAAAGTAGGAAAAGTTACAGATCTACAAGCTCAGAGGTTAGAAGGTTTGGGGTAGTTATAGGATGGGTAAATGCAGAGGAAGAATTTCACGTATGTGCATATATATTCAATCCGTGAACGCATCTGTGTCATTTTAGATTTGAGCTATAGCCATTATTTTATACTTTGGCTATATAGCAGATATACAAGCTCATAGCGCGGCACCAAGTGTGAAATTTGTGCAAATCTTTGAATATATATATTTTATATAGCCAAAGAAATCTAAAATGACACAGGTGCTTTATATATACGTATACAGAGACAAGAAACACGCCAAGGAGTGGGGACTAAATAGAAGAAAATAAAGATAACACAAGAGGTTGAGATGGTATGGACATGTGCAGAGGAGAGATGAGGGGTACATTGGGAAAAGGAGGCTGAAGATGGAACTGCCAGGTAAGAGGAGAAGAGGAAGGCCAAATAGGAGGTTTTAGGGATTCAGTGAGAGGAGGACATGCAGGTGACTGAGGACAGAGGACGATGCAGATGGAAACAGATGATCCGCTGTGGGCGACTCCGACGGGAAGTAACCGGAAGAAGAAGAAGAAGAAGAGAAACAAAGTAACATTCTTAGAAGAAAATGGAGATTTGACTTCAATTTTAAACTGAGACATACCAAATACGGTGAGGTCAGCGCTGGCTCTGGTGGTGCCGATGAGGACCACGTAGCTGCCCTTGTCCTGCGACTCGCACCTCTGGATGACCAGAGCGCGTTTCTTTCCCTCGCTCCTTATCTGGTACTTGTCTCCTTCCTGGAGCTCCTGGTTGTCCTTGTGCCAGGTCACCTCGTAGGTGTCCTTGGACACGGAGCAGACAAACTCGGCCGTGTTTCCCTCCACTACCTCCTGGCTCTGGGGCCTGGAGATGAACTCAGCAGCGAGCTCTATACAGGCAGGAAGAGGACAAGAAGAACACATCATCATCATCACACCATTTAGATTATTACTAAATCTACAAGCTCACAACGCATCGCATTGACGGGACACGCCGTGAGCGTGTAGATCTGCTATTATTGTGACAATATGATATGAGGTCAAGTTGTGATTTCAGTGAATGAATATAATGATTTGTTTTAAAACTGCATAACAACTGAAGTGCTTCACACGAGCCCATTGTTGTCATTGCAAGAGCTGTGATTTGGTCTATTGTTGATTTGTCATTCATCTACAGATCAATGAATTGTAGGTAATTTTATACAGTAGCATGGCTTTCATCTTCATTGACACTGTGGTAACAGAGTCAATCAGCTGTCATTCTGTGTGACTAAGTTCAACTGAGAGGTGTGGGAGTTGCCACACACTCTTCTAGGGCACCAGGCCCCCCTTCAGGGGGGGTGGGGGGATCGGGGGGATCAGGCCCCCCTTCAGGGGGGGTGGGGGTGGGAGGGGATCAAAGGGGGGAGGGGGGTTGCTCTAGAGAGGTGTGTGAGTTGTCACTCATTAGACTGAAATGGGGCCTGAATACACAGGAAGAACATCTGTGGATTCGCATCATCTGATGTGTGATCAGGCATACAGATTATCTGCTTAAATGTTTGCATTATTCAAATATGATGACTTCATAATGTTAATGATGACATTTGACCCTATACATAACATTTGTAATGTTTTTCAACTGCACTGACAAACAAAGATTTCTACATCTGAGAGCGTGAGAACATGCGTACAGTACATGTGCGTGCTCGTGTGCATATGTGTGTGTGCACGTGTTCTTGTGCGTACCATTAATTTTCAGCGTTCCGGTGGTTTGTGCCTGGGACGGCAGTCTGCAGTGGTATTCTCCAGCGTCGTCCATCTTCAAGTCCTTAATAATGAGGATTCTCCTCTTGCCGTCGCTAATCATCTCGTACCTTCCTCCCTCCGGCAGCTCCTGGTCTCCTTTAAACCAGGTGACCTCTGTCGCGGGGTTGGACACCTCGCAGATCAGCTTGATGCTGTCTGTCTCCATTCCCTCGGTGTTGGCTATGTTCTTGGAGAACCTCGTCTCCTCCTCGACGACAGTGAGCATGCCGGAGGATTTGTTTGTCTTGGCGTCGCATTCGTACTCGGCTTCGTCGTCGAACACAGACTTGTGCACAATGAGCACGTGTTTAAAGCCGTCTGCGATCATTTCATATTTCTTCCCTTTTCTGATTTCACTTCCATCCTTAAACCAGCGCACCTACCGACACAACGAGTCAAAGTTAAAGGTTTTGCAAGTCAATAACATGAATATGAATGAATTAATGAATGAATATTAATCTGTTAAAAGATTACAAGTCAATAAATAACATGAATATGAATGAATGGATATTAATCTGTTTATTTTTCTCACACTGAAAAATAAACGGTCAAGATATAACTGATATGTTCAGTTATATCAGTAATGTTATCAGCAATCAATTACTAAGTCATGGCTAACATTACCCAGTGTCAGTGGTGTCAAGTAGAAAAGCTAAATTATTTTTAATTAGGATGTGAACATACCTTCCTGTCACCTATTGTGACAGATGTTAGTTACACTGACAATGTTGGTTACTTGTTCACATGTCGTTATTTAGATTTGTGTTTGCTTGACCACAAATGCTCTAACAATGTTATTTAGATTAGAATGATGTTTAGGCAGATGCTAGGTTTGATGTTTACCTGGTATCCTAGCTTCTTTGTGGCACTTAATTGTTTTTATATGCACTCTATTGACTTAACTGTTTACCCTGCTGTTTGTCGTCAAGGGTTCATGTCATTTGCTCTGTTTTTGCCCATATGTAAGTTGCTCTGCATCTGCTAAATGCCTAAATTGTAAATGGTGCTGTGAAGTGCAACATGAGGTGATATTCATTCATATACTTAGGAAGTCACAAATAACGTGGCTATGTCGACGAGCTTACCTTGACATTCTCTCTGGACAGTTCACATTCAAACCTGGCAGATTCCTTCTCTCTGACCTCCACGTCATGGAGAGGTTTTCCGAAGTCTACATGTGGAGCTGTCAATCACATGCAGGAGTTCAGAGTGTTAGATGACATCAGCAGCAGGTGACAGCAGGACACCACAGGAGGTCTCAGCTCCAAAGTCACAAGTCAACTTCACACTTTCAAGTTTCAACACAACATTTGATTTCTTGGAAGCCAATGGCATTTAATAATAATAATAATAATAATAATATAATTTTGGTCTTATATTTTGTCCTAGTCAGTGGTGGAAAAAGTAAAAGTATCAATACTGCAATGTAGAACTACTCTGTTACAAGTAAAAAAGTCCGGAATTCAAAATTGACTTGAGTAAAAGTACAAAAGTATTGGTATCAAAATATACTTAAAATACAAAAGTAAAAGTACTCATTATGCAATGCCCCATTTCACAAGATTTCAAATGTTTTTGAAATCTCTTGAAAATAGCAGATCTACAAGCATTGTGAGCTTATAGATCAGCTATTTTCAAATGGCCGAGATGTATATAGGGCTGAAGTGGTTAATGTATGTTTTGCAATAATAATCAAAATCTACAAAGTAACTAGTAACTAAAGTTTTCAAATAATTGCAGTGGATTAAAAGTACAATATTTGCCTCTGAGATGTAGTGGAGTAGAAGTAAAAGTACTGACAATTGGAAATACTCCGATAAAGTAAAAAATACCTAAAAATTGTACTTTAGTGCAGTACTTGATTAATGTACTTAGTTACTTTACATGTCCCAGTACATTTGCATACATATGAAATTCGATCTCCACATTTACCCAGCCTAACTACCAGGAAAAGTGAATGTTATTAATACAGCACCCTATGAGCAGTTGGAGGTTAAGTGTCTTGCTCAAGGACACTTCGACACATAGACTAGAGCTGGGATGCGAACCAGGGACCTTCTGTTTCCCAGATGGCCTCTCTACCCACTCAGCCAAGGCTAATAAAAAAACAACTGCACCTAATTTGCAAGCGTTTGTAAAAATAGAAAGTACTGCAGGTGACTTTCAAAAAAGTGACATGTCTTCATCTTTTTCAGGCTGGTGTGATAGATACTACTGATAAATCATTATGAATTATTGTCGTGTTTTCTGTCTTAAAGGAGCACTTCACCCATTTTCAACCATATCTTCATGTAATCGGCCCTCACTAATGCTCATTACAAGATGGCACCATTTATGTCTATTCAGTCTGTGTCTCAGAGGAGGGCTTGCGGACAGTTCACAAACCTGCATATCAATGACATCATCGATAGGCAGGTTTGATCATTTCAAACAAGATTTGATTTTTTTTTATTTAAAAAAAATAATAATCTAAAACAATGACTTCTATTTCAGCCTGCTAACCTTCCAGAAAGAGAAAGGCTGTAGTTTCTATCATCGATGGGGATTGGGAATCCCCATCGATGATGTCACTGGGATTAGGTTTCCGAACTGTCCACAGTCCACCAATGAGACGCAGAGTAAAGCTAAATTTCTTATAATGAGCAAGAAAATGGGAGTGAAAGTAGTCCTTTGACGTAAAACACCTTGAGCTGAATGGTACAGTACATGAAAGGTGCCTGTAAACTGTAACTATCGTACAGTTTATGTATTTTTTGCTCTAGTAAAGCAGATAGAATGGTGTACGTACGTATGACATCCAGGAAGCAGGACGTCTTAAAGTCCTTTGCGTCGCAGGTGTAGGTTCGGGCGTCATCCACGGTGCAGTTGTGGATGAGCAAGGCTCTCTTACGGCCGTCGGCCACTATGTCGTACTTCTTGGCCTTAATGCGGACCTCCTGTCCGTCCTTCAGCCACTGGACCACGGCGTTCTCCCTGGACACCTCGCACTCCAGAGTGGCCGTGGCCTCCTCCTCGGCCGTCTGGTCCTCCAGAGGTTTGGTGAACTCCACCGGCGGTTCTGAATGCCGTGAACGTACGGGTATATATACGGTTAGTCACGGTTTGAGTGTGTTAACAGATGGACTACCTCAGTGGGGGTCCAGGGGGGACCCCACTGAGGCCCAGGGGTCCTTGAAGGGGATCCGGGGGTGGTCCCCATGCAGCGAAATGAGGGACAGTTTAACCACTTTAACTCAATTTGATCTAAAATAGCGGATCTAAAATCGTCAATTAAAACTGTCTGTATGTAGTTGTCTTAATGGATGATGTTGATTTAAAAATGATAACATGATGTTTATTTTATCAGTGAAATCTTACAGAATAAGCTTTTGTCAGCAAATAAACCAAAATCAAAACAAACAACAACAAAAAAGGACAATTTGGCAGACATATAAACAAAATATATATACTGTATATATTTTTGAAAAAAGGACAAAATTAAAATGCACATAGATATCGAAAGACATAAGCATAGCACATATTCTTTACATAGAGATATGTAAAGAACAAAACAGACCTAAACAGGCAGTAATTCAACATGTATATATAAATATAAACATATATAAACAATAAAATATAATACTGTGTGATATGGTGGGTTGCTCTCTGTGCTGTAGTGCGACTAGACTGCTGTGTGCTTGTAGCCTATGACTAATAACCATGAAGTAACTTCCTTCATAGTAAATGTAATTTGTAGTGTGACAGGGACACTGTAGTTATAGCAGAGACTGAAGTTAACTGTTAAGCTGTGGTGCACTGATCGTGCTCGTGGTGCGCCGAATAAACGCTTGCGTGGATTCGCCGGGCGCGCGAACACACCCGATAGTGTGCGATTAATGTTGAGGGGGGCCCTTTGATTTGGTGTAGCCCCCCATGGCCCTGAGAGACCTGGATCCGGGGCTGGTCAGATTGGAGAATCCACGGACCAATGTGAAAGACTTACCAGAGGAACCAGCAGAAGCCTTAGATGACTTGACATGACTTGCATGGCAAGGCATGTCAAATCATTGAGCATACACCTCCAGAAAATGCTGCATAATGCTGTTGATTGCTCCCTAGCCTCACTAGTTCACTAGTAGGAGGTGTGCATGAATATGTCAGCAGAAAATTGGGATGAGGACATGGATTGATGATGATGGAGTCCTCAATGCATATTTCAAGCCTGGTCTCATTTAATATTTCACTCTGTGTGGTGAATGCTGATAATCTATTACTAAGCACATTTGTAGCTTTTGTGTAAAAGTAAATTGATAGTAAATTGTTTAATAACCAAACTTGCTTGACTTTGCTTGGGTAAAAAAATAAGGTTGTTTTCAGGTAATTGTACCCCTAATGTTGAGACCTGGTATTATCTGATGGTTGTATGTGAAAAGACACCCTACATCTTTTTTTCAGAAGCCGAGATAAACACTTCTTTGGGTGATGCTGAGACATTAAGGCCCCAAATATCAACCTCTGAATTGACCTGAGATCCACTAAGTAAACATAATAGAATGTAATTTGGATGACACTAGGGAGCACATAAAACGTTGGATGATTACTATTGCAATTTTCCCTGGGTCAAACTTGACTGGACTAGTTGTGGACACCCTACACCAACGATAATACTCCTTCTATTCACTCCATTCTGTTCACTGTATTTGGGTGTGATTCTTGACACTTTTGGTCTAAAACCACTTTCCCTCTGTGAGAAGAGATTTAAATGTTAAATGAGCAGTGAATCTCAAAGGGATCGTTGAAAGGGTTCCAAATGGCCACCTTACAGCTCTGTAAGCTCTGAGAGTGTGCACATGGGAAAGCAAATGGACCCTTACCATTTGGTTCCATTTGAACACTCTCAGAGTATTCAATAAAGAATTCAATCCATCAAAAGATGACGTACCTCCCACTATGAGTTGAGCTTCTGTCTGGAAGTCCTTTGCCACCAGTTTCAGCTCCCCGGCCTCTTCCAGTTTCACATCCCTCAGTGTTAGACTGTGTTTCTTTCCATCCATCCTGACCACCACCTGTGCAAATCAGAAACATTGATAAATCAGCTGCTGCATGGGGTCCTGACAGGCCTGGCCCTCGGGGGTCAGTGTGCTGTAAATGAACACAGGCAGCTGGTTTAGCTAGGGCTACATTTAAACCCTGCCGTGTGCTATCTGACTCCACACAGCTCCTAGAAGGAGCTACACCACTTTACCAGACGCTCTCTCTCTGCTCAAAGAGCAGGCCGTATTTCACCAACAGTACAGCAGTGACCCTGTTTTAACCAGTGGTATAAAGTAACTAATTACATTAAACTCAAGTGCTGTACTTAAGGACAATTTTGAGGTACTTTCACTTTACTAGAGTATTTCCAATTGTCTATACTTTTACTTCTACTCCACTACATCTCAGAGCCAAATATTGTACTTTAATTCTTTAATTATTTGAAAACTTTAGTTACTAGTTACTTTGCAGATATAAATTATTACATCATAAAACATACATTAACCACTTTAGCCCTATTTTATACCTCGGCTATTTGAAAATAGACGATCTAAGCTCACAATGCATGTGACCTTGTAGATCTGCTGTTTTCAAACATTTTAGTACTTTTACTTTTGGTACTTTAAGTACATTTTGATACCAATACTTTTGCACTTTCACTGAAGTAAATTTTTAAATCCGCACTTTTACTTGTAACAGAGTACTTCTACATTGCAGTATTGATACTTTTACTTAAGTAAACATTTGAGTACTTTTTCCACCACTGCACACCACTTTACCAGACGCTCCGTCTCTGCTCAAAGAGCAGGCCGTATTTCACCAACAGCACAGCAGTGACCCTGTTTTGACTCCATGTACTCCACGTACTTCAGCAGAAGTACAGTTCTTTAACCTAAGCTTCTGCAAGCGTTTTATTGAAACCATGCAGCATCACTCCCAGCAGGGAGTCTGTTTGAACAGCAACAATAACAGAGACAGACTTTCTTAAGCCTAAGATCACTTTCACGGCCACTAAGGAGCCCATATTAAAACCAGAGGTTTAGTAAGACCTAAGACTTCTAATTGAAACAAGTACCTAGGATAGTATATAGGACACAATATATACATTGGACTTTTAGAACAGTTTAAACTGAAACTTGAGCCAGGGTTTCTGATGATGTGAACTGTAGCTGCTAGAAACCATGAACTGTCTATGTAAAATACATGTCTACATACATGCATTTGTTTTGTGCATACAGTACACGCTTCATTTCAGGCTCCAATCTATCACAACGTCGCTTTGTATAGGTTTGTAAGGTGACTATACAGCTGTACAAATGATTATAAAACATCCCAGTGCATCACTTCTACAAGTGAGCTTGCATATTGGCTATTTTTGCTATTCGGCTTCCGAACAAGTACATAGTGGTTAACCTCTAAAGACCAGCACATATACACCAGCGAAAATGGCAGCACTAACCAGTTAGAAAAGACATCATTCAAATGAATTGTGGCAGAACAGTGGGACAGCCTGCGTGTTGACACGTGTAACATGCAACAAAATAATGTCTTGCACAACTGCTCAGGCCCAGAAAAGCTCACTGCGGCCTTCAGAGCCTATAGCTATCACATTACAGGCCATCATCGAAATAATCCTTCATTATGATGTGGGATATACGCATGCTGGCATGATGGCCTTTTCAACACCGTTTCAATACCACAATTACTCCCAATTTTAACGCAGCACATTCTGATGTTTAAACATTAAGAGCGTCAAAGAGCTCTTGTTGCCACCTGCCCTGCTCTTGGGAGCAGTTAAAAATAACCGGGAGAACGCTTGCTGGGCAGAAAAGCCCTCCTGCGTTATCTCAAAACCCAGATCAAATGCTCAGCTGGAATCCCAATCCTCACAGTACCTTATATGAAGACAGAGCATGGAGCAACGCACACTGATTCAACAATAAACTAAACGTTATTATTATTTAAGACAATGTAATCATGCATGCATAATCTCAGTTTGCATTAATCCCACAGCAGACAGGGACTGGGTTTATGAAGTTATGAGGAATATTTGGAATGCTCTTTTAAAATAAAGGCCTCATGTTGATATTGATCAAGGCTCAGGTGTACATTACAGGAAGTGTTTATTGATATCATAAAGCAGTGGTTCTCAACGTGGGGTCCGGGGACCCCTTGGGGTCCATGGGAGTTACAGGTATGTAACTTTGGGAGTACAAAAATGGAACCAAGTGGACCCTTAGGGGTCCATTTGGTTCCATTTGTATACACTCAGAGTTAAAATTACATTGAGTTAAATCTACATTTTACAGTGCAGATCTGGGTCTCAAAGATATATAGATATAAAGACTTATCACACTGGGGGTCCTTGAAATTAAACAGGTTGAGAATCACATGCCATAAAGAGTTTAAGTGTAAGATTGTTGTCAAAGTGCAGGGTGTGTGTGTGTGTGTGTGTGTGTGTGTGTGTGTGTGTGTGTGTGTGTGTGTGTGTGTGTGTGTGTGTGTCTGCCTGCAGACTGTTGCTGCAGTGTTGGATTGTGTAAGTTTGCGGCACTTACTCTGTCACTTGGTTCCAGCTTGGTACCCCCAAGGAACCACTCGACAGGGATGTCTTCGTAAGACAGCTCACAGTCGAAGGTGGCTGTCTCCCCGGCGGTCACGACCACATCGCACAGGGGCCTCTGTATGCCGATCACCCGGGCTTCAGAATCGGGAGAAGACATGGTTAGTCCCCCCGAAAAAAAGCGGCTCTCAAAAAGAGCAGAGAAAAGTTAATCCTTTTTAGTGACTAATAATCCTCATGGTTTGGTTGGTTTAGAGTTGAGTCTGGAGGCAGGCCACTGAAAGCCCTCAGCACAACTGAGAGAGAGCCTCTGGGACAGGGACACTTGGCAGTAGGGACCCTAGCTCATTAGCATACGGCCCGACACCTCAATGTAAATGGTCAGCGCAGCACGGCCAGGGAGGGGGTCAGGCCCTCCCCCCTGCCAATCACTGACGGTTCTAGATAAGGCATGTCGATTCTAAAATAACCCAGGGGCCCGATTGGCCGAGAGCCCACCCCTGCCAAACCGACGGGGGCCCCCCCCCAATCTGTCCCTGTCAATCACCTACGCTGGAATTCACCAGGAAAAGCAGAATGACGTTTGGTAACGTTCAGAAGTTACCAAACAAAAAACACACCTGCTTACATCACTTCCTGTTTTATAACTGCAAGTTATAAGGACCGTATAACCAACATACATAAGGTCGTTATGTGTGTTGGCGCAGGCATAAGGGCTGACTGACTGATAACTGTCCGGAATGTGAGTGCGGATTAACAAGATCCCTCAAGTATTTACAACAAGCTGCCTCACATAGCTGATTAGCAGTGGTGGAATACTTCACTACATCTCAGTACCGTTTTACTCCACTACAATTATTATACAATAGATTTACGGCCCTACCTTGCCCCTTATCCCTAAACGTATTAGCCATATTTTACTATTTTTAAAAAACATTTTAAAATAGTACAACTAGCTGTAGATCGGCTAGTTGAACTATTTTAAAATGTTTTAGTAAAAAAGGGCAAAAAACTTCAGGGATAAGGGTTAAGGCGGGACCTTAGTTTATTAATGCAAAACATACATGAACTAATAGAGACATTTTATACTTTGGCTGTTCGAAAACAGCTGATCTACAATCTCTATATTTCTCTTAAAAAAAATGTTGTCACTACTTTTACTTTGGTACTGTAGGCATATTTTGATGCCAATATTTTTGTACTTTTACTGGAGTAAAACAAATTAATACAGCACTTTGTGGTATTGCTACTTTTACTCAAGTAAAAAAAACTGAAAATCAAAGTAGTTCTTCCACCACTGCTGATTAGAAAGCCCTGAACATCTGGTAGTTACACCCTGGCACTGATCTTCATGGGACCCACCAGTGTGGTGTGACAGCATTAGCACACCTGTCATTCTGTGTGACAGCTCTACTGAGAGGAGGTGTGGGAGTTGTCACTCCTCCAGGGCACTGGAGGAGAGACCCCCTTTTGGGACAGCCAAAGATTAAAGGGGGGGGGGGGGGCTCTAGAGGTGTGTGACATGTCACTCTCTACAGTATACTGAACCGCTGCCTGAATCCACAGAAGAACATCTGTAGAGTCACATCATCTGATGTGATCAGCAAGGTTTATTGTAGTTAACTAAACTCAAACTGGAGTTGGAAAAAAAACTTTTAGTTACTGAAAAATAAAAAGGTGAAAAAAAGATAACTAATTCAAATTGTATTGTGTGTTTACAATACTAATTGAAACTATTTAAAATCATAGACAAAATGTCCTTAGTTTTAGTTTTAGTGAAGTATTTAAGTGAAATCCTTCTGAACCTCGCTATCCTATCCCGAGACTGTCTCCAGTTGTACTGAGGGCGTTCATATAAAACAAAAACTACCATTTTAACTCAAGAAAACTAAACTGAAACTAAGCATTTTCACAACAAAAAAAAACCCTAGCAAACCCACGTTAAAAACTATTAAAAACTAAAAAAAACTGAAACAGAAAAACAGAAACTCAGAATGAAATAAAAACAAATGAAAATGTCTAAATTATAATAACCATGGTGAATATGGATTACTGGTCAAATATTTGCATTATTCAAATTATACCCACATTCTAAATAGCATTATACAAATGAATTGATGATATATGACCGTTTAAATCTGTAGTTTTAACTGCATTGACAAACAAACTCTTTCTACATCTGAGCCGGCATTGTAAAATTCCCACCCAATCACACCTTTGTGTAAAGTAAAGCTTTTAAAAATGTCAGATCTATCCCTAACACACATATTTTATCTAGCTAGGCACATGTCAGTCACATCTCATTATCATGGTATTATCACACGTTAGTCAGTCACATGTCATTCAGACTGTGTGTGTGTGTGTGTGTGTGTGTGTGTGTGTGTGTGTGTGTGTGTGTGTGTGTGTGTGTGTGTGTGCGTGTGCGTGTGTGCGTGTGTGTTAGTGTTACCATTAAAATTTAGGCATTAAGCAGACGCTCTTATTCAGAGCGACTTACAAGCAAGGTAAGCAAGGTAATCACAATATTGTACATAGCATACAGGGAGAGCAGAACTAGGATCACAGGTAAACCAAGAACATAGCATCAGTCTATAGACTCTAAACAATACACACATCAAAATAACAATCTGTACATTGAAACCAGGGTACCAGGTAAACAATGAACCTCAACCTAGCATCTGTTTAAAGATTTGTAAATTGCATTCTTAACATTGCGGTCAAGAAAAAACAACCTTAGTAACAACATCTTGAGAACGAGCGACCAAGATATGTCTGCATGGTCGCCATATCTTGGTCAATCGCTTGCATCAATCGAGGCAGAAGGTGACAGAAAGGGATGCAGGGAGAGTGAAGCGCTAGGGGGTGAGATGGAGGAGGCGAGTGCTAGGGGGTGAGATGGAGTCGGAGGAGGCTAGTGCTAGGGAGTGAGATGGAGTCGGAGGAGGCTAGTGCTAGGGGGTGAGATGGAGTCGGAGGAGGCTAGTGCTAGGGGGTAAGATGGAGTCTGAAGAGGTTAGCGCTAGGGGGATGAGATGGAGTTACAAGAGGTTAGCGCTAGGCTAGGGGATGAGATGGGAGTCTGAAGAGGCGAGTCTACACAATTGAGATCCTTCAGTTACCTTTAACCCTGAGTTGGGCGTTAGATTTGGCGTTAGCTGCCTGGAAGTTGACGGCTCCGGCCATGTCCAAACGACAGTTATACAGAATCAACATGTGTCTGCTTCCTTCCTCCATGATCTCCACATCCTGGACACGGGATCATACAGGGTCATACGGGGATCATACAGGCTCACATAGGGGACATCAGGGCATTTATCAAATGTTGTCCCCTGTTGTCTCCAATCTAGTTTCAAATCTAGGCGAAAACAGCAGATCTGCAAGCCCACAACACGGCGCAATGCGACGCGCACTGAGCCTAAAGATCGGCTATTTTTGCTATATTTGAAAAAGATTTGACAGTGAAAGTGGTTAACACTGTGGGTTTTGTAAATATTGAGGAGGGGGGAGGGGGGGGCTTTGTTTGGAGTTTCTGGGGTGAGATGTTGTTCTTACAGCAGAGGGGAGGAGAAGTTCTCCATTCAGTTTCCAGTTGGCGTGGATCTCTACCTCATCGATCTCTGTCTCAAACGTGGCTGTCTGTGTCTCTGTTACCTCTACGCTGTACAGCGCGCGCACAAACCTAATCTCACGCTCTGCAAAGGACACATTATGAGGAAGTGGTAGTTAGAACAAGATCTTTTTTTTTTATGGTAACCAGAATAGTGGGCACCTGAGAAGAAGTATAAGTATAGAACAAGAATGAGAAGAACTAAATGTAAGATAACATGAACATAGCTGTAGCATACATTCATAGAGCTAGAACATGTAGAGGTGTAACAGCTGCCACTCTTATTCAGAGGGGCTCACAGAATGCGTGAAAGCAGCACGTGGTAACACTTTATAATATAAGTCAACACTATGAGCCTTTTAACAGAACTAAATTAAAGTCATACCGTGTCATGAAAAGTTATTTTTGATGATACATTTTCACTGGTATATTTTTCAAACAACCATTCCACATAAGAAATTTGTTTTTTGAAAACAAAACCTGTAATGACACGGAGCTGCCAGAGATGTCGTCAAAAAAAGACTATTAAAAAGAATGTTACACTGTGTGACTTTAAAAATCTAACATGTCTGGATTATAAGGTCAAGTCAATACATTTTAAAGTTTACAAATGCTTATTATCATTTACACACGATGAATGATGATTAAACATTTGTTTGCAAGTGCTATATCAACTGTAAAGTAGACGATGAACATGACATATTTGACAAAGACTAAATAGTTTTACAACATGGTTATATACACATATAAGGTAATTAATTATGCACACACTGTCAATGTGCACATTGAAAAATGTGAAGAAATGCCATTTGTCCATACGTTTATATAATCATCTCTTAACTGTTTACAAAGTGCTATAACTGGCTATAAACACTTAAAATGAGTTATAATGATTACAAATGCTTTTAACATGTTTGCAAATCTACTTATAGATGTCCTTACAAGTGTTTATAACCAAGTTGCAATTCACACCGTGCTAATAGAGTTGGCTTATAAAGTGCTACCAAGTAACTGTATCTACAATCACAGTCAGCCAAGAAATGAATAACAAGCGGCGACAGAAAATCAACATCTGTGTCATCGGTGAGGACAGGAAAAGGAGTGACAGAGAGAGGGATGGATGGATGACGGGTGGATCAGAGGGCGGATCGGATCCTCTCATTCGTCTGGAGGCTTTACCTTCGATGTCCAGGGTGGCTGTGGTTTTGTCGGAGCCACAGTCGCAGCTGTACGAGCCGACGCTGCCCTTCGCCGCCTTCTTGATGGTCAGAATGCGTTTCTTCCCCTCGCACTGGATTAGAATATTCTTGGAGGGAAAGATCTCGTTACCGTCTTTGTACCACTTGACGTCGCCTGAGCCCTTGCTCAGCTCACACACCAGAAACACCTCATCCGTCTCCACGGCCGAGTAGTTCTGAAGCTTGGTGGTGAAGTAAAGATCACCCTCTGGAATTACAACACAACAATCACGGTGTGATGCCATTGCTTTGAGCATCCACACTGACGGTTGTGGCATGCAGATTAACCACATGAACCCTGGCGTCCCTATTCTGTGGCGAACATTCGGTAAAAGTAGCCAATCTCAGCTTGTAGTTATTATTATTCTCGGGTAAGATATCGTTGCTATCAGACGGAAACCTTGTATATATCCATATTTCAACTTCTTGTTTTTCCCCCCAAAAGTGACAGTTTTGGACATATAAGGATCCCACCTGGCAGCTACGCTATTTAGTGTAGAGCGAAAACAGGAGGGTGCCTAGTATAGAGCCCTGTGGGACTCCGGTCAACTAAGCGTACAGGATTTAAGTGGTTAATCAAAGAATTCCTTCAACGGGAAGTTAAAGATCATGTGACTAACCGATGACAGTGAGCATTGCCTCTGAGGCCTTCCCCACGGCTTCCACTTTGATCATGGAGGTGTCATCCATGGTCACCTCCTTGAAGGCCAGAGTGTGGACCTTTCCTTGGTCTGACATGTGGACAACCTTAGTGGGATGCAGGCGTGTGTCATTCTTGTACCAGACTACCGGCACCTTATGTGAAAGTTCGACGCTGAACTCAGCCGTCTCACGCTCCTTCACAGTGACGTCTTTAATCGGCCTGAGAAACTCCAGGCGGATTCCTGACCATGACAAATTAAAATATATAAATAATAATAATGTGGTACAAGTGATTGACACCGTTTTGAAGGTACCTTTCCACATTTGTTTCACCAAGAGCATTGAAGCAAGAAGGTCTTCTTTGCTCACCTTGAATGATCAGTTTGCCAGCTGTTCTGTTGTCTTCAGCCTCAAATATGTATTTTCCTTCATCTTCATATCTAGCTGATTGGATCAGCAGAGAGTGTTTTTTACCCTCCACTAGAAGCTCATGCTTCTCATCGCTTGCCAGTTCCTGAGTTCCCTTCAGCCAGCGGAAGCTTTTGGCTTCTCTGGAGACTTCACACTCAAATTGCGCTTCATCCTTTTCGTACACATACACGTCGTTGAGCGGCGTAACAAACTGAACGGGAGGTTCTGTTAATTCAGAGAGATACAGTTAGCATCACACTGCACGTCGAGGGCCACTGACGCACTGCAAGGAAGCCTGCACGGCTAATAGAAGAGCGCATTCGTACTTTACAAAACGCAAAACAGTGATTACCCTACGTTCATCACTGTTGTGTTTTAGTAAAGCAGAAAGCAAAATAAAAAAGACAGGCTTCCAACACTCAATAAGATGATAAATACTGTAAATAAAAAGAGCGCAGTTTTCTGCTTGTAAGACACTCATGAAGTGAAATCTCACCCTTCACTTTGAGGTTAGCGGAACAGTTGGCGTTGGCAGCAGTGAATGTCAACTCTCCAGTCAGAGGGACTTTACAGTTGTAAAAGATCAGAGTGTGCTTTGGTCCGTCCTCCACAATGTCAACATCCTGCAGATGGCAGCCAGCAAAATTGAGCAGGTTTCAAGGAAACATGAGGAATCACAGCGTGATTACAGCGGGACTGTGTTCAATCCACTTTCAATCAAATCAAATCAGACGCTGAATTAAGGGCAATGAATGTGTAGTGTACACAGTGCTGGAAAGTAACTAAGTATATTTCCATGTCAATTACTGTACCAAATGCACAGTATGGATTTTGAGGTACTTTCATTTAATTTGTCAATACTTAATACTTCTCCTCCACTACATCTCAGTGGCAAATATTGTACTTTTTACTCCACTAGTTACTAGTTACTTTGCATTTTAGATTATTATTACCACTTGAGCCCTACTTCAAAATGTCAGGTATTGAAATGGATACTTTTACTTCGGCACTGTAACTATATTGTCATGCCAATACCTTTGTATGCTTACCAAAGTAAATGTTTTGAATACAGGACTTTTACTTGTATTTCTATATTGTGGTATTGCTACTTAAAAATCTATTTCTTCCACCACTGGGAGTACAACACATTCCTTAAGTGTTTCTCAACTGGTTGAAGAAGACAACCTTCTCATGTTCAGCGTTTCAGTAATATTACCGTATTTTTGTTTGAATTGAAAGTGAACTGAAGCAAAACAACGGTTATTATCAGTGTATTTGTTGTAGAACATACAGCTGAGGGACTGAGGACTTCTCCATTCAGTTTCCACTGTCCGTGGATATCGTCCTCAGAGATCTCCACCTCAAAGCGAGCCGTCTCGCCGTCAAACACCTCAACGCCATACATTGGCCGAACCACCTTGATGTCACGAGCTGACGTTCAGGAGAGGGGACACATTCAAATTAACGACACACGTAAAACAAATACACAAAACGATAAAAAAATAAAAAAACGCCCACACATACATTGATACATAGACATACAGGACAAACACACAACTGGGTAAGAACCCGGATAAATCACACACAAAAACTGAATAGTATGTTAGCATAGAACCTCTTTAGGTGTTATATAGAACCTCTTTGGGTTTTATATGACAAAAGGACAAAAAGACAGACAACAGGATGGTCCCCGGACAGGGTAGAAGGACACTACAAGATCTCCAGCTACTTTGGCTGTAACCCCGGTTAAGACACTGGTCCAGGGTCAGACTCACACCACAGGCTCCCTCACAGCGTCACTGATTTTGGGTAAACCTCCATGGTGTAGTTGGAGAGCTCTTGTAGCATTTCTACCGTGTTGGGAAAAGTTGTGATGAAGACGTAAACAGAAAACCACTATCAAGAATGTAAGGGTTGACTGGGAGGCGATTAGGAGGTGGTGAGAAGATGAGGAGGTTGGTGAGGAGGAGGTTTTTACTGGGGAGCGGTAAATCTCTTAAAGCACTCGGCAGCAGCCTGGCGAGATTATCTCGATGAAACAGATGAATCTTGCATTACCTTCTATGTTTAGAGTCGCGGTTGTCTTGTCCGTTCCACAGTCACATACATATTGTCCCTTGTCTTCGTCCTCAACCTTCTTGATGGTGAGGATCCTGCGTTTGCCTTCGGCTTTGATGGACAGCATCTTAGAGGCTTTAACCTCGGCATCGTCGTGGTACCACACCACGTCCACCTCCCTGCTGAGCTCACAGTCTAGAACCACCTCGTCTTTCTCCACTGCAGTGTAATCCTGCAGCTTAACTGTGAAGTACGCATCGCCCTCTGGAATGGGGGAAGGATACCACATCATTCCCAATATGTAGTGCAATGTACTGTATCGTCTCAACAATATCAATAATTAGGATAATTAGGGAAGGATGGAGGCAGGATGGGTGATGAAATCAGTTCAATCTCAGGGAATCGTCAGGGAACTGTGAACTTCTCTGAAACTGTGAACTGTGAACTGTGAAAGTATTACTGTATCACATGTACATATACTGTACACAACATGAATGGACGGATGAGAAAAGACACAACAAACAAATGACAGCGAAACTAAATTACCACCACGACAAACACGGATACCAGGAGGACGAACACAAACAAACAAACGATGGGCTGTGTCCGGTGGAGGACCAATGGACACGTGAGGCGGTTGTGTGGCTGGAGGTGATGGAGAAATGGGCACACAAGTAGATATATTCATGGTTACCTATGACCGTCAGGTTGGCCATGGACGGAATTCCTTTGGCCTCTGCCTTAACCTGGCAGGTGTCATCGAGAGTCACCTCTCTCATTTCTAGGGTGTGTTTCTTTCCGTCAACGCGAGTGAGCACTGTTCTGCTGGGATGGACTTTAGCATCGTTTCTGTACCATGTGACCGGCACATTGTCATGCGACAGCTCTAGCTCGAAGCGAGCCGTTTTGCCTTCCTTCACAGTCTGGTCCTTGATGGGTGATATAAATTTGAGCCTCATACCTATAGAATATTAGTAGGGCATATTCATAGGAGTCAGCTTTTAGAAAAGGAGGCGACCAGCTCAATTGAACAATGGCTTAAGTCAGAATCAGTGGTGGAAAGTACATTTACTTATAATTGTGAGTTACTTTTATTTTACTTGAGTATTTATTTTTCTATTCTATAATTAATACTTATTTATCATATTTAGCTTTAAATAATTTGGCAAAGTTTTAAAAGTTTTATCACTTTTACATCATCTGTATACTTCTTCCACCACTGGTTAGAACTGGTAGCACGGTCTTCTAACACTTACCCTCCACTGTGAGTCTAGCTGTGCAGGTTTGGCCCAAAACCTCGATAGTATACTGGTCCTCATCATCAAACTCACAGCAGTTTATGATGAGCATGTGTTTCTGTCCATCATCGATGACGTCATACTTTTGATCTGGGGTGATGATGTCATCACCTCTGTACCACATGACCTTTGGCACTTTGTCCTTATTGATGTGGCATTCGAACTTAGCTTGTTTCTTTTCAGGGACACTCACGTCCTTCAGAGGGACAACGAATTCCAGCTCGAGTTCTGGGAGGCGTGAATGAGGGTTAGGATACTGTTCAACACGACAGCGGTAGAACGCAACACCAACACAGCAAAAAACAACACAGCAACAATACAACAACAAAACAAAAACACAACTGGTGGACTGCTTGGCAGAGTGACTCATTGCGTAAAGGAATCATTCAACCTAATGAACTGACCACAACAAGTGCACAACGCCATGTTGACACTGCAACACATTAGTCCATGTTACTCAGCTCCAGGTCAACATCAAACATATTACATACAATAGACAGACAGTATGAAACATATTACATACAATAGACAGACAGTATGAAACATAACATTAAAGTAGACAAACTGTATGAAACATATCACATACAATAGACAGACAGTGTGACACATACAGTATAAACATACAGTAGACAGACAGTATGAAACATATCACATACAATAGACAGACAGTTTGACACATATAAACATACAGTAGACAGACAGTATGAAACAAAAACATAATAGACATACAGTATGAAACATAAACACAGTAGACAGACAGTAGGAACCCAGGACACTAATGTCGAGGGTCTGGGAGAGAACCTTTTATTCTGTCTTCTGGTGCTGTGACGAGTCTCGAAGCGTCATTTTAAATAGAATACTGGAATGAAACACCCACGCAGATAAAGCACCTATTTCAAATAAAGCAATAAGGTCCGCACTCATACAAAAAAACTTTATTGAAAAACATCTGTCCACGGACCTTATGTCTTTATTTCAACTAACTCGGAGAAGGACGCGGTGGACGGTCGCTCGCAGCGCTGTAACAGGACTCTTTCACTCGGTTTACCTTTGACAGTGAGCATGGCGTTGGTCTGTGCGTTCAGAGCCTGGTACGTCACTTCTCCCGCCTGGTCCATCAGAACGGCCTTCAGGGTCAGTCTACGTTTCGTGCCCTCCATTTGGATCTCACATGTCTGTCGAGGATCACATGCAAAAGATTCAGTCACTATGACACGACAGGTAGCGCCGACCGAGCAATCTGATCGGTTGAATTACACTATCCAGCTGTGCTCAAATGAGCATGGCAGCACACCTGGCCATTCTCAAATGCAAGATTTGAAAACAGCCTAATCACAATTTAAATATTACTATTACTATATATCACAATCTAAATACTACCCCGCCACTATTCAGCCTTGATGTTAAACAGTAAAATCCTGGGCCCACGACTTCAACACTTTTAATCTGTATCCAAGTGGATCATAGCTTTAATCTGGATCAAATCTTCAAAACAGGTAGTTCAAAACAAAAACATTGGATTGGAACATCAGTTTGATCCCAAAAATCGGGATTACCCACACTGGAGGGGTGGATTTATAGTGGATTACCAGAGCACAATATTATTTCGATATAACTAAGATGGCAAAGGTTGCAAATTGAAATAGTACATAATTTGTAGCCTTTACGGTTGATTACATCTCCTTTGGGCCCTTTGTCGTTCCACATAAAGTCTGATAATAGTCTCACCGGAGATCGGGTCAGAACCTCTCCTTTGAGCTTCCATTCCCCTGGAATATCGTCCTCTGAGATCTCCGTCTCAAACGTAACATCATCCTTCTCTGTCACCTCCATGCTGGCCAGAGGCTTCAACACCTCTGCCTCACGCTCTGGAAAATACGTTTAGTTAGTAGCCAAACATTACATTACATTACATTACACAGACAGACAGGTGGACAGGCACACAGACAGACAGACTGACTGACTGACCAGTGGTGGAAAAAGTACTCGGATATTTTAGTAAAAGTATCAATACTGCAATGTAGAAGTACTCTGCTAAAAAAGTACAAGTAAAAGTCTGGAGTTAAAAATGTACTTAAAGTACCAAAAGTAAAAGTACTGAAATGTTTGAAAATAGCAGATCTACAAGCTCACAACGCGTCTGTGAGCTTGTAGATCAGCAATTTTCAAATAGCCTAGGCATAAAATAGGACTAAAGTGGTTAATGTATGTTTTATAATGCAATAATTTATATCTGCAAAGTAACTTGTAACTAAAGTTTCAAATAATTGTAGTGGAATAAAAAGTACAATATTTGCCTCTGAGATGTAGGGGAGTAGAAGTAAAAGTATTGGAAATTGGAAATACTCAAGTAAAGTACAAATACCTCAAAATTGTACTCAAGTACAGTACTTGAGTAAATGTACTTAGTTACTTTACACAACCATTGTGACTGGCAGGCAGGCAGGCAGGCAGACAGACAGACAGACAGATAGACAGACAGACAGACAGACAGACAGACAGACAGAAAGACAGAAATACAGATAAACTAGAAAAAGTGCTCCTCGGAGCACAGGTCTCCGCCAGGTCAGGTACATTATTGTGGCCTCCTGGTGGCGCTATAATAGGCCAATGTGAAAAGGGTGCCATTTGTTCATTTCACTGCAATCGAACACTGGATTCATGATTTGAGGCATTTTGTTCCAAAAATATGTTTTGCAAAATTAGACCTGCTGGTGGCGCTATAACAGGCCAATGTGAAAAGGGTGGCATTTCTTCCTCGGCCTAATAGAAATGTGCGTGTGAAATTTCACGGAAATCGCAAGCTGCGTTCATGATTTGAGGCATTTTGTTCAAAACGGACCAATCCTGCAAACTTTGGAAGCCGATCTTAGGCAATCAGGATAGAATATGGGAAATCGGATAAATCCGTGTTGATCACATGACTATAGAGATACTGTGTACCGATTTGTGTGATGTTTGGACAAAATCTGTAGGAGTAGTATCAATAAATGGGTTTTGCACATATCGGCCTCCTGGTGGCGCTATAACAGGCCAATCTGAAAAATTGGGTCAGAGGTTCTGAATTGGCATCCAGGGAGTGTGCGTGCAAAGTTTCGCAGCAGCCGGGCCAACGGTGCCAGAGATTAGCTGCTAACGGACGGACAGGACGGACGGACGGACGGACACACGGACGGACACACGGACGGACGGACGGACGGACGGACGGACGGACAGGGGGTACAACATACTCTCTCGCCATGCCTTTCGGCCTGGCGAAGACAAAAAGAAAATAGATGTATGGATAAACCTCCTAGAGTCAGTTTGGCGGGGTAGGGGCGTCCCTCAATCTCCACGGTGTAGTCAGCCACGTCTTCTGGTTGACAGTTCTTGATGGTCAGACTCAGCTCTTTGCCGTCCTTCTTTATCTCCACCTTATCGGAGGGAGTGATCTCAGTCTCTCCCTTCAGCCACTTGATGCCCTCGGTTTCTTTGACCAGTTCACACTTGAACACGGCCGTGGACTTGGGCTTCACGTGCTGGTCCTTCAGGGGCTTGGACAGCCAGTCGTGGATGATTTCTGCAGGAGGTTATGCATGTTACTCAGTCAGCTGTGCATGTCAGGCCTTAATACCTACCGACCTTTTAAACAGTGGCTCTCAAAGTTGGGTCCGAGGGGTTAAAGTAGTTAATATGGCATTCAACATGAGTTAAACCACTTTAACTTTATTTTGTAATTCGGCTATTTCAAAATTAGCCGATTTACAAGCTAACAACTTTAAAATGTAAAGGGCAAAAACATCTACAGAAAAACCCATTTTTAAATAAAGATGATATTAATAGCACATTCTTACACCTATGTTATCAATACACATGGTTAGTTTTTTTTATGCTTTTAACAAAAACATTTTTTTTTAAGAAACCAGACCAAAACATCATATAAATCTTATGTAATTCATATATATAAATCCAATAAATATTCACCATTTAAAAATAAAATAGTGTGTTGATGAATAATAATTTGAAATGTTTTGGTAGGACATGATTTGTCCCAATTCTCATATATATATAAATTATATATATATATATATATATATAGGTTTCCTCTCCTTTCCAAGTGCGCCCCCTGGCGGCCACCACCGGTCTACCATGCTGCTTACTCCTTACCAATCACTTTGACTTGGGTCTTAGTCATGACGGTCTCCTGTCCGTCCACCTCACACGTGACGTGGCCCGCGTCCTTCTCCGTGGAGTTGGAGATGGTCACGGTGTGCTGCATGCCGATCACGTTGATCTGGCATTTGCCTTCCCTCTTGACCATGAAGTGGCCATCCCTCTTCCAGATCACGTCTCTCTCTTTGTTCAGCTCACAGGTCAGGTAGAGGGTCTGACCCTTGATGGCCGAGGTCTCCTCCGGCAGCTCCTTGACCCATACCACGGGCAACTCTGTTTTGCGGAAATGTTCAATTACGTGGTGAACAAACTAATATTATTTCTGTCGGGCAGAAACCTTGCTGTATATCCATATTTCAATTTTATTTTTGGAAAATTACCGCCCTACTACACAAGAGTGTTTGCGCAAAACTAGTGAAAATAGGAGATCTATTGTCTATTTTCACCATATCTGAAACATTTTGAAAGTGAAAGTGTTTAAGTGGTCTGTGTGTGGGTTTTATGAATATTGAACCAATGACAAATATTAACAAGAGCTTGTGATTAAACAATAACTACATTTCCTGAAAAGTACGTTTTGGACATACAAGGTTTCCACCCGACAGTGATATATTAATAGTACAAAAAGTAGATCTGAAGTAGAGAAAGAAAGCTTACCACTTAAACCTACATACAGTACAGTAGGTTGCTGGGCTCTACACTAGTAGCTTTTCTGTTTCCACTCTACATTCAATATCTTTGCTGAAAATAGCCGATGTACAAGCTTACAATGCGTCAACACGTTGTAAGCTTGTATATCTGCTATGTTCTGCGAAAGTTTCCCCCAGAATACAGATGCTGGGGTTTAAGTGGTTACCCTATATACAGTACATCACAGAGGGTTTATGGTGTACGTGGTCTCCTCCTTTTTTCCCCTACACCACATCTCTACAAGCTCAAAACACATCGCAAGTTCGCAACGTAACAAGAACTTGCAGATCTGCTAGTTTTGCAGAATGTTCACTTATTAAGAAATGCCCAGAATAGCAGGTCGCTATAGGGTTAACAAACGTTAGAGACTTACATATTATAAAAAACAACCTAAACACCACTGATGCATACTTTTTCCCCAAGACAAATAAGAGTTTAAATACCTTGAACGATCAACTTTGCTGTGCATGAAATTTCCTTGCCGGCATTCTTGGCGATACACGTGTATTCGCCTTGGTCAGCCAGCTGGACGTCAACGACGGCCAGCTTGCGGTCTTTACCATCTGAGCTCATCTTGTGTTTGGGGTCCTCACGGAGGTTGCTGCCGTCCTTCTGCCATGTGGTTATGGTCGTGGACGGAGAAACCTCACACTCGAACATGGCGACAGAGCCGAGAGACTCAGACTCGGACAACACAACGTCTACGATCTTCTTGATGAACTTCAGAGGGACGGCCTTCAGTTTGAAGCCTCCGAAAGGATCCTCTGGTGGCGTCGGGCCTTTTCCACCGGGCTTCACCCCCCTGCCTCTACCTTCACCAGGGGATGGCGTCGGTTTGCCTGAGACACAAGTGCAAGGTTAGGGGATGTCACGATCCATTACTTTTTTTTTGGCGATTAATTGCCATGTTTAATTAATTGTCGTACCAAAACGATTTATTTGTGTTTTTTGGCATTGAACATAGAAATCTAAATTACATTTCTATTTACCTTTTAGGCTTCAAAAATAAAACGCACAGAGCAGATATGACAAATAACTAATACATCACCAATAATCAGTATACAGGCCATGCAATTCATCATTTTATACTTTCAAATATGTTTTAAAAATAGCGAAACGTTTGCAGAGCATGCAGAATGGCTATTTTTGCAAGGGTTTTTTGATGTTTAACCACTTAAAGGGTCATGAAACCATAGGCTGATTTTGGTTATTTTTTTCTGGAATGAGGATAAAAAACTACAGAAGAGTAGAAACATGGCAGCATAAGTCTGACCTTACATTGTGATGTAAGCAACACAGCTGCAGCTGATCAAATGAATAATGGCTGTGTTAGATTTAGGCGTGCTAATGTGGGTGCATTGACAATACTGTACACAGAGAATTTGAAGTAAGTCTTACCTTTCAATCCTCCTCTACCTCTCGCAGCTCCAGGTGCTTCCGCTGGTGATCCCTCTGTTCAGAAACACATTCAATGAGTAACAGGTATAATACTGCATAGATAGACTAATGTTGATGTCTTACAACCAGGGGAACATGTCACGTCCACTCCAAAGGAGGATTATAATGCCACATAATGAGTGTGATGGTAATAATGATGATAATGATGATGAGTATGAATGGAGGACAGAGGTACATGACAATACAGAAAACACAGAACACAACAAATCCACAGGAATACGACAAATGACAAATACAGATGATGTTGAAATGACAAAAAGACTTGGATGGATATGACATGACGAAGATGATATGACACATGATGATGATGATGATGATGATGATGACAATGATGATGATGATGATTATGATGATGAGTTTGACAAAGACAAACTGATGAAATATGAAATTATATTTGACGTTGACAAACAAACACATAAAGATCGCACGTGAACAAATGCTGGCGGTCAACATTTATTTAGATGGGAGGCATTATGGATGGAGATGAGTTGAGGTTATTGAGGGGATTAAGGCAGGGGGAGCTCTCAGCCGTCACCCCAGTGAGTTGAGGCAGCCATCTTGTCTCACCTCTCCTGCCCACCCCTGGGCACTCCGTGGCATCCTCTAGTTCACCTTCCCAGTCCTCAGAAGGAACCATCTCCCATCCCCAGGCCTCATCCTCTTCCTGCTCTACCTCGAGCTCCTCCTCTTCCACCTCCTCCTCCTGCTGGGTGGGGACTTTCTGCATTCGCACGGCTCCAGGAGACACCTCCTTCACCATGGGCTTCTTCTGTGGCTCTGCAGCCTTCTCCTCCTCTGGAGACCCTTTCCTAGGGGTCTTTTTCAGAGTCACTGCTTCGATGGAATCTTTAGGAGAAACTGATTTAATGGAGTCTTTAGGAGAAACTGCTTTAGGAGTTCGCTTCCTCTCCATTGGAACAGACTCCAGTTCTTTAGGTTTAGGCTTCTCAGCCTTGGGAGACGGAGTCTTTTTCAGTTGGACCTTTTGTTCAAAAGGTTTCAGCGGTACTTCCTCCTTCTCTTTCTTATCCTTTGGAGTGACCCCCTTCTTCAGCTGAAGTGGCTTGGTCTCCTCAGGACTCTTCTCAAATTTCTTAATAGGAGCTAGTTTAGGAGACTCTAACTTCTGCACCGGAGTAGGCTCAGCCTCTTTCACCTTCTCAGGCTTCTTCTCAGGAGATTCAGGTGTTTCACTCTTCTTCGGACGGGCTACAGGTTCTTGTTCCCTTGGCACTTCATCTCTGGGACTTCGACTGAGTCGTCTATCATCTATGGGCTTCCCGTCTTTCTCCTCTGGTGTTTTCTTCTTCTCAGGCTTTTCTGCCTCTTTGGATGGTGTGGCGAAGGGCTTCAGTTTGACACCATCCATCTCATGCTCCTGTGTTGGGATTCTTCTTACTTTGGTTGGTGCCTTGTCTTCTTCTGGTTCTTTCACTGGAGTTTTCTTTTTATCTCCTGGTTTCAGCACCTTGGCTGCTGGTTCCATTTTCTCTTCAGGAACTTGATCAGGTGTCTTATGAGGTTCCTTAGGCTCCTCTTCCCTGGGAGACCTCTCCCCCTTCTGGAAGGGCACAGTGTCTCTGTCTGGTCTCTCTTTCTTGTCTTTCTCCAACTCCTCTGTTGGTTTTACAGGTCTGTCAAATGGCTTTAGTTTAACTGGTTCTTGTTCAGCTTCATCTGAAGGCAGTTTCTTCACTTTTTTAAAGGCTTCAGTTGGTGGGGACGGTTCCTCCTCCTTTGGAGTCCTGGGAGTTTTCTTCAGAGAAATCTTATCATCTGGTTTGGCATCTTTAGGGGTGACCTTCCGGGGGCTCCATGCATCTTTGGGTGAGTCTTTTGGTTCCACTTCTTTAGCAGTTTTAATCTGTGGCTTTCTCTCCAGAGGGGTTTTCTCCCTGGATGCCCTCTCCTCCACAGATATCCTGGTGCCTATTGACAACTCAATGGCTTCCTCACGCACCATCTCTTCAACATCAAACACTGTGGTCGCGGTGACTTTCCTAGGTTTGCCTTCTTCTTCGATCTCTGTAAATGGAACTGATGGAATCTTTTTCAGTTTGATGGCTTCCTCTTCCTCTTCCAGTTCTTTAACGACCCTTGGTGTCTTCTTCAAAGTCGGAATCACAAATGTCCCATCCACTTCTGTTTGAAGTTTACCTTTTTTGGGCAGAAGCATTTCTAAGGCAGCAAAGGTGTTCATGTTACTCATAACATGAAGACAACATGTATAACAATTCAGGTTCAATAACATGAGATGCACCTACAATATACATGAAATATTTATATAAAAGAGACAGACAGACAGACAGACAGACAGACAGACAGACAGACAGACGCACAGACTCTTATAGACGCCTTGACTCCCATAGAGCCACGGCGTAAAAATAAAGAAAGGGTCTAACCCTAGCGGGTGTTTTTAATCATGCAGTATAAAACAAACAAAACAAAACATACATACAAAGTACAAACAGACACCAGATAGACACATACATCTCTGTAAACAAATAAGTGTGTATGTATTGTATGCTTAGAATGCTAATCACAAGTGGCCATCTATAGTTTGGTTTCTTATATGTTTACTCTCCTTGTTGTATAATGTGTTGAATATGTGAAAAGCCAGCAATGTAATAATAATAATAATAATAATAATAATAATATTAATGGATATTAACGCTCTTACCTTTCTTCACGCCCCCAGGTGTTTGCACTGGTCCCTTGGTTTCATCTAGTACAGAGGTATAGTCCACAGAATAATTCATTAGACATTTAATCAGCAGAGGAAAAAAATCAGTGATACAAAATGGAAAGATACTAAGAAACAGAAACTAAGACTTTGCCATCCTAAGAGTTGAGGGTATCAACAGAGTATGAATGTGATTCACATTCTGTAGAATGATGACCCTGCAGAATGCAGATTGGCATTGGATTTTACCTTAAGCTTCAAATCACAACCAATTAGAAAATAAATACAAAGTGGTGAACTGTTATTCAACTGTTATATCAACTGTTATTATCAGGAGAACAATTGCATGCTCTGACTGCTTTCATTCAGGACAGACAACATGAATAGACAGCTGGGAAGTCACCCGGCTAAGATACTGTAGCATGACATGTAAAGAAAACACCACACTAGGCGAAGAAGACATACAACTGACGTGATGACTTGGCAACATTCACAGTGACAATAAACAGAAGCTCAACAACATGACAAGAACATGACAAGAACCTGAAAATGTCCAAAACAATGATTTCCTCCACTTGAGTTCCTCTACCTGTCACTGGAGCTAGTTCCTCTATCATTACATCTTGGTCTCTGTCTTCAGCCTTCTTGCTTGGCTCTTCAGCCTTCGACACAGGCCTAGTCACTTCAAGTATAAAAAGACCAGACTGAAGTGAAGTGTATGCCACATAAAGAGTAAATCCCGAAGTTGGGAACTGAAGAACAGATTTTCATTCTAAAACACCAAGACGTCAGGGAAGGGTAGCTTTTGTCATTGGTTATATACATCTGTCTGTTGTTATGAAGTAATTTTCCACTTTCTTAGTTTCATCACTGACTTCAGCATTTTGGTTTCTTAAACAAACTTTACCGAAGCCTGTGATGTGCTCGCTTCACGTACAACATAGAATTCATCCAAGTGCCAAAAACAAATACACTACATTGAATCTCTGCTAGTTTAACTGCTGTAAACTCTAATGCGTAGTTGTTGGACATGTTTTTAGGATATTCAGATCACAAAGAGGTTAGTTGTTTGGCTGTAAACATCAGGCTTGTACCTGTCTTGGCGTCTCTTCTCTCAGTATCTTTCTGGCCTTGAACTCTGGTCACTGATGGTTTGATATCTTCAGGAGCTTGAAGGGCATCTTGAGTAGCTTCAGAACAGTGTTAAAGATTTTAATTTACTTAAGATCGACATTCAGTTCCGAATGCCTTTTTAAAAGACACCACATTAGAAAAAGTGAAACCCATTAAAAGATGCTGCTGAATACCTGATGGGGGACTGGCAGTCTTTAGCAGTGTCGCTCTAGCTTGTGGGGGAGACTCCAGCTCCTGCACTGGAACTATAACAAAACCACACCTCAGTCAGAATCACATTACGACAGATGGGGTGAACACCGACTTACACACAAGAAAACACACATGACATAGAACATACATGCAGTCAACACACACATTTGGAGGTGGAGTAAGGGTGTCTTCCTGCTATACCCTTTCTTCTGTTGTCTTTTTTGAAGCCACCTCTTTTACATCTTGACAACATTTACGGATAATTAGATTAGATTAGATTAGATTTGTCCAAGGCAATGGAACAAGATGGACGTATTGACACCGAAACAAAAACAATAAGACTCCAACAAATAATACGAACCCATACTCAGGTGAGATGGCTCAGACATCGACCAACAAAAACATGAAAGGAAGAGACTGTCACATTCGACAGCATGACTTCAATATGAATGCTCTCACAGCGAGCAAGGAGACAAGTTTGTGCCCCGAACAAAATGGGTGATATGATACGATAACTCTTGAAATGACTAAATGATGAGGAGGAGGAGTGAAATAGATCGGTTCCTGAGATGACACGGAGGAAGACAAGGTGAACAATGTTTTGTGCTCTGATGACACGTGCTTGGTGACACATAACATTTTCACCTGTGTACCTCTGGAAGATGCTTTGAGGGAGACCATCTTCCAATCCTCTGGTTCCAAGGGGAGTACCTTTCCTTCTACAATATCCTTGAATATAAGAGTTTCTTTCTCTTTTTTATGCTTGGCATCAATTCTCTGAGGACGTACATGTTCGTCAGCAGCAGTTTCTAGATGAGATTCTTCAGTTTCTGATCCCGATTTTCTGCTCTGTTCTGGATATATTTCTGAAGTGCCTGATTCAATCTTTTTCTCCAAAACTTTTGGCTTGCTTCTGATATCTGTTACTGAGGTATCTCTTGTTGTGAGGTCTTTCCGTGGTTTCTCATCAATAAAACTGCCCTTTGAAATAACTTTGTCTGCTTCAGTTAACTTCACTGAATGGGATTCCTGATCTTCTGTAGGGATTACTTTAGTCAATTTGCCTGTGGGTGTAATCTCCTCAGCCTTCTGTTCTCTCAGTAAAGCATCTTTTGCTATCAGAGACTCTTCAGATGTTACCTCCATCAGAGGAGTAACATAAGCCTTTCTTTCAAGCTGTTCTTGCCTTGTTTTGATCTCCGTTGGAGAAACTCTATCATGTTTGTCTTTAACTGTGATTAATTCCAACTGGTCTTGAACTTTAATTTCTTCAGTTTTTAGCTGGCGTCTTTTAATTTGTTCCAGCTTTGGTTTAGTCTCCTCTACTGGAATAACTTTAGCAAACTGGTCTTTAAGTGTAACTAATTTAGACTGCATAGCTTCAGTTGTTGTCTCTTCTCTTTGCTTTTGAGTAATAGGTGTTTTTGAAATGTCCTCCCATCCCTTAATTCCTTCTGTTGTGGTTATACTCTCTATGACCCTGTCTTCACATACAGGAGGCTTCTCTGGTGACAACTTTGTCACAGGTATCAGTGAAGCTTGTATTTCAATGTCGTCACATTTAGCTGATTTGTCTGTAATTGTCAGCATGTTTTCTCCTCTAAGTGTTATGTCCTCAGCTGTAGCTATTTGTTGTCTTCTCCTCTCTACAAGATGTTCCGGTAACATTGATTCTTTAGAGGTTACCTCTATTATTGGTGCTGCTGAGGCCTTTCTTTTAATGTGTTCTTGTCCTGGCTTCACTCCTTCAGTAGGACTATCTCTGGCAGTTTTGTCTTTTACCTTCAACTGGACAATATGTTTTTCTGTAACATCATCCTGTTCGAAACCTACTTTCGATTTAGTCTCTGGTAAAATGGTCCCTGTGGACGTTATTTTCATTTGTTCCAGCTTTGGTTTAGTCTCATCAATAGAAATAGTTTTGGCAAATTGGTCTTTAAGTGTAACTACATTAGACTGGATAGCTTCAGTTGTCATCCGTTCTGCCTTATCTGCGTTCTGTCCTCTCTGTTCTAGGGTTGTAGATGCCTTTGAATTGCCTCCGACCTTAACATCCTCTGCAGTGGTTAGCCTCCGTCTAGAAAACTCTGGGGTGCCCGATACTACATCCACAGCTTTCTCCACCAGAGACTTTTCACAAGTGACCGCTGTCACCAGGGAGGGAATAACCTTGGTAGTGTCATCTTTAAACAGGACAGTTTGTGACTGGGTTTTCTCCACTTTAGCATCAACCGTAGAAAACTTAACTGCTCTCTCTTCAGCACTGTGTCCAATTAATGATTCTTTTGAGGTTACCTCCATCACAGGTGCTACTGAAGCTTTTCTAATGACTTGTTCCTGTTTTGTTTTAATATCTTGAATGGGCGTAACTTTGTCAGTTTTATCTTTAAGTGTCAATACCTTTGATTTGATTTCTTCCACCTCTATCTCTTCCGTTTTAAATAATGTCTGCTCTCTTTCTTTCACAGAATCTCTTTCCATTGCAGATACATCCTCTGATTTATAAATTTCCTCTTGCGTTGATACAAGGCCTTTGACACGATTATCTGGTGTGGCAAAGCTTTGTCGAATATCCAATACATCATCTCCATATCTCACCAGCTGTGATTCTTCATATGCAAGCTCCAATGCAGATGATCCAGAGACCTTTCTTTCAGCATCTTCTTGCCTTGTATAAATTACTTCAATAGGAGTAACACTGCCAAATTCTAGTCTAACTTTTACCATTTTAGATTGAATAGCCTCAGCTGGAATGCCTTTAACTTTAGATACTTTCTTAGTTTTTAAGGTCTCAACCTTGTCTGCGGAAAGGTCCTCTGGCTTTATTTCCTCGGTTTTAGGAAATTCTGCTCTATCGTCTGCAATCAAAGATTCTTTATGTGTTACCTCGGTCATATTGCTCACATCGGGCATTCTTTCAGTTTTGTCTTTAATTGCTGCTACCTTTGACTTGTCATCTTCAACATGTATTTCTTTACTTTCAGCTAACCTCTGTTTTCTTTCTTTTAGGAATACTTTATTCTGTAAAGAAGCCTCTTCTGACTCACAGACCTTTGTTGTTGAAGCAATAGGCAACTGATTTTCAGCAGTAGCATATTTTTGTTGGGCATCTAATATGACATCTCCTTCTTGTACAATCCATGGTTTTTCATGTGCAGCGTCCAGCATAGGTACCTCAGTAACCTTGCTTTTAATATGCTCCTCTCTCCTTTCTGTCCCTTCAATAGGTGTAACACTGCCATATTCATGTCTAAGTGAAACTACCTTTGACTGGATTATATCCACCGTAACTTTAACATATTTGTCTTCAACTTTAACTACCTTTGACTGTTCATTCTCAACGCTGACCTCTTTAGCTTTTGTTAACTTCTGTCTTCTGTCTTGAGACGACAAGTCTTCTGACTTTATTTCATCTTTCCCTGTTGCTCTGTCTCTGACAATTTCTGTTCTGTCATATTTTTCTGGAGCATCCTCCTTTACTAAGTCTGTATACATTAGTTGTGTTTCAGGTGTCACTGAGATCTTTCTTTCAATTTGTTCCTGTTTGGTTTTTGTAACCTTAATTGGAGAAACATTGTCTGTTTTGCCTTTTATTGAGACTGGTTGGGTGGGTTCAATAGTAATATCTTCACCTTTGTCTAGCTTCTGCTTTCTCTCTTTCTCTCTTTCTCTCGCTTTTGGTGCTGTCACAACTGCCTCTAAAGCTTTTATTTCATTTGTCTCTTGTGTTTTCATTTCTTTAGTGTGTTTATCTTTAACTGCCTGGTTGACTTCTTCAGATGTAATCTCTTCAGTTTTTGTTAACTTCTGTTGTCTCTGTCTTGGAGATATTTCTTTCTTTAGTGAAATGCCATCTGAGCAAATGTTCTCTTTTGTTGCAGTATCTCTGATAGCATCTTTGCTTCTTTCATATTTTTCTGAAGTGTCTTCTTCTATCAACGATTCAATAGTTTCCTCTGCTTCAGTTGTAACTAAAGCCTTTCTTTCAAGTTGTTCCCGTCTCAGTTCCTTGTCTTTAATGGGAGTAACTTTGGTAGATTTGTCTATAACTGTGATTAACTTTGACTGTTCATCCTTAATTTCGACCTCTTTAGTTTTAGTTAACTTCTGTCTTCTGTCTTTAGGAGAAATGTCTTCCGGTTTTAATTCCCCTTTCCCTGTTGCTCTGTCTCTGACAATTTCCTCAGTTCTGCCATATTTTTCCGGAGCATCCTGCTCTCCTACAGAGTCTGTATACATTAGTTCTGTTTTAGGTGCCAATGAGATATTTCTTTCAATTTGTTCCTGTTTGGTTTGTGAACCCTTAATAGGAGAAACATTGTCTGTTTTGTCTTTTATTGAGACTAATTTTGATTGGATGGGTTCAATAGTAATATCTTCACCTTTATCTAGCTTTTGCTTCTTCTCTGGAGTATATTGTTCTGTCGATAATTCCTTAGATTTGGGTGCTGTCACAACTGCATCTGAAGCCGTTACAGTTAAACTTTCTCTGATCTCAGCACGAACTGATTCTCTTTCGGTGACCTCTGATACTGGAGTCATTGAATCTTTTTTCTCTGTTTCAATGATAGAAGTAGACTGGAGTTTTGTTTTGTGGGACATTAACTTACTCTCAGCTTCCCTGCTTCCAATACCTGGTTTACGAACCTCTGTTATGTCTGATGAATGCCTTATAGAGACATTATCTTTACTCTCATCTATAATGTCCTCTGTTGGAGAGTCAATCTTCCTGGCAAATTGAGGTTTATGTTTTGTAGTTTTTTGCTCTGTAGTTTTTTGTTTATTGGACTCTAAATTCTCAATGTATGCCTTTGTTTTGGGTATAGCTTTACATTTCACTTCCCTAGAGTCTTTCTTCTTTAAAACATCAGTAACAGATATCTCACTAATACTATCAGGCACTTCTTCGCTCTCGCCGGGTTTTTCAGTTAAACTTAAAATGTCTACTTGTGACAGTGATATAATATTCTTGCCCACATGTTGGTCTTCATCCTCATACGACACCTCTGCATACTCCACCATATCTTCATGTTCAAAGACCTCCTCTATGGGAGAAGCTTTCTCTGTCACATAATACATCTCCTGTGTTTTTTGAGCTCCTGTCCTTTGCTTGATCTTGACGACACTGGTAACAGCTTGAAGATTAAAGGCGTTTTAAGAGGTTTGAAGAGAAAGCACCATGCAGCGGTGCCAAGAGATTAGGACAAAACAAAAGACAAACATTGGGGTTAAAAAAAACAACAACAACACAAAGCTAAAACTAACGGAGCAGATGCTCCGCCTGTGGTGTATTATCATCATGGATGAAGGCGACTGTCAGGTGGACATTAGTCGATGTTTTACCTCTCTCAGGCTTTGTTTCTTCTCTAAGATTCTCAGCCTCTGTTTCAGAAGCTGAAGCAGCAGGAGTTTTCTTGGGAATCTTCTTGGCTTGTGGTTCTTTAAAGAATAATCACTTTTTTAAGCTCAAGACAGTGGATTTGTGCGATATAAAGAGATTAATTTTACACAAATGGACAAACAGTTAAACATTTAAACACAGAAACAATGACGGAACAAACATAGTCTGAAAAAGCAAGGCTGAATCGATGAGTGAACTGTGAATTGATGTGAGTGAAATGATGATGAATGGTTCTTCTGTTCCAAGTGTTTGGACCCTAACCCAAATATGGACAGGTGAAATGCTCAAGATGGAGATGGAGATGGGAAATGATAATGGCTGGATACAACATTTTCTCTCTATACCTCTGGAAGATGGTTTAGGGTAAATCCTTTTCTTCTCCTCTGGTTTGGAAGGAAGTGGTTTTGTATCGACTGCATCTTCAAAAACATGAACTTCTTTCTCCTTTATCCTATCAGCTCTTTGTGTTGATATATTTTCTTCAAGGGCAGACTGAGAAGCTTCGAAAAGACATGCTTCAGCATCTGATTCCATTTCCTCGGTCGTAGTTTCTTCATATTCTGGGTATATTTCTGAAGTTTCATATTCGATATCTTGACCACTCATTTTTGGACTGAGGTCGATATCTGTTACTGATTCTTTTCTTAAAGTTGTCTTTGGTTTTATCTTTTTCTTAGCAACACCTTCGGTTTTTGATTTGGAAATCACCACTGCTGAAGGTTTGTCTTTTTCACTAACCTTCAGCTCTTGTGTCTCCTGAACTGTGCCAATGATCTCGTCAGATTTAAACTTTGTGTCTCCTTTCTTTTCACTAGGTTTAACTTTCTTTATTGAAATTATTTCAGGCACACTAGTCTCATCTTTTTCTGAGACAGGAGTTGTGGTGTCTTTCACTTCAGGCTGCCCTTGTCTGACGGGTTTCTTGTCCACCACTTTATGTTTTGCGGGAGAAACTGTGGTAGGTTTGTCTTTAACGGTTACTGTCTTTGGAATAACTTCTTCAACTCTAATTTCTTCAGTTCTATACTTTTCTGGAGTATCTGATTCAAGCACCTCATGTTCTAAGACCGCTTCTTCATACATTGTCTCTGGTAAAGGTGCTCCAGGCACTTTGCTGCTAACTTCTTCCTGCTGAATTTGCTTCCTTTTCTCTTTTATTGGAGTGACACGGGCTGATTTGTCTTTTTCTATAATTTTCTTTGAAGGAATATCTTTAGGTGGCTGTATTTCTTCAAATGAATAAGTAGTTTCCTCGGTTGCAGCTAATATCTGTCCTCTCTTACGTATCTCTGTTTCCTTTCCTTCTATTTGATCTTTACTTATCTGTTCTGCTGCTGTCCGTTTCTGTTTTGAAGGAATAACTTTGGTAGGTCTGTCTGTTACTTGTCTCTTTGATTGGATGTCCTCCTCGGCTTCAGGTAATTCTGTCCTCTCTTCACGTGATTCTACTTTCGCTACAGTAATGACCTCTGATAATTTCCGTTCTTGCTTCTTTGTAACTTTTTGCTGTATAGGGGCTGTACTTGGAGGCTTGTCGCCTGTTTTATCGGGAATATCCTCCCTACTCTTTAATGGTTTCATTGTGACTTCCTTACTCTCTGTGATGACTGCATCTGTCCTCTGAGGTTGCTCTGGTTCTTTATTAGTCTCTACGATGGTTTCTGTTACTGGCCTGTCATGAACACGTTTTGCGGTAACAGATGCCTGCTTTTTGCTTTTTGAAGTCATTGTGCCTGGCATAGTGGCTTCTTCATCTGGTTTAGGAACTTCTGTTGATGAATGTTCTACGGACACACTATCTTTCCTCTCATCTATAATGTCCTCTGTTGGAGAGTCAATCTTCCCGAAAAATTCTTCCCTAACTGGAGTTTTAAGTTTGGTAGATTTGTCATGCTTTGTAACAACTGGCTTCTCAGATTCTATTTCTGTTATAGCAGTGTCCTTTGTTTTTGGAGCAATTTTACGTTTGGTCACTCTGACATCTTTCTTTGAAACATCAGTAACAGATATCTCTCCTCTGGGCTCAGATTTCTTATCTCTCTGGCCAGGTTTTTCTTTAGAACTTAAAATGTCTACTTGTGACAGGGATGGAATCTCCTTGCCCACATGTTCCTCTTCTTCCTCATACGACACCTCTGTATACTCCACCACATCTTCATGTTCTAAGGCCTCCTCTATGGAATAAGTTTTCTCTGTCACATGATAATCCTCCTGTATCTTCTGAGCTCCTGTCCTTTGCTCAATCTTCACAAAACTGGTAGCGGCTTTAAGGTTTAAGATGTGTTGAAGAGAAGGCACCATTCGGCGGTGCCAAGAGATAACAAACATAACACAGAAACAAGCATAGGAGTTAAGAGCAACGACACATATGTAAGAGTAGATAATCCACCTGTGGTGTATTATCTTCATGTTTAAGAGGGAGTAAACAAATGGTCAGAAACATTCTTGTACCTCTCTCAAGTGGAGATGTCTTTTTCAGTAACTCAACCCCTGTATCAGCAGAAGTAATCTTCTTGAGAATCTTCTTAACCTCTGGTTCTTAAATGAAAGATTTTTTTAAGACAAGAGAGAGTGTAGAAGAGAATTCAGACACAGCTCACAAATGTACAGAATAGACCAAACAGAAAACATGAACATACTCAGTAGACACTAAAATACTTTGTGATTGTAATTGCATAAGTTCAGCTTTTATGACCTGATTTCTTATTCTGAAAGTGTAGCATTTTCATGACACATAAATTACTGCTGCAGATGGACTGTCGCCCATACAACACACACAAACACACAAACAAGAAGATATAAGCAGTAAGAAATAAGTGAGCTAAGAGCTGAGGTTTAAGTTAAGTATACCTCTAGGAAGAGCCTCCTCTATTTCCCGCTTAGTCTTAGCTTCAGGTTTCTTCTGAAGTTTCCTCTCAGGTGTCTTATCAGGGATCTTTGTAGGAACTGCTTTTTCTGGTACTTTTTCTGCAGCCTTTTTCTCGGTTATCTTGTCAGACTCAAACACCTTCTCAGGTTGTGTCTCGGGTACCTTCTCAGGCTCTATCTTCTTAACTTGCACCGGTAACTCCTCTAAGCTTTCTGGAATTATTTCAGCTGCCTTTGTCTCTGGTACTTTTTCAGGTACTTTCTTCTCTTGTATTTTTGCCGGAACCCTCTCCTTAACCTGCACAGGTATCTTCTCAGGTATTTTTTCTACTTTTTCTGGAATCTTCTGGGGAACCATTTCAGGTGCCTTTGTCTCTGGTACTTTTTTAGGAAGTTTTTCGGGTACTTCCTTCTCTTGTAGTTTTTCAGGAACCCTCCCCTTAACCTGCACAGGTGTCTTCTCAGGTATTTTTTCTATATTTTCTGGAACCTTCTGGGGAACCATTTCAGGTGCCTTTTTGTCTGTTGATTTTTTCTGTGGTACCTTTTCAGGTACTTTCTTTTCTAGATTTTTTTCTGTAACCTTCTCAGGTACCCTTTTCTGTTCTACTTTTTCTGGAACTCTTTCAGGTGTTTTCTCCAGTAACCTCTGAGGTTCCTGGACCTTCTCTGGAACATGCTCAGGAATCATTTCAACTGCTTCCTGGAGGGGCACATCAGGTTCCCTGGAGGAAATCTTCTCAAGATCGTGTTCAGGCCTTTTATATGGGATCTTCTCCACTTTCCTCTGAGGTTCCTGCTTGGGTTCCGTCTCAATTATTTGCTCAGATTCTTGTACAGGTATTTTATCGGAAGACTTCTGAGGTACCTTCTTCAGGTGCACCTCTTCAGGAGTATATTTTGATTCAGGCATGGCCACTTTAAGAGGGTATAACACACAAACACACACAAGACATAACTATAAAGAATGCAAAATGTGCTGTCGCACAAAGACACATAAAGTGAGACAGTGGTGAACAATTTATCTGAAGATAATTCCATTACAGAAATGCATCTACCTTTCTTAGAAGCATCTGGTTTCTTGGCTGATTTTGGAGGTTCTGGTTTCTGTTCCTCAACATCTTGAGAGAGAACCATTTAGCTTTGTTAGAAGTTGAACAGAAACTAGAATAAAACAGTTGGACAACAGCTACACTCTATCGAGTGCAAAGAGGGAAAATTATACCTGGGTCAAAACAACCTCACAAAGACAAACAAACATATAATACAGCAAGCAACTGACAAACTAAGACATGACTACTGACTAACAACCCCATATCTCTGTAAGCCAGAGGTTAGACATTAGACAGAAGAGTACTACGAGTCACACAAGATGTGAGTGTAAGAGTAGTGGGAAGAGCATGGGGGTGAGCACGCTTCACCACCCACACCTCATTGACAGCCTGTTAGGCTTCAATGGTTTGATACCTTTAGTTGCAACTGCTTTCTTTTGAGGTTCTACTTCTGCTCTGTCCACTTTTTGTGGGACTGTAGTTGGAGGGGGAGGTGGAACGACTTGCTTTGGTGTTTCTGGCACTAAAAAGAAACATGCAAGTTATCAGATAATTTAAGGTATCTAACTATGTTAAAATAAATTAGACAACCAAAATGCTTATATGGACCTTGATCAGCCCATATAAGAAAACACATATTGTATGTACGCATGTATGTAACACACAACAAGAACAGGCCAAACTGCTGTGCAGAAAGACTAGGCTTTGAAAGTGGATTATTGTGGAGCTACGTATGGATAACTAATTTGTGCAGATGATACATTCTAAAAACTATCCTCTGAATTTGTCTACTTTGAAATGACACCAGGCAAAAAGGAACAATAAAGCAAATTAGACAAACACAAACATTCTGTATCATACTGACACAAACATGTCTGGTACAACACAAGTTATAAGTGGGACAATGGGACAATATTAAGTCATAAGATTTCCTACAGTTAAATAGAGTTTGCTAGCGCAAACAGTTAGTAGCTTAGTGGCATCATGAGTATGGTGAGAAGAATCAGTCTGGATGAGTACAATGAGGGCAATGCAAAAGTCTAAGCTGTCTGTGACGACAGACCCCAGCAGATACCTGTCTTTGGGGTGACCTCCTTAGGAGCGGGTGCTGGTGAAGGTTCTGTTTTTGGGGTGACCTCCTTTGGAGCGGGAGACGGTCGAGCTTCTGGTTTGGTCTTTGTGGTTTCAGGTCTTGACACAGCTTGCTCTGGTTTTCTTACTTCAGGCTCCATCGTTTTGGGTACTGCCTCTGGCTTAGGAACTGGTTTCAGCTTAAAAGCCTCTGGTTCCGAAATGCTGGGTTCAGGTTTTGACACAGCAGGCTTTGGTTTACGGGCCTCTGGTTCTGACTTAGCAAGTGCTGGTTCAGGCTTGGTCTTTGGAGCCTCAGGCCTCTGGGTTTCTTCAGGGACTTAAAGTGACATGCACATCGATTTAGATACCATTACGTGCAGAGGAAATAAAAACGTACAAGCACACACATATAAAAGAGATTCGCTTCCATGATAGAAGCTATACAAACACAAAAGACACAGGAAGACATACGGTATAGAAGTCATACAGACAAAAAAGCAGCGAGAACACAGCACGCACATCCAGTTAAACAGTCAGATGGACAGAAAAGCAGCGACTTAAATAAAGAGCACTGCACGCACATCCAGATAAAAGACAGAAAAGCTGAGACTTAAATAAAGAGCACGGCACTCACATCCAGATAGACAGACAGACAGACAGACAGAAAAGCTGCTACTTAAATAAAGGCCACAGCAGGCACAGGAAGATGGGAAATACCTTTAGATGGTGGGGTCACTGGCTTCTTTACTGGCACTGGCTTGACTTCTGGCTCAACTTCTTCCTTTGTTAATGCTTTTGGCTTGAGTTCAGGTTCCTCTTTAGGTTTAAGCTTGGCGTCTGGTGCAGCCTTTGGAGCAGCCTTGGGTTCTGGTTCGACCTTGGCAGCAGCTTTGGGTTCAGGTGCAACCTTTTGAGCAGTCTTGGGTTCTGGTTCAACCTTGGGAGCAGCTTTGGGTTCTGGTGCAACCTTTTGAGCAGTCTTGGGCTCTGGTTCGACCTTGGAAGCAGGTTTCTGTTCTGGTACACCCTTTGGAGCAGGCTTGGGTTCTGGTTCAAGCTTGGCAGCAGGTTTAGGTTTGGACTCAGGTTCAGGCTTAGCTGCAGGGGCCACTTTAGCCTCTGCTGGCACCTGAGGCTTGCTTTCATCTTTAGGTAACACAGTAACATTAACAGCAACATTAGCTAAAAGCTAATATGCAATATAACATACAACCATCTAAAGATTTTGAAGAAGCTTTCAAACGGCCAAGAATATGAAAATCAAAGACATGTAGAGACAAACTAGCGGCAGAGAAAACAAAAGCCAAACGTACAATAGATGGTACAAAACATGAACATAATGGAGTGAACATAAATTAAGATTAAAGTCCAGAGTGACTTAATTAAGACGTAACACACAATCATCATTAAGAAGTGAGAAGATACACAACAGCATATAGCATGTCTGCAAGAATAAGCTGTTATTGGGAACATTAATTAAGACCTGGAACTAAAAGTGAAAAGCTATCAATTAAAGTATCAGTACAAGTACCTTTCTTTGGCACCTCTTGTGGTTTCCCAGCAGGAAGAGAGGGAACAGCAGGCTTCTTAACCTCGTCTGTTCAAAGACAATCATCATAAGCACAATGAAAACAATGGGATGGTAGGAACACCAAAGGAAAACAGGGTCAACAAGACAGACAGAATGATGAAAATGAATGAAATGAATAAGAGGGTAATGTTAGCAAAGAGGTTACACAGGACAGGAATGAGAGATGTGTTGCTGGACGCTACCTTTAGGAGCAGAAGGTTCCCTCTCTGGAATCGAAACTGCAGAGACAATCTCTTCTACTGGCTTTTTGGCTTCAGGAACTTGAAAAGTTTAGTAAAGTTAAATGAACTGTTTTTCAGAGTAAAAAAAGTCCGAAGACTTTAACACACTAACATGAGATGGTAGAGAGGGTTAGTTTAACTTACAAGTTAAATCAAGGCTATACTCAAGTACATTTAAATGTATATTAGTTTTAATTGTTATGGAGCTGTATGAATGAATGGTGTTAATGATACTGAAAACACATATTTTAATAAACACAATGTTTATTAAAAGTGTCCAACGCAAACACAGTTTGATACCTTTAGATGGTGCTGGCTCCTTCACAGCCTCTGCAGGCTTCTTCACAGCCTCTGCAGGCTTCTTCACGGCCTCTGCCGGCTTCTTCACAGCCTCTGCAGGCTTCTTCACAGCCTCTGCAGGCTTCTTCTCCGGGCTCTTCTGAGCTTCCGGGACTTAAAAGAAACTTACTCTGTTAGCCTTGCACTGCATTAGCCAAGCACCAGTTAAGAGAAGCATCATGCATTTGCATGAATAGAGAAGAAGCAATACTGACAAAGATGTAATGGATAAATGCAAACAGTGACCATAGTAGCTACTGCATACAAGACGATATTTAGTGTACAAGAAACTTACTCTGTTAGCCTTGCACTGCATTAGCCAAGCACCAGTTAAGAGACGCATCATGCATTTGCATGAATACAGAAGAAGCAATACTGACAAAGAAGTAACTGGATAAATGCAAACAGTAGACCATAGTAGCTACTGCATACAAGACAATATTTAATGTATGGGAAACTTACTCTGTTAGCCTTGCACTGCATTAACCAAGCACCAGTTAAGAGAAGCATCATGCATTTGCATGAATAGAGAGGAAGCACTACTGGCAAAGATGTAATGGATAAATGCAAACAGTAGACCATAGTAGCTACTGCATATAAGACAATATTTAATGTAGAGATAAGCACGAAAACTAGTGCACTACTAGACAATATTTACAGTAAAACATGAAGAGGCAACAGATTCAAAGAGCAAACGCAAGGCTGCATTTACAACCATGTAGACAGGACTACATGGTTGAAGAGTTTAGTAGCAGACACACGGACAAAAGTACAAATGAATTTGCCAGGAACAGAGCGGCAGGCAGGACAGGACAGGAATGCATTGCAGTACCTTTGGTTGGCACTTCCTCTCTCATTCCTATTTTCTTGGTTTCTACCGCCTCCTCCACTGGAACCCTGGGAACTGGACGGGACAAAAAGAAACACATTCAGCATCATCTCAACATTACAGGACCATGGAGAATCATCAGTCAACTGCACACATAGGCGTTACAAGGACGCCTGCTGTATGTCGATGATGTCAACTGAGACTATCTTTGCGCAAAGGCCTTTGTGTCATATCGTTGCTGGCGTTTTGAGCTTGTCGATCTGCTACTTTTTCTAATTTTGAATTTAAATCCTGAAAAGCAACAAGTTTTGGACATAAAAATATACAGTATGTTACTGTTCTACCTTATGTAGTGCACCTGCTGCTATCCTCACATTATTGCTGCACCTCATGTCTAACCTCTTGTACATACCTGTTACTATTTACTTTACTTACGGTATACTGTAGTGTATATGTATATCTTTGATTTATTTTTCACCTGTTTCTCTCCTGTGCTTTTTCTCCTTGCTCTTTCCACTACGTCTATCCTTCCTCCCTTTGTCTGAAAGCTACAAAATGATGTACAGTATGCTTCCTTGCACCGATAAAGAATTTCAACCACTTCTTAACACCTGTAAACGTGTGATGTGATAATAAAGCAGATTCTGACACATAGGTGTTAGAAGAAGAAGCAGTAATGTTGGGTCAACAACAAACTGTTTCTGAAGCTGCGAACACACAACAGACAGACTGGATGAACGTGGACGTGACACATACACACACACACACACACACACACACACACACACACACACACACACACACACACACACACACATAAAGAGAGAGCCAGGGTTCAAGATTATATCTCCAAGAATGGCTCAATACAGTTAGAGACAAACACTCACACTTAAACACACTGAGGAGTACTCTAAAGACATCCCTATGAATGATCAGATACCTTTAGCTGTGGACACCTGTGTTACCGTCTCTTCTGTCCAGCTTTGGTACTCTACTGAATGACCAAGATGACACAACATGAGTTGGTACACAATGATGGAAACATCTTTAATCCACTGGTTCTCAAAATGGGGTCCAGGGGGCACTTAGGCACGTTTTACTGGGGTCACTTAGGGGGTCCCCAATAAAACGAGGTACAGTTTAGCCACTTACTGTAAGCCCCATTTGATTAGATGTTTTTAAAGGATTTACACCATGAATTTAAAAAATAATAATAATATTTAATATCATATTGTTTATGTCCCTCAAACGTTTTTCAAAAGGTTTGAGCCTAAATCAAGCCTCAGATATACTCATTCCAACTAACTTCTCTCTGGCTTATAAAGCACTTTCACCTGCAATACCACATTGTCCTGTTTGGCACGGGGACGTGGCGTGACGTCACGTCAGGGTGCAAATCAGTTTGGCCTGTTTTGAGACCAATTTACAGAAAACCCTAGATTTTCTGTGAAAGTCTGAGTGTTCAAAATGTGTTTTTTTGGGGGATAGAAGAGAGGTAGGGGAGACCAAAAACACACAAAAAAGAAGAAAAATGCATGGTGTAGTCCCTTTAAATAGACGATCTACAAGCTCACGACTCGCCGCATCGCGACGCGTCATGAGCTTGTAGATTGGCTATTTTAAAAAACTGTTATAAAATATTGACGAATGTTGGCCAATCTTCTCTTATGGGGGTCCCTGGCACAAAAGCTTTTCAGATGGGGGTCCGTGACCAAATCCATATCAATTTGGGGGTTCCCCGACATGAAGATGTTTTGAGAACCACTGGTTAAATCATCCCCCCCGTCAGCCGGAGGACATTAACACGACTCACAAGTGACAAGACGACACAAGACATAAACAACATGAGTGTGATTGCGTCAGTGACTGTTGTTGGACACAATGATAAGACAGACAGAAGATGTTTAAAGTGGACATAAAGGACACACAAACACGACAATGTCACTCTGTGGACCACATGCACAGTTAAACACATCACCACTGTAATGTAACACCCACAATGACGATTACAAACAAACCATGATCCATTATGTTATGAGGAATATTAGATTATAGGCAGATTTGGGCAAAAGTATCAAAATGTCCCTTGAGCACTTAAACCCTATACACCCTATTGAGAGTCCCCCAGGGGTCTATACTAAGCCCCCCTGCCTCCTTTTCCCACCGCTACATCAAATTTCTTTGGCGAAAATAGCCGTGTAGCTTGTAGATCTGCTATATTCACCAAAAGCTATTTTGACGTGGCCGGAATAAGGGCGCTAGGGTTTAAAGGACGACTTCACCCATTTTCAACCTTTCTAATAGGTCCTCACTAATGAAAATGGTACCATTTTGTTCTACTCAGTCTGTGTTTCAGTGTGGGCTGTGGACAGTTCAGAAACCCATCTACCAGTGACATCATTGATGGGGAATCCAAGCTAATAGAAACTACAGGCTTTCTATTCCTGGAAAGTTGCAATGCAATAATAGAAGCCATTGTTCTCGCTAAATCTAAATCTAAATAAAAACATATCCTGCCTAACGATGATGTCACTGGTAGACAGGTTTCTGAACTGTCCACAGTCCTCCTCTGAGACACAGACCGAGTAGAAAAAGATTGTACCATTTTATCATGAGCATTAGCGAGGACCTATTATATGAAGATAGGTTGAAAATGGGTGAAGTCGTCGTTTAAATTGTTAAAGGTTTAATCATTTCTCATTATTTCTTTCTTTCCACCGTTTAATAATACTGTACTACAGCATCACCAGCTGTAGTTATCACATTTCATCACGTCATGGCTGATTATGACGTCATGGTTTCATCATGACATCACGTGCTAACAGTATGTACTACATACAGTATGTAGTGTTTTTGCCAAGGTCTGTTTAGTTTGGGTGGAGGATGATGGAGAGAATGAGGATGGGGTTGTTAAACACATTATTCTACCTCTCTGCTCCACCTCCTCTTCATACTCATAGGAAAGCACCGCAGATTCTGCAATGGACAGCATTTAGGTTGAGATCTGTGGTCGCTTTGCTCAGTGGTCATTGGTTTATAGTTCTATAGCTAAATATTAAGTTTAACCCATTCAATTCGGGAACGCATATAATGTGACATTTTACATTTTTAGCTATAACCATTATTTTATATTTGGGCTATTCAGAAATAGCAGATATACAAGCTTATAGAGCTCATATGAGCTTGTAGTTCTGCATATATTGCAAATTTTCATGATAAAAAAAAATCAGCAGATCTAAAAAAGTAGCAGATATACAAGCTCATAGCGCCGCACCGAGTGCCGCACTATGAGCTTGTATATCTGCTACTTTTTTAATAGCCAAAGAAATCTAAAATGACACAGATGCGTTCCCGGCTTTAATGGGTTAAGCTATCTAGGAGGATAAGGTAGATTGATAAATAAGTGGTGTTAGTCAATGTACCTCTCTGTGTCTGTTCCCTTTGTTCTTCATATTGATAGAACTCAGTTGATTCTTTAAAAGACAGGCCAGACAATGTTACATAAACACAAGTTTGATATAGAAGGTTGATATTTACATTGTAAGTGATATGTGTTGTTCTGGTTAAAACTACGTTTTCTTTTGTTTTTGTTAAAAGGTTAAAGCTTTATATTGTGATAGTAATCATCGCTATAGAGTGTTTGTTCAGCAACAGGGGGTATCCCCATCTCTCCAGCTCTTTAACACGTGTTCAGGTGGGGACACCAATTTCATCCAATCAGGAGAGAGAACCCATTTATCCGGTTTCTTTGTTTCATCACTTCCAATTTCATCTCGTATCCTGTATGAGTTCTCTCTCCTGATTGGATTAAACTGGTATTCTGACCTGAAATGTATCTTCTGTTTACTAAAGAGCTGGAGAGACATGGAGACCCCTGTTACTGAACAAATAAACACTGTATAGCAATGAATACTATCAGAATATAGGGCTGAGGGGTTATAAATACTGACTCCCTGTCTTACCTTGAATAGCAACTGATGCAGCCATTTCAGGCCTCTTTACTGAAGAGTCTGGAACAGCTACAAAGTATTGAACAAGGTTTATTTAATATAGTCTACTAAACCAAAACACATCACTTTCCTTTTGCTATTGAGGCAGAATAAATAATAAAGACAGCATGTTGTAACTGTATAATTAAAAGTATTAAAAATTGATTAGTGATAATTATCATTTTAACTATTCATTGTTAAGCGTATACTGCACCTAAAACATAAAGCTGTAGTTTTTTGTTTGTTTGTTTTTGAAGATTGCATTAATGCAATTTTTTAATACATGTTAGTGTCAAATTGTTTGTGGATTAAAAAAGGCAGAAAACAAAAGACAAACTTACTCATGGGGAGCCTTGCTAGTTCAATTTCTGTGAAAAGGAAACATTGAACATATTACACTTATGATATGACACACACACACACACACACACACACACACACACACACACACACACACACACACACACACACACACACACACACACACACACACACACACACACACACACACACACACAAATAAATAGCTGTTTCCCCCTGGACAATCAGGCCAGGGAGAAGAAAAATATATGCACTCAACACACTTATGTACCTACACACGATAAAGAAACCTTGAAAACACACACGCACACGCGCACGCACACACACACACACACACACACACACACACACACACGCACACACACACACACACGCACGGTACCTTTGCCCGACAAATAAAGCTCAGCAGTGCTCTTAGCCTCTCCTCTGGGCTCCAGCCTCACAATGACTGAGTACACGCCTAGAAGAGATTAGTAACGAAGAAGATGTGTTTTAACACAGGGGAGAAAATGTTCACAGAGGAGAAAGAGTCCAGAGAAAACAACACACTGCCTGGGGGTGTTGGACGCAGCAGCACCCTTTACACACCTTCGTCATCGGTGGACACGTTTCTGATGATCATGAAATGCCTTCTCCCCTCGCTGGTGAAGTTGTACTTGGGACTCTCCTTCAGCTCCCACGTGTCCTTGTACCACGACACGATCGCATTGTCAAAGGACACCTCGCACTCAAAGGTGGCCGACTGGCGCTCGTTCACCTCGATGTTGTGGATGCGTTTGGTGAAATGAATTTGTTCAGCTAAGAAACAGATAAACAATGGTTTCAATGGTAAATGTGTTGGTCGGCTCTCCCCAAGCTGGAGGATGTATGAAAAAAATGTCTTGAATGTTTTTTTTTAAATTTTGGTAAAACATCCCATGAAAACCAAGGTTATTATAGGCAACTAAAACTAATTAAATAACAAAAAAAATGTTTAAAGCTGCACTATGTAACTTTCCTCTTCTAGCCTGGATTTGAACACTGGTTTCTAAATTTTCTAAGTTTCTGAACGTTTTACCATTGAGCTAATAGAGAATTGGATCTTGACCATCAGGTCAAATTTGTGTCAGATCCTGTGTCTAGGTGAGACATGATCTTTGACCTGATCGAAATGTCTCAATAGAAGAGCAGGGAGACAAAATGATAAGAATTGTGTACGTTATATGGTATTAACATACTCTACCATACAGATTGGACAAAACGTTTATTAAATTCATAAAAAGTGCCGCTTTAACTGAAAAAAGGCGACACAAAAAAAGATAACTAGCTGAAACTGTATTGTGTTTACAAAACTAATATTCATCTTTGTCAATTTAAAATCTAGTATTTTGGGAGGATACGAAATATCCCTTCTTTTTTTTTTGTTGCTGTGCCACTTTTAACAGTGAATATTTTTTTTCAAATATGATGTTTTTGAATCTCGTCCCTGACAAAAATGTAATACAACTAAGCCTTTACAGTAAAATAAAACTAAATAAAATTAAAATAGTAAACTCACTTAAAAAAAACGAAACAAAAAGTCAAAAGTAAATTAAAAATAAAAGTATAATAACCTTGATGTCAACAAGCGATGGGGTTAGAATGCAATGTGTTGATGATGATTATGAATTATGAATGGTTTGGGTTTTCAGTTGGCGGGGGTTAATGTCAAGATGGACAAACGGGTTGATGGCATGATGATAATGACGATGATGAGGATGATTATGATGATGATGATGGTTTGAAACTTTGCTTAGATCACCCAGTAAGCGGAGAGGCATTTAAAGAGAGTTACGGCAAATGGAAGACCACTCCACAATGAAAAGACGGAGGAGGCGTACAAGAACGAGAACGCCAATCCAAAGTCTTCTCCATTAGTGTGACACTTTTGGATGCTGGTAGTTTTGTCAAGAGGTTAGTAAGAAGGGTTTTGGAACACGTCTAAGAAGACATACAAACCTTCCACCCAGAGGTCCGCGGAGGACTTGAGGTTCTTGTAGCAGCAGGTGTACGTGCCTTGATCCTCAGGCTTCACGTCCCTAATCACCAGCTTGTGAACCTTGTGCTTGACCTCCGACGTGAACCTGCCTTTCATCTCTATCTGTTTGCCGTTCTTAAACCACTGAGTCTGAACGTTAGGGATGGACAACTGACAAGACAGTGTGCACGGCTGGCCCTCCTTACCCTGTGTGTCCTGCAGGTGGCGCTCGACCTCCACTTCTGAAAGACACAAGCAAACGAACCAACGAGACATTTCTGTTAGTAGTGGTGACCACTTGACCGAATACTGCTGTAAAGGCAAAGATATTATAGGCATCGATTCTGTATAGGCAAAATTCAACAGAACATTGCACTATTCATTTGCCATGGGGAAGGTGGTAGAGCAGATTAAATATAATATAATATAAATTATTTCTATTATTATTATTATTATTAGTCCAGCTCCCATTTCGGCACAGATCTTGCGATATTTCAGCAGCCCCTGGACATGATTTCGTCCGTTACTTGCAATAGTCTAGGCTTCCTCTTTTTTTTGGCCAGTCTTCTTTTTTGGGGGGCCAGGCATTTGGTGGCAATAATTTGATGGTAGGTCTCCTACCGGAACCGCTGCCTACCGGTCCGCTGGTCATCAAATTATTGGGTTAGGAATGCGTCAAAAACTAAAAAATAGACATGAATTCAAGTCTCCATGGGGTGACTAATGGATAAACAAAAAGTCATTTTGGGGGTGAACTATCCCTTTAAGCTGGGCCTGTAGAGTTCTATAGATACTGACCCATCACAGTGAGCTTGGCACTGGAGATGTGTGGTCCGCACACCACCCGGTAGTTGCCCTGGTCCTTGGCCTGGCAGTCTTTGATCTTCAGCAGGTGACGGTCGTCAACGATGCTGATGGCATACTTGTCGCCGGTGTCCAGTTTCTGGGTGCCCTTGTACCAGGACAGGGTGATCTCCGGGTAGTTGATCTTCACCTCGCACTCAAACACAGCCTCCTTGTTGGTGAAGGTAGACTGGTCTGAGATGTCTTTCACCACCGTCACAGGCTGCAAAGGGACCACACAAATTATAATAATTATCATCATTTGGTTTGAATAAATACGTCTGAGACATGAAGTTTACGGGTGAGAGCTGCAAATTTATATTTGTGTCATGCTTTAAATGTGTTTACTATTATTGTCGGGGCATTTGCTGCAGTAGGCTACATTTGCACATACCTGTAATTTGCCTTCTGCATTTAACCATCCTAACTATTAGGAGCAGAGGACATATACAATACATACATAGTAAAACATGGCTCAAGCCTGAAGCTCATGTTTCAATTTCTCCCCTGAGCAAGCAGGCATATGCTTTATTAGCTCAGTGGTAAACATTTCAATAGAAAGGTTTCTGGGCAGCAGTTTGTTCCCTTCAGCAGTGTCTTGGTGAACTGACCTCGGTGCGTTCCATCCTCTTCTGTAGGTCAGCCACAAGTCTGGCCATGTCCTCATCAGACTCCCTGTCTGCACGCTCCACTTCCTACACAACACATGAACAGCAACCATTGAAACACTACACAACACAACACAACAACTGCAACAACACTGAACCACAGCACATCTACACAACACAACAACTAGAACACAACTAGCCCAGTCACAATTATTACATAATCGCCTGACTCACAATGACTCACAATTATTTGATATAATCACTATTGTTTTTGCATAATTGGAAGAATCACTTCCACTCATCTGTACAATTAGTAATTAATCTGTTGAAAAATGTTAGTATATTTTAAAACATTCTCAAAAATAAAGCTATTTCCGCAATTGTTTAAAACATTTTGAAAGTATACAATTCTTAAATATATGGCTAGTTTTGGCCATGTTACATTATTTATTTTGATTATTGGTACCAGTCATCGCCAGTCATTTCTTTCTTTAAGTTATTTGTCATATCTGCCCGTGCAATTTTTATTGCCTAACTAGTCCTAACTAGAACGCCTTTGTCTTGAGAGCAGGTTAATGACATTAGACAGACATCTAATGTTTTAGATGTCTGTAGATGTTTGCTATCTGAGTGTTATTTTGCTAATTTAGAATCATTGATAACCTGATATCCTATAGTTCAAATGTACAAAATGTCATTCAGAAAGCATGGTATTTTGACAAATGCTAAGTTCATTGTTTACCTGGTATCTTTCAATTTGTAGGATTATTTACCTTGTATCAACTAGAGTTAAATTAACACCAGAGAAATGCATAAATTGTAAATTGATAGTGTTTACCGGTCTTCCACTTTCTTCAGCTTTCTCCTTCTTCAGAAACTCGATGGCCTGCAGCAGGCCTCTGTAGTCAGTGATGCCGTACATGCGGGCATATTTCTCATACTCTTTGGGGTCCACATTCCTCAACAACTCCACAATGTCAATGTCCTTCTCCTCCTGTGGACTCTTCTGCTTGGATGGAGTCCTGAGGACAGAAGATAGAGGACACAGGACATCAGCTCAAAGTTCTTTAAACTAGCCGATCTACAAGCTCACAACACATCTTCAAAAAGATCTTGAAAAGAAAAAGTAAAATATTTGGAATATATGGGGGTCTGCAGAGAAATACATTAATTTGAGAATCCTTGACATGCAAATGTTTGAGAACTGGTTTAAACAATGATTGAAACAAATTGGAAGCAAGCCCAAATAACTACACTTTAAAAACAAGCCCAGAAAACCGCAACCCGTAACTACCAATATTTACAAGCAACTTTACAGAAAAACAAGCCCAAAGTCACTTATAATAAACAGACATGGCAACACTGACTCAGACGTTGGCTGAGGACGAGTCTCTACAAACCCCTCTGTCCCCCTCTAGTGGCCAAAAACACAAAAACACAGATTCAACCAGCATGACGTTCTCACTTCTTCAGCTTGGCTCTGAGGTCTCCCTCCTGCGAGCCCGCGTCTTTCTTTTCCTCGACGTGCATGTCCGTGCTGCATTCAATCTCTCCGTGTTTGTTGGAGGCCACACATCTGTACTGTCCAGAGTCAGACTTGGTCACTTCTTTGATCTCCAGCTTGGCCTCCTGGCCCTTCTGCTCCATGGAGATACGACCGCCGTGGGTGATCTGTCTCCATTTACCCTTCATCCACTTCACACTGGGGATGGGCTCGCCTCCTACTTTAGCGATGAAGGTGGCCGTGCCCTCTGTGAAACACCACAAGGATTGTAAGCAGGGATGCACCATCAATCGGTCATTATAACGGTATCGGCCATTATCGATACATCAATTTACAGATATTTTGTTTTAATATTAAATAGTAATAGCAATAGAAAACGTATTCCGTAAACTGTAATGATCTGGGATATTTGGCCCCCAGTAACAGCAGACAGAGTAACTCACTCTCGGTGACAGTGGTAGTTTTAGGCTCCTCAATAAAGAACAGACTGTCTGTTTTCTTGACTGGAGCCGCGGCAGGAGTCTCCTTAGGTGCCGGAGCCACACCTGCTTTCTCTGCAACACAACATGCACAATATTAGAGCCTACCCACTTGTATGTGCCTTGCTCAAGGCACAGGATGCCTAGCGTCTCTATTTTGAAAAAGCCATTATAGGCAAACACAATTCCTTAAAAATAAAATAAAAAAAGTAACACGCGCACGCACGCACACACACACACACACACACACACACACACACACACACACACACTCTAAGTCTAGATACTGTATAATAATGAAAAAAGCCCTTTATTTGAGAGGTACAGTCTAATAGATGCTAGTACTGTATTTTAATTACTGTACTGTAATTTTGAGTTACTTTTTACTTAACTAGAGTATTTCCAATTTGCCATACTTGTATCCACTACATCTCAGAGGCAAATATTGTACTTTTACTCCACTTGAATTATTTTGAAAACTTCAGTTACTAGTTACTTTGCAGATATAAATGACTATATTATAAAACATACATTAACCACTTTAGCCCTATTTTATACCTAGGCTATTTGAAAATAGCCGATCTACAAGCTCACAACGCGTCGCATCGCGAGGCGTTGTGAGCTTATAGATCGGCTATTTTCAAGCATTAGTACTTTTACTCTTGGTATTTAAGTATATTTTGATGCAAATACTTTTGTACTTTTTACTCAAGTTTTTAACACAGGCCTTTTTTACTTGTAACAGAGTATTTTTATATTGTGGTATTGCTACTTTTACTTAAACGTAAAATATCTGAGTACTTCTTCCACCACTGTCTACTCTTCTGTACCTTTCAGGGTGACTTTAGCCTTGCAGAACTCGCTGCCGGCCTCGTTGGAGGCCTTGCACAGGTAGTCCCCGGCATCGTGTTTGGATGCCTGGGTGAGCTCCAGACACGCTGTGCCTGCGGCGAAGGTGATTCTGGTGTTTCCGGCAGAGCTCAGCTCCTTCCTGTCCTTCATCCACAGGACCTTCAGAGGAGCGGTGCCAACCACGTGGCACCTCAGGCTCAACTTGTCCCCCTCGTCCACCGTCACCGGTTTGAGAGGGACGTCAAACACTGGAGGCTTCTTCACCTCTGCAAGGAGGACGGGACAAATGATGTGGTTAAAGGGATATTTCACTTTCAAAAATGTTTTGGGTCATTTGTATCGTCTACTCAAGCTTTTGTGAGCACCCCAGACTGTTTTTAAGTTGCTTGATTCAGTATTAAGATATTTGATATTCATTTCATCAGACACGCCCCGTTCCTATACAAACCCATTGTAACTTTTCCCAAAACAAAAAATACAATAAAAAGATTTAATAAAATAAAATAAAAAAGTAATCGAAAAAACACGGCCCCTCACGTATTAGGAGGGCAGTATGAGTCACCAGAACCAAGGACGGGTGTTTTCGATGAATCTAACATGTTAAAATGGAGTTTGTAGTTACAATGGGTTTGTATAGGAAAGGGGCGTGTCTGATCAAATTTATATCAAATATCTAAATACTGAATCAAGCAACTGTCTTAAAACTTAAAACTGTCTGGGCTGTTCACAAAAGCCTGAGTAGGCGTTAAGATGACCCTTTCTTAAAATAAAAGTGATGTAAGGTGGTGTAAGTGATATATACATTTTTGTTAACACAAGATGTAATTGTTAAAAGGTTAAAGCTCTATATTGTGATAGCAGTCATTGCTATAAAGAGTGTTTGTTCAGTTACAGGGGTCTCCCCGTCTCTCCAGCTCTTTAGTAAACAGAAACATTTTTTTCAAGGGGGTTGCCAATTTCATCCAATCAGGAGAGAGTTGAGTACTATTTATCAGCTTCACTTTTATAGTGTTCCAGTTTCAATGTTGTCTGTTAATTTTTTTTGTTTTATCACTTCCAAATTCACTGGTTTATCCTGGATCCTGAATGGGTTCTCTCCCCTGATTTTGAATATAATTGGTATCCCGACCTGAAAATGCATACTGTTTACTAAAGAGCTGGAGAGATGGGGAAACCCCTGATTACTATCAGAATATAGTGCTATTTAACACCTATTTTAACAAAATAAAACAATAATCACTTACTACACCTTTAAGGAGAGTTAAACCTCACTGCAAAATCACGTTTGCATTATGAATATGGGTGGTGAAATTGTTTAGAAATGCGTTAGCATAAGGAGCCAGAGTGATCAACACCTCACTACAACCCTTGGCGTGTGTTACTTTTACATAATAGAAATTATTTAGCTCAGCACAAATAATGTTATCACTGCAAAAGATAATGTCTAAGGACATTTCTACTAATGTGTGCTGCATTTCAGCACTTAATGAAAACAAGAATCAAGAGAATCAAGAACCAAGAATTAAGATTCAAGAATCATGGCTTTATTCTAAAGAGAACGAGCACATTTGAAGTCCATTATTGCCAGTAATTAATGCACATATTAACCACATGAACCCTAATGTGTTAGTGTGCCTAATCTGGCCATGTTATAAAAGATGAAGATTCAGCTAAAACAGCAGATCTACAAGTTTGAGATCCGCGAAACGTGACACCTTGTGAACTAGATTGTAACCTTGTAGATCGGCTATTTTCGGCAAAGAGATTTAGTGTAAAGGGGGGAAAAAAGGAGGGGACCCCAGGAGGACCCCGGTTCAACTGAAGAAGTATACATAGTAGGGTTTAAGTGGTTAACAGTGCAGTCCACCTACCTGTGACTCCCACGGAAATGTCACACGAGACCTTTCCGGCTTCGTTGGTGGCCAGACAGGTGTAGCTGCCACTGTCAGCCACCTGGCTGCCCTTGATGCACAGCACAGCCACATTGCTCTTGAAGCTGATGTCATATTTATCCGAGCTGTGGATCTCTGTGCTGCCCTTGTACCATTTGACATTAATGGGCTGGGAGCCGGCCACGCGGCCCTCAATCTTAACCAGTTTACCCTCTGTGTCCTCGATGTGCTCCGAGGGCTTTTTGGTGAATGAAGGAGGGTTCTTACGTTCTGGAAAGTGGAAAGGACAGCATGTTATAGGCATGCACGGTTAGTCGCTCATCATATCGGTATATCGGCAATATCTGCCTAAAGAAATGGTATCGAACTGATATCCGAAAGATATTAGCGTTTTTTGGTTAATATTTAGACTTTTGTGTTGATGAAGGCTGCAGATTCAGTCAGTGTTTTCTGGGGAAGCTTTCAAAAGGGTCAACAAGTTGGAGAAAATGTTCAAATATGTCCATCAGTAGGCCTCAGTGTTAATTTTGTTGACTAAGATTTTGATATTTAGTCGACTAAGACTAGACTAAGGCTAAACAATTTCAGATAACTAAAATAGGACTAAAACTAAAAGGTGTGTTATTCAAAAGACTAAGACTAAGACTAAATCGTAATTTGCTGTCAAAATTAACATTAGTAGGCCTAATAAATCAGGTAATAAGAATACAATCTTTTTTCTTGTTTTTTGTCTGCATTACTGTATAACAGGTGCAAGGTAAACCCTGCTGGAAACGTGTGCTGCAATATTGGTATCGGTAATAATCGGATATCGGCCGAAATTTCAATACCGTGCATATGCAGCATGTTACTGTTTTGTGACAGAATTCTAGCAATCATCAAAAGAAGCAGGCCCACAACAACAACACCTCCACCACCACCACCAACATGGCCATTCACCATTCAGACACCACATTCACAGGACAGGGCCAGAAAGACATTTTGAATGACCTCACAGAGGTCACACGCTGATACCTTTGACAGTCACTTCGGACGAACAAGAGTCCTTGCCCATGTCGTTAGAGGCATGGCAGAAGTATGTCCCCGTGTCGCCTTTGTCTGCCTTCACAATGGTGAGGTGGGCGGCGTTATCCACGCACGTCATCTTATAATTGCCGCCAGAGCGGATGTCTTTGTGGTCCTTGGACCACGTGACTTTAATGGGGGCGGAGCCCGTCATGTGGCAGTCCAGCTCAATGCTGTCGCCCACCGTCACTTCCTTTGGCGACAACTTCCTGTCAAAGACCGGTGCGTACCGTGGTTCTGCAGGGTCCGGTTTTTAAAAAGAATCGGGGAGGAAAAGGATAAGGATAAAGAACAGAACTTTAGGTGAGAAACAGAAAGGTGGTGTCTGAAATTCACCATTAGAGAAGTATTACGTTAATATTATTAGGTAAACAGTGCATTTCCCTCTGATGCTCAGAGGGAAAGACACAAGTTTTTTATTTAAAATAAGCGTGTGCTGAATTATTCTAATGCTTTGAAGAATAAACTGTAGCGTGTTTTTTTTAAGACCGCTGTTTGTCAAGATCTGGTCCGGGGACCACGAGGGGTCCAAATGCAACCCCTTACGAGTCTGAAACTCAGAGAGTGTACAAATGGAACCAAATGTGCACCCTTGGTTCCATTTGTACACTCTCAGAGTTAAATTTACATTTTACAGTGTAGATTGGGTTCCCAGAGAATTAGATATCAAGTGGCGGTCTGTGGCCTAATGCATATCAAACTGGGGGTCCTTGAAATGTAAAAGAATCACTATTTTTTAGACATGAACAGACCTTGCAGAGTGAGCTTGGCTCTGCAGGAGACAGTGCCCACACTGTTAGTGGCGACACAGCTGTACTCCCCAGAGTGTTTCATCTGGCCACGGCTGATCTCCAGCGCTGCCGTGTTATCGTCGTACGACATGGAGAACTCGGCGCCCTGGCTCAAAGGCACGCCATCCTTCGTCCAAGAAACCTCGATGGGCGAGGAGCCCGCAACGCGACACTCAAAACGGACCAGCTGGCCCTCAGTCTGCTGCAGACTGGTGATTTTCTTAGGGAAGGTCGGCGGCGTTTTAGCCTCTGGAATAAGGAGGAGGATGTGATTAAAAAATAAAATAAAACAAAATAAAATAAAATAAAATAAAATAAAATAAAATAAAATAAAATAAAATAAAATAAAATAAAATAAAATAAAATAAAATAAAATAAAATAAAATAAAATAAAATAAAGTCCTTAAATATGTAATTTTGGATATTAAAAAAAGAGTATTAAACACTAATGTTAAGAAGCTGCTAGATTGTATTGCCAGATAATTGTCTAGATGTAAGCGAGCGCATGTGAGCCTGACGGTGCTTCACCTTGGACACTGAGCTTGCAGGTGGAGGAGGCGGATCCGATATGGTTCTCTGCCTTGCAGGTGTACTCTCCGACGTCAGCCATGGCGGCTTTACTGAGCTTCAAAATGGCAACGCCCTTAGAGAACTCTATCTTACAGTTGGGGCTGGATCTCACTTTACCGTCCTCTTTGAACCAAGACACCTTGATCTCAGGTGTGCCGCCCACTTGGCATTTTAGGGCAACTGCATCTCCTGCAGTCACCTCCATGGCTTCCAAGCCCTCAATGAAATAGGGTGGTTCTACAGCGGCAGATCACACACCGTTCAGACAAAACACGAAAATACAGAATAACACACAGAAACAATCCATTGTTATCAGACAAAAACGAGCAAACCAACCTAGAATGGACACCGTGGCCTGGCATCTGTCCTTCCCAGCGTCATTGGACACCTCACAAGAGTACTTCCCGGCAGCCTCTTTGTCGTCGGTGCTCAGACACTCCAGCATACAGGCGCTTTCGGTGGTGGTGATGTTGTACTTATAAGAGGCAAAGAGCTGCTGGTCGTCTTTGTACCAGTTCACTGTGATCTTTGGGCTTCCGGTGTACGTGCACTCTAGAGTCAGTGGTTTTCCCTTCTCAACCGAGACATCCTTCAGTTTCTTAATGAAGCATGCTGGCTCTGAGTGACAATCAAAGACATTAGTTTAGTTAATACGATAGTTAATATAAGAACGTACATCATTTGAACAAATATTATTTGGGGAAGTTGTTAGATATTAGACTGACCTTTGACAGACAGGTTAACTTGACAGCTTTCCTTGCCAGCATCGTTAATGACCTGGCACGCGTATTCGCCAGCGTGGGACTTATCCACATTGAAAAGCTCCAGAGTGGCTTTGTTATCCTTCAAGGCAATGTCACAGGCAATGTCAGAGGAGATTCCAGGCACAATCTCCTTGGTTCCTTTGAACCATTTCACTTTGAGAGGGGCACTGCCTTTCACCAGGGCTGAAAATGTCACACTACCGCCTGCCATAGCTTCCACAGGCTGTGGCTGCACCACGAAAGACGCGGGCTCTGTTTGCAAAGACAAAGTAAGGGCTTTCAGAAGAAGGGTAACTGACAATGAACCAATTAATGACAACTTAATTAACAACTTCACTTACTGCCTCGCAACAAGAACAGCAACAACAACAACAACGACAGAAACAGCACAACCGACGATTACACTAACAACACAAGGACCCAAAGCAACAACATGATGATCTATTGCTTACTGACCTTTCACAATGAAAGAGCCACTGGTTTCACTGGATCCAGCCTGGTTGACGGCCCTGCATTTATACAGTCCAGAGTCTGACAACTTAAGAGTGGGCACCTTCAGTGTGCAGCTGTTGTCACTGAATGCAATCTCATAATTTGGCCCACTCTGTACCTCCGCTCCATCGTGGAACCATGAGATAGTGAATGGAGCCGTGCCAGACACTTTGCATTCCATTTCTCCGGCAATTCCGACAACAGTATTACAATCCTTCAACTGCCTTGAGAATGTCGGAGGTATGTGTTTATCTGTGTGGGAGGGAAATCAGTTATAACGAGGGCATCAGGCAACACACAGACACAAACATGAACATTGTTATACTGTCAGATCACACTGCATGTAGTATAGGAGTTGGACACCAACCTAGGACAACGAGGTTTATCTTACTCAGCTCCCTGCCAATCTCGTTTTTAACCTCAAATGTGTACTCTCCAGTGTCCACCCTCTCTGTAGAGAGGACCTTGAGGCTGGAGATCATCTTAGAGAAGGATATTTTGTATTTCATGCCAGTGGCCAGTTCAACCCCGTCCTTGAACCACTTAGGTATGAGCTCGGGTGATCCGCCCACTTTGACCTCTAGGGCGGCAATATCACCTGCAGTCACACTCAACGCGTCAGGCTTATCCACTATCTTAGCGGGTTCTGAAAATGAAGAGAACAGGGCAGAGAGAGTTCTTATAAAAACCTGCGAGACGAAAACACAGACACACACACACACTCAAAGAACTGCAAGAGAAGAGAGACACAATTAGATTTGGTCACAAACCTATAACAGTCAAGATAGCAAAACATTCCACATTGCCAGCATCGTTTTTGAGTTGGCAGGTGTATTTCCCTGCCGTGGTGAGATCAGCCTGAAACACTGTAAGAGTGACCTGGTTGTTATTAAAGGTGATTTTCCTGTTGTCACTGTCCCTGAGAATGTGATCCTTGTCCTGAACCCAGGACACAGTAATGGGCTCTGAGCCTTTTACTGTGGCGACAAGGGTCACCTCCTCCCCCATTATCACTGTCATGTTCGACAGTTTCTTCACGAATGATGGAGGTTCTGAAGAGAGGGAGAAAACAATGCATAGAGGCAAAGTCAGCAAGGTGACAAACTGACAAACCCGGAAAATCTACATCTACAACACTATTTTGATCAGATTTCTACTGACCTCTCAGTTTAACTGACGCTTGGCAGGTATCACTTCCTACACTGTTTGAGACTTTGCACTCGTACTCGGCGGCGTCCGAGGGTTCGAGTCCAATGATATGCAGCGTAGCCGAGCTGCCCTCGGCCACCATCTTATACTTCCTGCTCTCCATCAGAGGCTTTCTGTCTTTGAACCAGGTTACCTGGAATGGAGCCGTACCGTTCATCTCACAGTACAGACTCACATCTTTACCCTTCAGCCCTTCGACCGGCTGGGGCACTTTGGTGAAAGATGGAGGGTCTACAAGGAAATCGAAAAACCGTTTAGAGGCACAAAGGACAGACTAACCGTATTGAAATGTACCAATGTTGTCGCTCACTCTAAAGGTCTCAATGGTACGATGGCGCCCAAAGCTGGGTGGCCAACGCATCAGAGAGAGAGAGTGGAGAAAAAGAGTGAACTACCTTTAACGGTAAGAGTAGTGCTGCAGCTGACTTTGCCAGCATCATTTTGAGCTTCACAGGTGAAAACTCCATCATGGTCAAAGCTGGTGCTCAGCAGTTCCAGGACTGCCACAGAGTCAACGAATGATGTCCTGTAGTTGCCACCGTCCGTGACCTTATTGTCGTTTTTGTACCAGGTCATTGTCAGAGGAGCCGTGCCTTGGACTTTGCACTCCAGGCGAACCGGCTCACCCTGTTTCACAAACTTAGTGGCAGGGAGTTTCAGGACAAATTCAGGGCGTTCTGGAAAGCCAAAATGTAAATGTATTAGAAGGTAGAGGTGGCCGTTTAGTAGATATTAAACGACAAAAAAGGGAGAGGGTGGGCTAATGAGCTGAGGTGATGAGCTGAAGACAGTTTGTTAGCAGCAGGCAACACAAGGAAGACATTTAGGGGGGAAACGGGAGTTCTAAGGAGTCGAGGAAAACCTCACACCCAGTTTTAGAACAGAAACGCGTGAGATGAAGGTGAAGATGAAGCAAGAGTGTTGACGTTGAAGGAAGATAGTAAACCAGACCTTTGACCGTCAGGTCGGCACTGCAGCGTGCAGAGCCCGCGTCGTTGCTCACTTGACAAGAGTAGACCCCGCTCTGGGCCACGGCCACCGTGTAGAGATCTAAGAAACAGGACTGGCCCTCCAGTCCTGTGAAACAAGCCGGTCCGGCCATGAGCTCTGTGTCGTCCTTAAACCACTTCACCATGAACGGAGCCGTTCCTTTAAACGTGGCTTTGAATCGTACGTTGGAGTTGGGCAGTGCGGCCTGCGACTCAGGCTGCAGCACAAAGCTGGGAGGTTCTGAAGTGGACAAGACGGAGTAAGTTATAAAGAGACACTCACCTTTCACTCCACACCTGTAGGGCTGATGGGGGAAATATTGACCAGTGATGCCTTACAGAGTACTAATCTAACCTTTGACCCTGAGCGATGCGCTGCATTCACAGTTTCCTGCTTTGTTGGTCAGTTTACAGGTATAGGAGCCTGCGTCCGAACGCTCCAGCTGTTCCATCTCGATTGAAACTGAGTTGTCCTGCTGGATGAGTTTGTGTTTTACACCACTGGTGATTTTGCTGCCATCTTTGTGCCACTCCACAGATATGGGCAGAGAGCCAGATATCTTACAACAAATCTGAACAAAGGAGCCCAATATCTCCTGCATGTCTGACAGTGGCTTGGTGAAGCTTGGAGGAATGACTTGCTCTGTTTGCACAAGAACCACAAATCCATTAGGACAACATTCAACATCACTAGAAAAATGACCATTTTGTTTTGTCTTCGCTGGAAAATAGCCGATCTACACGCTCACAACGTGTCGCTTGGTGACGTGTTGTGAGATTGTAGATCTGCTATTTTTTTGCTGAATTGGGACAAGTGGTTTATATAATGTAGTTTCACACCAACCTAAGACAACCAGTTTGACCGTGCAGCTGCAGGTACTGATGTGGTTGGCAACCTCAAACACATAGTCTCCTTGATCTTCCTTCTGAGCTGTCTGAATTTTCAGACTACTGACGTTCTTCTCAAAGCTCAGTTTGTGTTGCCTGATAGACTGAAGCTCTTTGCCGTCTTTCATCCATTTGACTCTGAGCTCAGGGGAGCCGGTCACCTTACAGTCCAAACTGACTGGGTCTCCGACTGTCACTTTTATAATCTCAGGTTTCTCTGTGATCTGAGGGGGTTCTATAATATAAAACAACATCTGTTATCTAACACAATAGCATGCCGAGGTTCTTCAAAATGATCTCTAAATCAGATGACGTACATCATTTCGGACTGACCAAAATGTCTGGATACTCATTCATTGAATGTTAAAGTCGAGCTCAAATAAAAAAACTAAAACACAAAGATAAGCTCAAATCTACCTTGCACCAAGAGGGCTGCAAAGCACTTGTCCTGCCCTGCTTCGTTTACCACCTGGCAGGTGTATTTCCCGCTGTGACCGGCCTCACAGGCAGGGATCCTGAGAGTGGCCACGTTGTTCTCAAACGTCCTCTCAATCTTAGAATCCTCCTGGATCCAGCTCTCGTCTTTTTGCCATTGTACAGAGAGAGTGGGAGAGCCCTTCACCATGCACTGAAACTCTGCCATTTTGCCCAGAACTGTGGCAGCGTTCTCAATCCTCTTGGTAAACGATGGTGGTTCTAACATGAAACCAATTAAATATTAATAACAGTGGTTGTTTCTTTTACCAAGTGCTGAATGTAAAATCAAATTATCTACTCGTATATCGTTGCTGTCGGCAGAAACCTTGTATGACCATATTTCAACGTTTGAAGTTATTTTCTTTTTTAATAATGCCCTACTTTGTCGTATAAGAGTGTCGTGCAAAAAATAGCAAAAATAGCCGATCAACAAGCTCACAGTGCATCGTGAACTTGTAGATCTGCTATTTTTGCTATTCAAATAAATGTCTCTATAAATATTGAACCAATGAAAAGTATTAACTTATTTATTGTGAATAAATAATAACTACATTGGATCCATTTGAACATAGGTTTTTTATTTCTATTTCCTGAAAAGTTAAGTATTTGGACATACAAGGTTTCCATCCGACAGACGATACATATGTAAACAAACCAACCTTTGATGCCTAGCGTTGCTTTACACGCGCAGCTTCCCACCTCGTTTGCAGCTGTACACTGATACTCGCCTATATCTACGCTGTCACATTTTTGTACCTCTAGAGCAATGGTGCTGTTGAGCTGGGAGACGGTGTGCTTGGCACTGGGTTTAAGCTCCTTGGTGTCTTTGTGCCATGTTATGTCAAACGGACCGGTACCGGCCACCTGACACTGAAATGAGGCACTGGAACCTCGGACAATATCAGCCGAGGACAGCTCTTTAACAAATGACGGAGGCTCTGAGATGACAGGAAACAGAGAGTTGTTACGAGTTTGTAGAGAACTGTGTTCTACAAATAAATGTTTAAAGTTGGTTTAAGTGATGTTTTTTCGTTTTTTGATAAAACAAACAGCTTTTTTGTAACTCTTGTGATAATCATTGCAAAAGAGTGTTTGTTCAGTAAGATGGGTCTTGCCGTCTCTCTTTAGTAAACAGGAAACAGGAAATATTCAGGTGGGTTCCAGTTCAGGAGAGTTAACCCATTTATCAATAATTTTGTCTGCTCATTTCTTTATTTCATCACTTTAATTTAATTTAACTTGTTTATCCTGTATCCTGTATGAGTTCTCTCTCCTGATTGGATAAAATTGGTATCCCAACCTGAAAATGTCATTTCTGTTTAGTGTTTACTAAAGAGCTGGAGAGACCTGTTACTGATTGCTAACAGAATATTATTTCCAAATTCAAAATACTATTTAACACTTATTTTTAAACCAAAAAACATATCACACCTTTAATAACTATGTATTTTATGCGGCAGTGGTTGAAACTACGGCACTATTATTTCTAAATGGATCTTATTGGTCCCATTAAACCAGTTGATGGCTCAACTAACCTTTGACTTTCAGTTCCATGCTGCAGCTCTCACTGCCCGCTTCATTGCGAGCCTCACAGTAGTACTGGCCCGTGTCTTTCATATCAGAAGCACTTATCTCCAGAGAGGCTACTGAGTTCACAAAGGACACCCTGTGCCTATCACTGGGACTGATCTCACAGCCCTCTCTGAACCAGCAGATGTCTATCTCAGGAGTCCCGGTCACCTGGCACTCAAACACTTTACTCTGACCGGGGCGCACCACCGACACTCGGTCAGGGGTGCGTACGAACTTAGGAGGGTCTACGAAATCAAATAAGACGACGGGGGAGAGGTGTCAGATGAAATAATTACATCAGAATAAACTGAATCTGTTAATCATTCATGAATAACACGTGAATGACCTTTGACAAAGAGCGTTGCCTGGCATGAGGTGGAACCGACATCATTGTTTATCTCACAGACATATTCTCCAGAGTCTGAACATTTAGCAAAGAACAGCTCCAGTGAACTGGAGGCGTTGTCCTTGATCACAGAGCAGTCGGAGCTGGAGAAAATCTCCTTTTTGTCTTTAAACCACTTAATGGTCAACGGTGGGGTGCCAGATACAAGGACATTAAACTGGACCTTTGATCCGGGTAAAACGTTCATTGAGTCTGGCTTTTCGAGAACACACGGTGGTTCTGTAAGGGGAAAAGACAATGGCAGTGACTGTCACAACTGTCAATATACAATATATAATATCGTCTCTGTCGGGTGGAAACCTCATTATGTCCAAAACTGTTACTTTTCAGGATTCAAATTACAAAAAACACAAAATGTTAGAAAATGGAGATAAGAGGTTTCTACCCGACAGCAACGATATAATATATAATATATAATATGAACGAGATGAATAGTGTTGTAACCTTTAACAAACAAGGTCCCGGAGCACTGGTCAGAGCCTGCTTTGTTTTGAGCCATGCAGGTGTAGCTTCCACCATCTTTACTGTGAAGATCAGAGATCTCCAGGCAAGCTACGTTTTCATAGAACGTGCATTTGAGTCTTTCGTCAGCCTGGATCTGTTTCTCATCTTTGTACCACTGTACACTTATAGGAAGAGAACCAGACACCAGGCAGTCCAGATGGGCAAACGATCCCTTGATACCCTCTGTTTGCTTCAGCTTTCTCGTGAAAGAGGGTGGCAATATTTGATCTAGCACAGAGAAATGAAGGTAGTCAGAGCAAAAATTCATTAACTTATCACAAAACATATTCATCACACGCAGATGGCTTCAACGGGTTCAAACGAATGAACTAACCTAGAACAGTGAGCGTGGCCTCACAGGAACTGAATCCGCCATCATTTGAAACCTCAAAGGTGTATTCACCATTGTCACTTTTCTCTGTTTTCAGAATCTTCAGAAGAGAGGAGGTATCTGTGCTCTGCACTTTATATCTCTGACCCGAGGTCAGCTCTTTGCCCTCCTTCAACCACCTGACCTTCAGGGGTTTAGTGCCTGAAAACCTGCATTCCATAGTAGCTGGGTCTCCCTGGGTTACACTGATGGACTGGGCCTCCTCTGTGATTTTAGCCGGCTCTGAGATGTCAAACAACACAGTCAACAAAGAGTCTCCCGTAGATCACTCAAATATATCCTAATAATAACTGATAGAGAGCCTAAGAACGGCCAGTGGTGGACAGTAACAAAGTACATGTGCAGTGTATTTTTTGATTATCTGTAAGTTACTACAGCATTTTTGTATTTATTTAGTTTGGAAGCTTATGACTTTCACTCCACTACTTTTAAAAGACAAATATCGTACTTTTCCCCTCTCAATTTCAACCTGATCTACAAGCTCACAACGTGTCACTAAGGGACACGTTGTGAGCTTGTATCTCAGCTATTTTCACTATTGTGGAGAGGTTTTGAAAATGTATGAATAAAAAGAAAAGCACATACTTTTGATTAAGTATTTCTAAGAGCAAGTACTCCAGTAATCTAACTGAAGTACAAATTCGAGTGAACAACTTTTACTTGTTAGTGGACAAATATTTGACATGGGAGTATCTATGCTTTGTCTCAACTACTGGGATCGAGTACTTTGTCCACCACTGGGAACGGCCTTTAGCTTAGCATCACAACCAACCTTTGACAGTCAACACAGCGGAGCATTTCTGGCTCCCGGCCGGGTTGTGAGCCTGGCAGGTGTATTTTCCACCATGCGTGGCCTGTGTGTTGGTAATACGCAGTAGAGCTGCCCTGTTTTCATACGTGATGTGAATGTGCTCGGCCTCTTTGAGCTCATGGTCGTCTTTAAGCCAGGTGATAGTCATGGGCTCGGAGCCCTTCAGCGTGCACTGCAGACTAACCTCCGTGCACGCCACGCAACTCACGTTCTCCAGCTTTTGGACAAATGACGGCGGTTCTAGAAGTGAACAGCAGCAAACACAGATGTCTGACTTCCACAACACTGGAGTATGTTGTATGAGCAAATCTCTTAAAAGAAATTTAGGGCAATAATTATGTAATATTTATCCAGTAGACGGTGCTTGTCAGTGTTGCCAAGTCTGGTTTTAACCGACTTTGGGCTTGTTTTGTTTTTTTCTTTTGTGCTTAAAACACAATTAACGGGTTGAGGGTCTTCTTTTAAAAATATGATCGGTTGTTGGGAAAATACAACAAACTACTGCTTATTTGACTTGTACGGTATCTATTTTCTAAATAGGTTTGCATGGGAATTTGCGGGAGGGTGAAGAAACACCTTTGATATCATTAGACTAGTTAGGGAACCACCACCCAATACATTACAGTTCATTCATGTGTTGCAACCCTGAATACAAGCGCCCTCTAGTGGATATAAATTACACAGCGCCCATCTAACTGCAGCAGCAAACCATGTATTTTGTAAACCAACCTTTCAGTGTTATTTGACAATCACAAGACACCTTTCCCACTTCATTGTCAACGGTACACTGGTACGTCCCCGCGTCCCCTGCCTCTACTGCCAGGACCTGCAGTGCCACCTGGCCATCCTTCACTGTGATCCTGTGTCTCTTATCGTTCCTAACCGGCTTGGCGTTCTTATGAAACGACACGGAGAACGGAGCCGAGCCGGAGACCTGGGCCTCCAGAATCACCTCCGAACCCTTAACCACATCCCTGGGCTCTAAGCTCCTCACAAACACCGGAGGCTCTGAGAGAAGAGAGCAGCCATGTCAGCTACTCATACACTAAGACAACCTTGGTGTAAAACACTATAGCACTTATACAATTAGCAGTGGTGGAAAGTAACTATGTACATTTGACTCAAGTACTGTACTCAAGAATAATTTTGAGGCACATTTACTTTACTTGAGTATTTCCAATTTCTTTTATACTTTATACTTCTACTCAGCTATATACATCTGAGGGCAAATATTATACTTTTTACTCCATTACAATTATTTGACAGCTTTAGTTAATAGTGACATATTGTATACTTGGTCTATTAAAAAATAGCCGATCTACAAGCTCACAATCTTTACTGTACAAGCCCACAGGCTCAAGATCAGCTATTTTCAAAAGAAATTGACACATTTTGGAGGGTATATTATTTTTACTTTGGTACTCTAAGTATATTTTGATGCCAATACTTTTGTACTTTTACTCAAGTAAAATCTTGAATACAGGACTTGTAGAGTATTTTTTATATTGTGCTATTGATACTTTTACCTGAGTAATAACAATCAGAGTACTTCTTCCACCACTGACAATTAGAAGAGAAATAATAACCCCGATATGAAGCTAAAAGTGAACAAACCTTTGACCGTCACTGTGCTGCTGGAGCGGTCACTGCCAGCCTCGCTGGACGCCACGCACACATAATCTCCACTATCCTCAACATTACAGTCCACTACCTCCAGGGAAGCCACAGAGTCTGCCACGGACATTCTATATTTGTGACTGTCACCGATGTCGATCTGGTTCTTAGACCATTTGAAGCTGATCACAGGGCTGCCTTTGGCCTTACACTCCAGTCTCAGAGTGCTGCCGCTGGTCACCAGCTTGGTCGCCTCGAGTTTTGTCACAAACACAGGAGGCTCTGAGAGTAAGAGGTTAACATCCGTTTGAGATCATTTTATGAGACATTCGTTAGCAAACACTTTTTTTGTCGAGCAAGTCAGAGACATTTCTACCTATTTCATCTTTGAAGAAGAAAACAACTAAGACATATCAGAGCATGTAAAAGACTTGGCACCTTTGACAAAGAGGACTGTGGTACAGTCCACCTTCCCAGCATCATTGGATACTTGGCATGTGTATTTGGCAGAGTCGCCAGGTTTCACTTTGTGAAGCTCCAGGGAGCTCGAAGAGGCGTCTTTCTTTATAAAACACGAGCCTCCAGTGGCAATCTCTTTGTCTTCTCTGAACCACTTAACAAGCAGTGGAGCCGTTCCAGTGAAGGCTGCTTTGAAGGTAACCGTGGTTGCCGGTATAACCTGCTGGTTGTCTGGTTTCACTGTGAAAACTGGGGGTTCTAGAAGCCATTAAGAAGACACTCCATGTTAGCATGAAATCATTTAGCTAGTCTACACAAGAAAGGGAGTAACATAATTATAAGGGAAAGGCAGGAGTATTCATAACCTTTGACATAGATTGTTCCACTGGTTTCCTTAAAGCCGGCAGAGTTGGTGGCTCTGCACATATACACTCCAGAGTCAGCCTTCTCCAGGCAAATGACTCGGAGCGTCGCAGAGCTATCCTTAAATTCAGGCTGGAACTTGGTGCCATGCTTAATCTCCTTGTCATCTTTAAACCAACTTATGGTCATGGGCTGAGACCCAGACACTTTACAGTCCATGGACACATCACTGCCAATGTTCCCATCCACTCTTTTCAGAGACTTTGTAAAAGACGGAGGCATTATGCGATCTGGTTATTGAAGAGAAAACACCTCATGAGTTATTAACTTCCAATGCCATAGTAGCTATTTATAATAAGAGATGTATTTAAAAAAAACACATCTGTAATTGCAGACCATAATACTACAACTGTGTTTGTTAATTACTATGATAAAATATATCTAATCATACAAAAGAAGTTAATATTAATAGCTCTGAATACGGATTAGTTCTGTAAAAGAGGAGGGTCTAACCTAAGACGGTAACTGAGCATGTGCACTGGTCCTTTCCAACTTTATTGGCCACATCCATCCTGTACTCAGATGTGTCTCCTTTTTCTGCAGTAAGAATCTTTAGGCTGGAAACATTGTCCTTGAGAGTCATTTTATATTTACGACCAGTTGTGATCTCCTTCCCGTCTTTAAACCATTTCACTTTAAGCTCTGGGCTTCCAGCGATTGTACACTCCAAGTTGGCTGAATCTCCTGCTGTCACACTGATGGACTCTGCAGGTTCTAAGACTCTGGCTGGTTCTGGGATGAGATAGAACCAGTTATGAAGAGTAAATAGCCTACATAAGGGAATACACTTTTGTTTGTTCGTTTTGTACGATGTCTATGCACACATATCTCAGTTGAAGTTATCTTCTGACCTTGCACGGTTAGAGTGGAGTCACATTTCTGCTGGCCAGCCTCATTCTCGGCTTGGCACGTGTACTTGCCACCGTGGCCGATGGCCACTACTGTAAACGAAAGGCTAGCGACGTTGTTGTCAAACTCCATCTTGACGTTTGGATCGTCATCTCTCAGTGTCTCAGAGTCTTTCATCCATTTAACAGTGATGGGAGCTGAGCCTTTTAGGGTTCCCTGCAGTTTCACTGGGTTTCCCAACACCGCAGTGGCACTGTCGACTCTCTTTGAAAATACTGGTGGCTCTGTACAAAACACATCATAATCAACAGACTGGGTCTAACGCATCATCAATCTATTTCATCTAGTGCTGCAACTATTAGAGAATATTCTATTGATTTATTTTTCACTCGATTCACCAAGAAGCAAGTTGAATCAATTAACCACTTAAGGTTTATTGTTTAATGTGGCATGACGGTGTCATGCAAAGATAGTAAAAACTGCCGATCTACAACCTCACAACGGGCTGCATTGCGACCCGTTGTGAGCTTGAGCTAGACTGGATATTTTCACTATTCTTAAAAGATTGTTTTTCAGATTTCCGCCTAGAATTACATGCCCAATATAGGGATGTTATTTTACTAGATTATCTGTGATTTGTATTAAATTGTGTATCTATAAAATCAATTAGTAATTGTTGTCCTACTAATTTCATCAATGTCAAACTAACCTTTCAGCTTGACCTGTGCCTTGGTGGTGACTTTACCCACACTGTTGGACACGACACACTGATAATCTCCCACATCGACACTTTCGAACGACTGGATCTCCAGCCTGGCGAGAGAATCCTGGGAAACGATCTTATATTTCGAATCGGTGGAGATGGCCTTCTTGTTTTTGAACCAGGCGATGTCGAAAGGAGCGCTGCCTGTGATCTCACACTGCAGCTGAGCAGCGGATCCCTTCACAGTCTCTACTGTCTGAAGCTCCTTTCTAATGGATGGAGGCTCTGAGAGTCGGGAGAACATGCATGATTACACAAGACCTTCACTGATCTCTCGCTGAATAATATGAATCGTTATATGGCTCTTTTCGACTACGATGCGTAACATAGAACCTTCCATGATAACCTGAAACCTTCCAGAAGCCATGAAGTTCTGTGTGACATTTTGTTTACGTTCCATTAAAACCAGAACCACCACTGAAAGGAGAGGCACGTCATAAGAAACGCCTCTATTATCTATTTTTATCAGTTTTATCAGTATATTCTGTTTGATTTAGTTGTTAACTATTTTCAAACATGTTCAAATATTTTTTTCTAATTGTGAAAATAGACGATCTAATAAGCTTGTAACTTGTAGATCGGCTATTTATTTTATTTTATTTTTACATTTCTGAAAAGCAGGAACCAAATTAGGTTCTGAGAACCTCATTTGAAACTCAGCATGTTATGGAAGCAAATCCAGAACCCATGAATAAGGCTTATTCTTGTAGTGGAAAAGAGCCATTATTGAACAGTGTCTGACTGACAAACCTTTAACAGCTATCTCTGTGTTGCAGCTTTCACTCCCTGCGTTATTTGACACCTCACATGTGTACTTTCCACTGTCTGTGACAATAAGATTGATGAACTCCAAAGTGGTGACGCCACCCTTGAGAGAGGTTTTGTATTTGTCTCCGTCACTGAGCTCTATCTCATTCCAGAACCAGTGAACGCGGAGTTCAGGCGATCCTTTGATGGAGCACTGCAGGCGTGCGGCTATGCCCTGTTTCCAAGTAATATTTGGGTCCATTTTCTTGGCAAACGAGGGGGGCTCTGAAAAGTGTGTTTTACCATTGTAAAAAAAAGAAAGAGAAAAGAGGAATCATTTAATCACCACGGTGAAAGGGTGAATTGTGGAAAAAACTAAATAAAGTGTGGAAAAACAAGTGTGAAAAAACAAAAGTGTTAAAGAAAGTGTGAAAGACAAAAGAAAGTATGAGAGATAAAAGAAAGTGTGAAAGACAAAAGTGTGAAAAAACAAAAGTGTGAAAAATTAAAGAAAGTGTGAAAAGGACAAAAGAAAGTATGAGAAACAAAAGAAAATGTTAAAGATAAAAGAAAGTATGGGAAACGAAAGAAAGTATGAAAGACAAAAGCAAAAGGAAGAGCAAGACAATAGCATTTAGCACCAGCACAGAAGAGCGCTTAAGAGCCTTAACTTCAGCATCACTTCATCAGCTCCTTTCAAGAGAACGGTGTTCATTAAAATCTGAAAATCAGCCAGAACTCCCACGAAAAATCTTACCTTGCACTGTCACCTGCGCCTCGCAGGTCGAACTGCCAGCCTCGTTTGTGGCTGTGCACGCGTATTTCCCAGAGTCCTTTACTTTGGACTTGGGTATCTCAAGAACGGCCACCTTGTCCTCAAAGGACATTTTGCAATCCATCGTTTGGTGGCACTTTTTGCCGTCTCTGGTCCAGGTGGTGGTGACACTCGTGTCCTCATCCACCTGGCACTCCAGCCTCAGCGGCTCATCCACCGCCACTGACAGTGACGCGATGGACTTCACGAAGCTGGGTTTGTTGATAACCCTGAGCTCGGTGCTGAAAGTAGCGGCTCCAACTTTGTTGGAGGCCTTACAGAGATACATACCCTGGTCACTCGTCTCAAGCTTTTTAATCTGAAGGGAACATTTGTTCTTTTCGCTTTTCATAACATAGTTTGCCCCTGAAGAGATGGCCATGTTGTCCTTGTGCCAGACAATCTCCATGGGCGAGGAACCAGTGAGCGAACACTGGAACAGAGCTTGTTTGCCGACAAATAGAGTCATTGGGTCTGGTTTCGATACAAATACCGGTGGATACATTTCTAAGGAGAGCAGGCAGAACAGCAGGCAGAACATCATGTAAATAGTAGGACACCACCATGTGCATATTGTAATGCATCAGCAAAATTACATGAAACAATACTTTACGACAACAAAAATCGTTATGTTGTGGGTCTTACCCGTCACAATGAGTGTGGCAGAACAGCTGTCGGTGCCGTACTGGTTAGTGGCCTTGCAGGTGTATTCTCCACTGTCCACCTTCATTGGTTTCACCACCTCCAGGGAGGAAGTGGTCTGGCGACTGATGATCCTGTATTTCTCGGTGTGTTTGAGCTCCTGCTCAGCCTTGTACCATCTGAAGGTGACGTTGGGGGCGTCCTCGATCTCACATTCAAACCTGGCAGCGCTGCCAACGTTGATCTCGATGGGGGCGATTTTTTGCTTGAAGACAGGTGGCACTGTGGCACGCACAGAGGAAATAAAAAGGACAAGTTAGTATTGAAGTGGGAGAATGTGTTTTTAGGTCATTTTTCTATGTATAATGAGAAACAGGAGCAGGGATGGTGGAATGTGACAACAATGGTGGGAGACATTCCAGGAGTGACTGTGGAGGAGAAAGATGGTGGGGTAAAATGGCTAAAAGACAGCGAGAACACCAGCCCCATTGGCCATTGATTGCACCGAAGCCATTTTGCCATGTGTGTATATTTATATACATTTAAATTAAAATGTAATTAATACTATTTAATTATTATTAATTATTTTGCCAGTTAACCAATTTCAACCTGGCTTCTGTTTTCAAACATTTAAAAAAGCCAAAATAGCAAGCACACAACGTGTCATGATCCGATGCATTGTGAGCTTTTAAGCCATTTTGCAATAGGGAGGTAGCAGCCAGAGGCTGAGGCAATTTGGGGGTCCTTGGCATGGAAAGGTTTGGGACCCCCTGCCCCGAACAAATAACATGGGGCTAGGTTCAGGCTGGGGGGAAAAAATGACACCATGACAGATTGAAATGCTGGAGGCATGCAAACCAATGCAACCCAGTGAAGTGAAGGGACCAAGAGTGACATGTGACATTTCATGGATGGAAAATAAAAACACAAGTTTTCATAGTATAGTGACCGTGAAAGGAACATGAAATGAAATGGAGCCTGTAGGCCAGTGTCATGACAGTCATATTAGCCAGATGCTTAGCTCTTGGAGACAGTTAAGCATTTGGTTTGACTCAGTTTCCGGCCTACAGGCTGGAGACCCTGCAGTGGTGTGGATGAGGTTCGCATAGTGAGTTAGTGCTATAGGAAGTGACCTGCCAGTGAACTCATGCTGTGCTGTGAGATGACACCGAGGGGAAACCTGTTGTCTCAAGGACACAACAGATCCTCGGTACGTGACTTATTAGTTCCAAAGTGAAGATAATTGCCTAATTTATGCCCTGTCATACAGTGGTGCGGACCGAAAACAGCCAATCAATAAGCGCACATATAGATCGGCTATTTTCGCGACACCATGATACAACAAAGTATAAATCGGGCTTTAGAATGATGAATGATGACAAGATAATTTTAGAAGGCCCATTATTCAAACCTCTGGAGACCACAGTGAGTGTCGAGGTTGTTGTCGTCTTGCCCACTTCATTCTCAGCCTCACAGACATATTCTCCTTGATGTTTCTCCTTGACAACTTTGTTGATTGTTAGTGTGTATGTGTCGTGATCTGTAGAACACTTGAACTCTTTGCCAGATTTCACCAATTGTCCGTTGAAAAACCAGTTCACCTGGGTGACATACTTAATGGTTGTGCTGAGGGTCATCTTACTGTCCTCCTCAATGGATACGTCCTCCAGAGAGGTGACTACAACAGGGTATTCTCTCTGTTCTGGTCTGGCCACTGTCATCACCTGTTTGAACGTCTCCTCCCTGTTTTCCCTCTGGACACTAATGTCCACAGACTGCTCTGTGGGGACAGGCGCAGGGGGGAGGGCGGTGGTGATGTCAGCGGCTCCTACGTCTCTCGCACGGCCTTTCGCCGACATGGACCTAACCTCCTGCCTGGAGACCTGCACTGACTGCTGGAACTCCATGTGGGATTCTGAAGACACTTTGACCACCTGGGAAAAGTCTGTCTGCTCCTTGGATTCCTGGACAACAAGCCGTTGTTCGGCTGTGACGGATTCATGAGCCATTTTAGATTGCGTTTTGAGAGCGGCGGCTTGAATCTTGACGGCAGTGAAGTCCACTGCGCTCTCTGCTACTCTCACAGTCTCCACCACAGATGACTGCATCTCTTTGGAGCGGGCTGAGCTGACCTGTGCTTTCTGAGGCTTGTCTATCTGCATGGTACCAGGCTGTTCTGATGTGAGAACATGCTGCTCCTGGTAAACCATAGCATGGAGAGCTGCCTGCAGTTCAGTCCTGAGGTCAGCCATCTGGGGGTATTTTCCCTCAAAAGCCAGTGTGATTTCCAAGGGGGCACCCGCTGTTGTGATGAGGTATGTAAACACGGAACATTTGGGCTCTTTCTGAACCTTGACTTCCTGTATCTGAGCTGCCTCTAACCTCCCGACAACATCAGCCAGTAACAGAGGCTGGTCGCGGGCCACAGCAGACTGCAGGGCATCTTTCAGCTGACGTTTGATATTCACACTTGATGCTTTGGGAATCTGAATCACAAAAGTCATCTCTTTGGGAAGTGCTGTGCTTTCTTTGGACTCTGAGGCCATCATGGACAGCTTAGGCTGTGTGGTGACACTAACTTTAGTTGACTCTGACTTAACAATCTCCTGAGAGAGCTCGCCCCTCAGAACTCGTTTTTCGTCCATCAGTATCGACTGTCTGACTGACTGACCCTCCTGGATCTGCACAGCAAAGTCCTGCTCCGCTGCTGCCAGAGGCACACTGCTCTCCGTAGACATTTCTTTCTCCTCTATCTGCACTTGCTCTGTGGGGACTTTGGGCTCAACAGCTGTCTGACAGGTAAATCTATCTACGGCTGTTAGGCCCTCAGTATGACCTTCTTCCAAGGCCTGGCTATCTGCTACGCTGGTGACGTGGATAACATTCCAGCGCTCCTCTTTCTGAACTAAAGCACGCTGCTGTTTAGCGTCGCTGGCAAAGGGAGTCTCCTTCGGGAGCTGCATGGGCTGAGAGGAGACGTGGAGAACGTTCTGAGGCCTGGGCTCTGTTCTAAGCTGGGACTGAACTCCCGTCACAGTCACGTCTAAATGTTTGTGATAATCTGCTGTGAGCTCAAGTCTCTCCTCTGACGTGGCTGCATGTCTCCTGGCCTTTTCCTGTTTCTGTGCTGCCACCTGCTGGTCAGGCTTCTCAATAACAAGAATGCCCTCTTTGGGTAATGTCTGCACTGGCTGTGTTGAGTGGAGATGTAGTGGAGTCGCGGTCTCTTTCTGTGGCTGTATGGTCATAGTACTGGCTTTGGCCTCAAACTCTGATGTGTCCTCACACACGACTGTCTTCTGCTCATCCTGGGTGACAGTGTGCAACAGAGTGGGACTTTTCCTGGCACCCGCCTTCTCTGGCACAGGTTTCTCACAGGTGAACCTTGTCTCCGATGGGAGAAGGTCCTGATCTGTGATCACCTGAAGGTGTAACAACTGTTCTCCCTCCACCTGTGACTGAATGGACAAAGCACTGTCCAGACTGGGCAGATGCTGGGTCTGCTCAGCTTGGAGAGTCTGTTTCTCCTCAGCTGTAAGAGCTGACCTCATCACTCTATCCTTAGACAGCTGGGCTGTCTCCTGACCAGGCCTTTCCATGGAGAACTTGGTCTCCTTAGATAAAGTGTGTTTGGACTCACTAACTGAAGCCATAATAGGTCTGGGTGGCTCTTTGCCTGTTGAGGACTTCACAGCAGAATGTGCACTATCTATCACTGTGGTGTGACCCTCAGCGAGCTGCCGCTGCTCTGTCGACTGGGCTGAGTATAAGATCTTAACGCCCTCTGTGACTTTATAGCTCTTCTCCTCGTGGGGTTTGGGGATTTCATGTGACTGTTCTTTCAGCATAGACAGCCGGGATTCTACCTGATGTCCGCTGACTAGATGTTTAGGTTCTGAGGTTGGCTGCACCTTGCTGGACCTCCTGTCAGTGGGAGGCCCTGTGCTAACAGTAGAAAGAGGGGTGAGCTCCTCGGCTACAGCCGACATCACCTGTGACCTCTTCTCCCTAGCAGCCTGGAGCTGAATGACCTCAGGACTCTGGATGCGTTCACAGTGTTGTTCCGTGAGGTCCTGCCTCTCCTGGACAGAGGATGTAAAGGCAGCTGCGTGAAGCTGTTTTAAGGGAACGGCGGAAGCCTGAGGCGGATGGGTGGGGGCCGTAGACACCCTCTCCTCCACCTCATGAGACTGCAGCACTGCAGCCTGGTGTGTGACCTGCTCTCTGTGTAGAGTAGCAGCTGAGATATCCAGCTCTCTAAGAGCTCCCACCTGTTCACTGGGAATAACTTGCCTGTCCTCAGTACCAATGGTGTAGACCATCTGGTCTGACCTGTCCTGACCTGGAAGGCTCACCTGGTACAAACGGGATTCGGTGGCTTGCTCCGTCACTGAGACTTTATAACCTTTGGTCTGAACCGTTTTGCGCTGTTCCTGTTGCCGGGACACAGACACCGTCTCCCTGAACACGACCAGCTCGGCGCTGCAAGACGCCTGTCCAAACTGGTTGGAAGCTTTACACGAGTAGACGCCACTGTCGTCCTGCTTGACAGCCTGCATGTTGAGGCAGCCAGAGCCGTCAGCGTTGGCCACAATGACACACTTCCTACTGGGCTGAATCTGAAACGCCCCCTTACACCAGTGCACCACAGGGACTGGGTCACCGGTGGCTTTGTACTTAAAAGACACGTCGCCTCCCTCCGAGCATCGCACGGAGTTGATCTGAACTGTGAAAGTAGGGGGCTGACCCTTGAACATCTTCTCTACCCATTTCTCTGCCCGGGCTATGTCCTTCTGTTTGACCTCAAGGTACGTAGTACAGGTTGTCTGTCCGAACCGGTTAGTGGCTGTACAGGAGTACTCTCCCTCATACTGTTTTGTTACCTGGGTTATTATCAGTGTGTACTCCTCTCTCTCCTCTATCAGTTTGTAAACTGAGGAGCTCTGGATTACTTTTCCGTTGTGGAACCACTGAACGGTGGGTTTAGGGAACCCAGACAGTGTGACAGTAAACCTAGCCGTCTCTCCATCAGTCGCGGCTGCTGGAGAGAGTTGGGAGAGGAAAACTGGCTTTTCTTTTTTCTTCTCTAAAGAGCTAGAGAAACGTTTGGATTCTGGCTCGAGTTCAAGTGTCTTAGTTTTTTGTGGAAGCTGTATTCCGGTATAGTAGGTTTCTTCTTGTTCCTCCACGGTGGTGATGGTGGTGCTAGAACGCTCTGTCAGGAAATAATAATGAGCAAGGTTCATAATCATATCGGGAACAAGAAAACTAGCCAGGTCAAAGTTCACTGTGGAAAAAAAGGAGTGAATATGAACAAGGCTTTGGGTAAGATCCTTATCAAACCAAAGTGTGTTTTTTTTCAATCATACTTGTGCATAGAACTACTGATATGAGTCATTATGCAATTCTTTATATTGTGTTATGATTGTTGTTATAAAGCATTTTGAGTATATTTGAGTGCTTATAACTATAATTATACAGTGTTATGAGCAGATTATAAAGCATTCTAAGTGTGTTTAAAATGCATTATAGACATGTGATGCATAGCAAGTGTTACCAATAGTTTATTACTTTTTCTTTTTTATGACAGACAGCTTGAGGGCTGAAGAATCTTAATGTTGAGACAACGTAAGAGAACTGGAATCACCGGCTTGGTTTTATATCACCATAAAGTAAAGCTCAATTAATAAATCTGTTACACAGTGTTGTCACTTGCCGAAAAGAACAGATCTTCAAGCTATCAATGTGTCGCATTGCGGAAAATTGTTTTGCCTTGAAGATCTGTCCTTTACGGAGGGCGACGCTGTCATGCGACGGATTATGAATTAGGCATAACAAAAAGAGACATACTGGCTACTCTGCAACAACCACTTTAATGAAATATAATGTTCTATAGCAGTGGTTTTCAACCTTTTGCATATCAAGGTCCATTATTTATTAGGGATTTGAGCCACGGAACCACCATTTGATGAGATTTAGACTCTCAGACCCAAGACTTAGAATATTTTGTTATCGTTGGATAGGATTTTGTTACATGCTGTATTGATGTTGGTACCATAGGAGAGATAACAGGCCAACGTTGATCAAAACAACAATTATTTCATTAAGTAATGCAGTTTAACAATAATTTAACTCTTGAGAGCGTAAAATTAAAATGTAACCATACAGGTCCATTTGGTTACATTTTACACTCTCAAGAGTTAAAAATTCATTTGGTTACCAACTCTATCATCATTTAGCTGGGGACCACCTGGAATCCCTTCAAGGACAACTGGTGGTCCCCGGACCACTGGTTGAGAACCACTGTTCTATAGTGTTGAGGTTGAAACACATTGTGTTTGTTTGTGTATAAGTGTGTAGTAGAAGATACATATTTATTGTTGGACCTCTTTGTCCATTTGTTTTTGTTATGTCCAGCGAAATGGCTTAAAGATTCCCTATTAACGGTCCAATTCCTTAACGGTTCCCTTTAATGATTCCTATATTTTTAACACAAAATCAATCATACATAAAGGAATGCATACATATATGCTGTAGTGGTCCTCAAAGTTACTTGAGGAGGTTCCAAACAGACCCCTACAGGTTTGTAACTCAGAGTGCGTACAAATGGAACGAAACGTACCCTTACGGGTCCATTTGCTTCCACTTGTACACTCTCAGAGTTATGGTGGTCCTTGAAATTAAAATGTTTGAGAACCACCGGTATTATAATTGTATAGCAGACGTGAAGTCCACATACCAGCTCTGACAGTTTGATAAACCAGTTCCGGAAAAGGTTCCAAATCCGTTCCGGATCCCAACAGTAGTGCTGACTCCACTGACTACATGATACATGCTGTGCATTTGTGTTCCAATAACCAGCAGACACCAACAAACTAAAAACATACACAGTCTTCATCTTTACACCATCTCCTTTATTTATACTTACAGCATAAAATCATATAAACTCTGAGAAAAAAACAGTGATTTCTGTACAAATAATGATGTTTTCTCTCTCTCTTTATTGCTGTTTATGGCCAACTAGAAATTTCGTAATGAACTCAACTGATTTCTAATGAACTCACTAAAATGACATATTTACAACACAACTTGTTTCAAAAGAAGAAAAAAAAAAGTTTCACAGTCAGTCAAAACCTCTAACAACGCACATTTCCAATAAATACTATGGAATCATTTCACCGCACCAACAATTTATTCAAGTTATCTAACTTCCCACATAATAAAATATTTTCTTGTGGCTTACTTTGACTTCAGACAAATTTGATGAATATTAATTAGCTTTCAATTTGCTTTCAATCTGATGATTGTTTTAACGAAACAAAAATAAACCTAAAATAGCACACAAGGTATTTTTTATTGATACGTATTAGACAAATCATCATGAATGGCTACGATATCTATATGTCGAGTTTTACAGTATGTCCCAAAATGCTAACAGATGATAAAAACAGGTTGGTAACGCTTTCGTGTAAGCTAATGTATCTGCATTATTGTGCAGCAATAAAACATGTTTTATATTTGACCAACATGAAGCAACAGAATGTTTTCAGTTGTATTGTACTTTGTGAGGCTGAAACGCATATTTAGAATTCACTAATGTGTTGATGTGCTTTATGTAAGGTAATGTTACCAAAACTAATTGTTTTATTAATATCTCTGTTGTTTTAAAAAACTAATTGAGAACGGACATCCTACTTCAACCAAAATGAAAACATTTAGACAGTGGTGTAAATATAAACTTTGATAAACCTCTCATCAGCAGACTGATTTAACTAAAAGAAAAAATAAATGAAACAAATGTTTTTATTATTTGACCATATAAACACTACAACCTTCATTTTACACCCCAGGTTCACCCTAAAGAATGAGGACTTTCCAAGTTGAACAACTCAAACCCTATATACTTAGTTGATCTGTGACCTCTATATTAAATATATTTGCCGAAAATAGGCGATCTGCAAGCTCACAACACGTTGTGTTGCAACACGTTGTGAACTTGTAGATCGGCTATTTTCGCCAAATATTTGCCTATTATGACATGCCCCAGAATAAGGACACTAGGGTTTAAGTGGTTAGAAGACCTTCAACAGAGCAGAGGTTTCAATGGAACCAGACAGATTTTGGATAACACACTTGTACTCCCCAGCATCACTCTGTGTAACGTTAGTCATGAGCAGATTGAAATGACCGGCGGCTTTCTCCTGTATGATACACCTGCTATCCGTGACGGCGTCTCCGTCTTTAAACCACTCGGCAGTGGGGCTGGGCTTACCGCTAACTAGACACTGGAGAATTACCGGCGTCCCGACTGCCGCCGTAACGTTAGTCAGTGGGATGATACATTTAGGAGGGGTCTCTGTCACCTGGAAGTGGAAGCTACACATGTCAGACGACTTCCCCTTGAACTCTATCTTGTCGTCTTTTGCCGGGTCTGCAAAAACGTCAAAGTTGATGCTGACGTATTTCTCTCCGAGTTCGCTCGTTTCATGATCGGTGTTGGCTACCAGCCTGACTGACCTCTGCGACTCATCTGCTTCATGCTGAAACTCAAACTCAAGCTCGATCTCTGACGCAAGCTCACCGTCAAACGACGTGTTACCGACCATCATGTCAAACTTCTGAGGCTGGACCTTTGCACTGCCCAGAGAGACTGCAGTCAGCTCTCTGCCTCTGGTCTTCCCTGAGTAAGCTTTCGTGCTCAACACCTGGAGGGAGGCTCGACACAGGGTCTCCCCTACCACATTAATGGCCCTACACGTGTACACCCCGCTGTCCTGAGATGCGACTTTTCGGATCTTAAGGAAGTGGTTGTCTCCGTCGGAGGAGTGGATGTATTTCTTGTTATCGTGTGGGATTTTCTTGTCGCCTTTGAACCAGGAGACAATGGGCGACGGCATTCCCATCAGAGAGCATTCAAACATTACTGTGGTGGTCTCTGGGGATTCCATGTCGCAGATGGGGTTGATGAACCTCGGGGGCATCTCTGTGACCTCGAAAGCAATTTTAAGGTCATCATTCTCCTGAGTAACAAAGTCCACAACTCCCTCCTCATACATACTAGGTAAGACGTCCAAGGATATGATCATACTCTTATTATCAGCAGTGTACTCAGGACTGGTGATGATTTTTATCTGCCTCTCAAACTCTTTCACATCCTTTTCGTCTAGCTCTACCTCCAGCAGGATCTCCTGTGGTGACGGAGATCTCGAGTCGTTCTCGTTCTCCTCAACATCAAACTCCATCACATGCTGGTGAGTGACAGCAGGTGGAGCGGGCATGAACCTCACCTCCGAGGATACAACTACAACTAAGGCAACACTCCTGGCTTCGCCTACGTAGTTCACAGCCTCACAGATGTACTCGCCCTGGTCTGCTTTTGTGACAGAATGAATGGTCAGTCTGATGTTGTCACCATCTCTGCTCATTCTCACCCTGTCATCTGCTACCAGCTGGGTTTTGTTACGGAACCATCTCACCTCAGGAGACGGGAGGCCAAACACCTCAGCGTAGAAAGTCAAGGACTCATTTTCAAACACTCTCTTCTTGGTGAGAGGTTTAAGGAAGGCAGGAGGGATACCCTGCACTTTCTCGCCCAGGCCTAGAGCAGACCCCCTGCCCTCAGTGAGGATCCTACTCTCATCCAAAGTTAGGACAGAAGGAGTGGTCTCATCAGAAGGAGACCTCAGGTACTGAGCTGGAGAAAAGAATCTCTCACTGGAGTCATCTGTAGAGGCTCGCTTGTGCCCTACAGGAGAGAAGGAGAACTCTTGGGGGGTTGCAAAATGACCAGGGCTGTCAGAGGCAGGTCTGTGGAAGGACTCTGCGATTGGCTGTGAGATCTCAGTGGAGGTGGCAGGAGTATAGAACCTGTCAGCTACCTCTGCTATCTCCTCACTAAAGGTGCTGCCAATCTCAATAGACATCTCAGACTCAGGTGACAGTGGCCTGCTCCAGTCAGTTGGAGGGTTGTAGTAGTCATACACAGCATTGAATGTGACTTCCTCTACCTCCATAGAGCTGACACCAGCCACTGCCCCCACCTCACTTGAGATTGAGTCTAAATCACTACTGTCTTGTTTGGATACAGGCACCTTCTGGGGTTCCTGTGCTCCAACATAGTCAGCCGCCAAACCAAATTGCCGGGATGTGCTTTCAGCTTTGGGTTTAACAACCAGAGGTCTCACTGGAGGGACCTCCTCCATGTGTTCCTCAGCCATAGCACTAGCCTCAACCTCTGTTATGTCAACCTGGGAGTCTGGCATGCTGAGGAAGACACCACTGTCAAGCTCCTCACTGACATATGAAGCCCCTTCACTCACATATTTAACTTGGTCTGTCTCCTCAAGCTCCTCAATAAGACCAGTCACGTCCTCACTGATGTCTTTAGCCTCACTGCGAACCAGACCAGATCTGACAGAGGTTTTCTGTTTCTCAGCACTTACTTTAGGCTTAACCACCCCACTGACTGGAAGTGCAGCACCAGTAGAGCGCTTTGCTGCTGGAGCTCTCTCACACTGGAAAGGTATGAAGCTGCTGGTTTTTTCAAATGTACGAACACCATCCTCTCTTGCCATCTCCTCTAATAAACCTGCCTCGATATGTGCAGGTTTCTCAGGCAGTAGAGCACGAGGTCTGACCAGCTCTGGTGACTCCTGCACTTCCCCTACAAACTGTAGAGGCTGGAAATTCTCAGGAGCAGGAATTATATCACTGCCTTTTCCTAGCTCAGTAGTTATCTCTTCCTGCTGTTCAGTGGTACTGGCCACTGCTGGGATAAACTCCTCAGGGAATACAGACTCTTTCCTCTGCTCCTCTGGGGGAGGAGAGGACGTGAATGCTACGGGCGAGTCTGACTCAAATGCCTGTTTGATCTGAGAAACTTTGATTACAGCAGCGGACGACTGCAGACCGCAGCCAGATATAACTGGAGGTTCTCTGGACAAACCTGGTTTGGTTTTTGACACTTTGGCCAGCCCCTGTCCTGTACTCTGTGAACTGCTAGATGCAGCTGATTTCCTGACACTTCCTGTTATACCAACAGGTGAAGGGATGAAATTGTCACCTTCTAATGCTACTCCACCCTCTGAAAACTGAACAGGCTCAGCAATTTGGAAAGATACATCGGCGACGCTCGCAACCTCTCCCAGCTTATTCCTGGCAACACATTTATAAACCCCAGCGTTGATGTATGTGAAGTTATCAATGCATAACCTGTAATTTCTGTCATGCTCCTCAACTCTGTATTGTCCAGAGGGACTCTTAAGGCAAACATCATCATGATACCATACAACATCCGGTCTCGGTTCTCCCGCAACTACACATTCCAACTCAGCAGTCTCACCCTCTGGGCAGCTGATGTTCTCTAACTCAGTGACCACATGAGGGGCCTCCCCAACAACATCAAAGGAAAATGTAAACTTGTGTTTTACAGTCTGAGATGCGGCCTCATCACCAGGCACATCCGAGATATTATCTTCAAAAACGATTGGAGCCCTATCCCTGCCACCTTCCTCTGCCATTTCAGGGACAGGTGTGGGAGCTGTGACTCTGATCTCCACAGGGGAGGAGTCGTAGGAGTCATCGGAGCGGCCGGGTTTGCGAATGACCGCCTCGGGCACATGGAGTGTGGCTTTCCCCGTGTCCATGTAGTACCCAAGCTCCTCATCCACCATCCTCTCCACACATTCCTGACTTGCCGCTGTGTCCTCTGTCACTATTACCTTCTGCTGGGTGGCCCCTGAGGTTCTCACCAGTTTCTCATCACAGATCTCCAAAGTGGCACTGCAGATGGCTTTACCATGTTTGTTGGTGATGGCACAGTCAAATGTTCCCTCATGGTCTGTGGTGGGGTAATAGACTGTGAGCTTTGATTCATTAGATTTGTTCATAATATCATAATCTGGGTTGTGCGCTAGTGGGTGACCATCTTTGAGCCAGGTGACTGTTGGCTTAGGGTCGCCATGGAAGTGGCAGATAAACTCGGACATCTCGCCGATCTTTACTTTAAGGGGTGAAATTTCTTTCACAAACGTTGGACGAGAGTCGATCACTGCTTTATCACCTGTTGTTATTTTCTTGCTCTCCTGTGCTGACTTCCTTGCCATTCCAAATTCAAGGTGCTCATCTATTATGTGTGCACTCCTATTCATCATCATCTCTTCTCTGCTCCTTCTCTCATCTCCCCTCACATTCTGTCTCATCTGAACACCCTCGCCTGACGCTTCCCTTTCTTCTCCTACTTTTCGATCTACTCTTACCTCAGCTTGGAAACGCTGACTGCTGCTTTTATCCGCAGTCATAGCATGCTCCTCCCTGTTCCTCCTCTCTGCTCTCTCCAGGCTCTCCTGTGAGCTTGGTGAACGCCTCCTCACTGGTGACGCCTCTCTGGGCAATTTACGATGGCTAGTGTCAGCCTGAGCGAGTTCAAAGCTCTCAACAGGAATACCTGGAGAGCGCCTTCTAATAGTACGACCAGTCATATCAACATGAGCCAAGCCAGCAGCAGATTTTGGGTGTTGTTCTTGTTGATCTAGAGCCCATTCCGGCTCCAGTTCAACCACCTCTTCTTGTTCTAAAACATCCTCTTGCCAATTCAGGAGGCGCTGAGCCAATGCCTCCTCCTCACTGACAAAGTACTCGCTGTCTGTCTGCAACCTGGTCTCACGGCCCTCTGTGGCCAGCTCCTGGGCTGGCGGCCACCTTAGATGCTCATCCTGCTCATCCTGGAACCCTGCTGGAACCGACTGACTGAGGAGGAACTTCTCTTTGGATGATCTATCCGGAGAAGGCTCCACCCAGTCTGACTCAACCTCCACGGCCTGTTCTTGTTCAGTCTGAACATCGTGCTGCCATTTCATAATCCTCTGTGCCAGGGCCTCCTCTTCACTGATAAACTGCTCTGTCTCAGCCTTCAACTCAGAGATGTTTTCCATAGACAGCTGGAGCTCACGCTCCTCTCTTGTCTTTTCAAATAATGGTTTCATTCTAGGTGATTTCTGGGCTACAGTGGCAGGTGCTTCAGCTTCGATGTCTGATGACCTGCTTCTCATTCTAGGGGATTTCTCAGCTGAGATGCTTTCCATACCCTGAGATGTCTGAACCTGTGAAGAAGAGACAGCCTCTACTTCCTCTGCTCTTGATTTCATCCGTGGTGATCTAGTCAGTGGCAATACTTCAGGTTCTGATGACCTAGATCTAATTCTGGGGGATTTCTGGAAGGAAGGGACTGAAGCCTCTACTTCTACAGCAGTTCTTTTCTCTACCACTTCCTCATGCTCGATGTACGGTGGCTCTACTGGCAAGGGGAGATCAGTTTCAGGTTCAAATGTCTCATCCTGTGACATCCGCATACCGTGCTGCCATTTCCGGATGCGAAGAGCGAGGAGTTTCTCCTCACACTCCATGGCAGCTTCGTCCAGACTCTTCTCTGCAGGCTCATCTTCATCTCTCACTTTAACCTCTTCTGTGTTTGGATCGCTAAGCATCCTCCCGTTCTTCGATCTATATGGCTTCAGTCTAGGTGATTTCTCCCCAGCCAACACCATACCAACAGCTTCTCTTTTCTCACTGTATTCAGTGGACTCTGTGTACGCCACTTCAGTCTGACCCACTTCCATCTCTGCACCCTCCATCTTAACCTTAGTGACCTCACGATGAAGCTCATCTGCTTCAACGTCTACCTGCGACTCCGCTGCAGTCTCTGAATACATTTTACCAGACAACCTCTCTCTCTGCCGAGGCGACACAGTATCATCAAGCTCCCCTTTCATCAACCGAATGGCCCGATTTCTCGACTGGGGTTCAAACGAGTGCCTGGCGCGACGCTGGGACGACTCTCCACTCTGAGATCCACTCTGAGACGGAGGACCTGAGCTCCTACCATGACCCTCCCTACGACCATCTCCCTGGTCAAAGGGTCGGTTAAAGTTGAAGGTAGGCACATCAGACAGAGAGGCGGGCTTGACCCTCAGCCTGTCTACGTAGTCTGCATAGCTGGACTCACTGGCTACTGACTCCAGGTCAAACTCAGAGGAGGACATGGTTGAGACAGACATCCTCTTCTTGTGTTTGACAGCCTTCTGCAGCGTGGTGAGTTTAGCTCTCACCTCGTTGTGAAGGCTCTCGGTGTCACTAAACCTGTCGCTGTATCTGTCACTACACCTGTCACTGAATTTGTCACTGAACCTGCCGCCAGTCCGCCTGTCACAGTATATATCACTCATCCTGTCATTAAACCGCTCACGCTCAGCCCTCTCAAACATCGGGGGAGGAGACCGGCCCCGCTCTGAGGCAGTTTCCAGTCTCTCTCGCTTTTGCGGTTTCTCAGTTTCAGAGTCTCTCTCTTTGGACGGCGAGTCGGTCCTAAAGAGCACACTACGCACAAGTGAATTCTTAGATCTGGACCTGCCCTGGTGGACCTTCGTCATTTTATCAAACGGAGACCCGACACACCTGAGATCCACCCTGATCTTCCTCTCCTTCCTCTGCTCCACCATGGAGTCTATGCTTTCATGAGCACTGGCCGTGCGCTTGACAAAGCTCAGGTAATTAGCAGACTGCTCTTCTCTCAGTGACACTAGCAGTGATGCTGTTGTGTCCGCAGAACCTTCTGTGTTGAAGGCCATAACCTTGTAACTACCCGAGTCCTTCTCTATAATACAGTCAATAATCAGGCTGCTGGTGTGCATGTGCATTCTGCTCTCGGTACAGATCCTACGCCTGCGTTCTTTATTATTAATTTGCTTGTTATTATGGAACCACAGTATGGTTGGCGGGGGAGAGGCCACCAACTTACACTTGAGTGTTGCTGGGTCCCCCTCCAGCACTGACTGGAACTTTAGTTTTTTAGTGAATGAGGGTTTCATGTTTTCTGTCCACGACGTGACAGAGGATGTCCTACTTTCGCAACGATTGGCTGAAACCAGCCCGTGATCCAAGCAGTCTTCGGTGTCTGAGAAGGCTCCTCGGAGCTGCCGGTTTCTGGTGACGTCCGATCTGCTCTCTTTACTGTAAAACATGTCTGCGAACAGAAAGGAGACACAGACGTCAGTACAACACAGCCCCAGGGCGTTCAAAGAGAAAGGCAAAGGAATTTGAATGAATCATTAATGGAAATATTAAATGCATGCTGCAAGACAAAAAAAGCCATAGAAAATAACAGTGTCACTCACCATATTTGTTCGAATAAACGCAAGACTTGATTCGTTTTATAAGAAACCTGCTGGAGGTTTTGATCCTTCTTCTGTGGAAATTTCTTCAAAACAAATTACTTTTGAATTAAAGAAGCAGTAAATGTTTCCAGAATAAACTGGCGTCTCTTTGAGAGTATAGATTTTTGCCTCAGGGTATAATATTCCTTACCTGACTTGCAGACAGGAGAATAAACGCCCTTTCTAATCCTCAGACTTAGAGGGACAAACGATGCACACACCGATCAATATAGCCCTCCAATATTTACATCAGATTGTTATCGTTTAAACTTGCCCATAAAGAAGCTCTAGAATTGAGTGAGAAGGCGTTTATTCGAACTAATATAGTTTACTGGTGTTATTTAGAGTGCAAACCACAGGAATCACATCCCACTATCTGCAAGCCAGTCTAAGAAATATTTTGCAGGAGGAAGTCATCAGTTCCAGGTGCAACAGAGAAATGATGTGTCTCCTTCCATATCTTTTAAGCTTTAAAAGATACACATCCTGCACGTTTTCCATCATGCCAAAAAGAGAGTTTTTGATGGATGCAAACCTCAAGTTTTCAAAATTGGTACAAGCATGTCTGTCAGTGCTCTCCTGAGAGAAATGATGGCATATTCTCAACAATACAGCATATTCAATAATACAGAATCACAATTCTTCATGACAGATATGGTACAGATATGACATGCATTCTGGTCATTAAGATTTTTGTTAAAGGGTCAGTTCAACCAAATGACATGTTTTTAATTTCCTGAGAGTGGTCTAAAGTAACTGGTAAAGCATAATCCAAACACTCATGGTCAATGCCATTCCCGTAATAATTTCCCCTCTGTTTTAGTCATTCATAAATCACTAATGGAAACTTTCTTTTAAGACGCAAAGGCTTGGATTACAATGTTAGTCATTAATAGACTACTTCCAAAAGGAAATATTTGGTTGAACTGTTTCTTTCCAGTACATATGTTGAAAATGGTTATGATTTGTGTACTGTATGTAATACTAATAATAATACTAATAATAAAATGTGTCATGCCTACCTTGGACTTCTTCCGCTATTTTGGCTTGAGTCCCTGTGAAAGAAAGAAGAGAGATCCCATTAGAACAGTGTGGAAAGAAAGCTTAGAGGAGCCACTGAAGGAGCACACACGCCTGGGTATCGAACCTGCAATCTTCTGCTTACAGGACAGTATTCCTAATGAACAGACTTCAGACCTGTAGACCAATAATGTCATATTGTCGCTGTCGGGCGGAAACCTTGTATGTACATATGTCAATTCATTAAACAGGTTTGTTTTCCCCCATTTCCTGAAAAGTAATTGTTTTGGACATACAAGGTTTTCACCTGACAGCAACAATATAGTCCTTTTTCATGACTTGTAATGCAGGCTGGGACCCAACCTATGCAGGAAAAGAGTCTCCTGTATCATGACAACCCACTAGGAATGCAGAATATCAAGAAACCAGGAAATTCGGTCAACAACCAAAACAATCTAAACAAATAATAGAGTTTCGGAAAGGTGGAGATCAATAAAACAAAGCTGAGGGGTTTCTGTCAAGGAGGAAAGAGGGTACAGGTGAGTTTCATGCAAGGTCCAGAGACTGGCATCACCTGGGGACTCAAATGGACTCCCCCAGTGGAGAGAGGAGAACATGGATGGAGGGTGGAGGTTTAATACGTACAGAGCAGTGCTTCTCAGACGCTGTGCCATGACACAAGTCAAGGTGTGCCTTGGAAGTTATTCATAACTACTGTATACAGAAAGTTATGAATTGTTGTTATATTTACTACTGCACAATCATTCCCCAATACAGATGCAAATTCTATACTATATATATTTTTTTTTTAATTACTTTCAACTATTCCCTATTCCAATTTATCCTTTACCATTTTCCACAAACTTTAAAATATAATGAAAATAGCAGCTCTACAAGCTCATAAGTGTCACGATGGGACACAATGTAAGCTTGCAGATCTGCCCTTTTGGCCATGAGTACAGGTGTGCCATGGGCAAAGACAGTTTGAAAAGCACTGCTGTAGAGTATGAAGAGAAGAACTGCGGTGGAGAAGAGAAGAGAAGATGACGTTCTGTCGAACAATGGTGCTCGTGACATTAGTATGGCTCATAGAAACTCAGACAAGGATGGATGGTGGAATTTGTCAGCTGGAAGTGAACCCAAACGAGGAGTGCTGGAAGTGAATATCGTTGCTGTCGGGCAGAAACCTTGTATCTCCATATTTCAACTTCTTATTAATGCCCTACTACATCATGCAAAAGTAGCGGAAATAGACAATTTACAAGCTCACAATGTGTCCCGTTGTGGAGCTTGTAGATCTTCTACTTTCTCGATTATGGAAACATTGAAAGTTGTTAAGTCTACATTACATAAGTAATAACTACATAAGTAATTTTTCTTAGCTTTTTTTCAAATCCCTGTAAAGTCTCAGTTTTGGACATACAAGGTTTCCACAGCAACAGCGACCATATAAGGACGAGGGATGATGGGTTCAGCGGAACCTCGTTTAGTTCCGGTGGGTAAGGGTTGTGATTGGTAGGAGGAGGGGGGGCGGCTTCCGGAATCCAGAAGTTTTACCTTCATGTTTGGTTACGGTCAGCGTAGCAGAGCACGCCGCCTCTCCGGCACTGTTTGACGCCCTGCACGTGTACTGGCCGGCGTGCTCCGAGAACGCGTCCACTATGATCAGCGTGGCCGTGTTCGTGGTCTCATCGAAGTGAAACACCACGTTCTTTGAGGGCTGAACGGGCAGCTGGTTGTGAAACCAGCTGATCTGTGGCTTGGGCGTGCTGGCCACACAAGCGTGAAACCTAGCCACCTCCCCGTGCACCACGCTGCAGCTCGTTATGGGGTGGGCGAACGTGGGCTTTTGGCCAATAGAAGGTTTCTTTAGACTGGCGATGGAGATGTCCATGGCGTGTTTTGTCCCTGAAAGGAAGCAATGTCTTCAGCGTCGTGGCGTACGAATACGTCAACTTAGGGCTGGGCGATATGGGGATAAAAGTCATCAATGTCTGACCAAACACCTCAATGTCGAAATGTTGACGATATCGTATTGTGATGGTAATAATATTCTTTTCGATTTGGGGTTATTTTTATAGGGCTTAAATGATTAAAACCAGGAAAAGATAACACTTAAGATGCCATATCACGATATTATATCCAAAATCACAGGCAATATCTAGTCTCATATCACAATATCAATATAATAAAGAATGGAGAGATGAGTATTATTGGCAAATGTGATTGCTTTTAAATGTGTCAACTGCTGCACGTGGCTATGTACATTATCTTGACCATTTTAGTTCTTGACGCTGATTTTGCACTAGAACTGGATATTGTGTTCACTCGTTTGCAGTGTGTGATACTTGTATTGTTTTCTATTGTTTGCATGTTATTGTTGTAACAAAGTTTCACAGTGCTCTCTTGGCCCGGGTCACTCTTCGAAAACGACATTTTTAATCACAATGAGAATTTTACCTGGTTTAAATAAAGGATATGATGATTAATATGGATATATTGCCCAGCCATACATCGACTCATAGCAGAGAACACACTGTCAGAGCAGGTACAGTAACGCGGTAGATGCATCGTAGACGACGTTGACAGTGACACTCACCCTCCATTCGGAGCATAGCGGCACAGGACACGGCGCCCGACTTGTTCTCGGCCATGCAGGTGTACTGTCCCTCGTCCTCGGGGTAAACCCTGTTGATCTCCAGCTGACAGCTGTCGTCAAACTGCGAGATCCTGCAGGCGTCGGACTGCTTCACCTCCTTCTGCCCGTGGTACCAGGTGATTTTCACGTCTGGAGAGCAGAGACGTAAACGAGGCGGTCAAATATTGGAAGATAGAACGCAGACAAAAAACTGAAAGTTGTTGTTTTGATATTTATTATTATGTCTTATTGAGTTTTTGTTGAAAGTGATATTCTTTGGTTAAAATAAGTGTTAAATAGCTCTATATTCTGATTCTGGTAATCACTGCTATAAAGTTTTCGTACAGTAAGAGGGCTCTCCCCATCTCTCCGGCTCTTTAGTAAACAGAAAATATATGTTCAGGTCACGATACCAGTACCAGGATACCAAAGAAATATCACTTAAGACTACATTTAACCGCTTAAAACCGTGTGAGCTTGTAGGTTGGCTATTTTCGCCAAATGTTCGCCCCCAGAGAATAGGGACACTAGGTTTTAAAGTGGTCAATCTAACATACAGTATAGAAAGAAGTACGTATGTACGGTTTCGATGAGCATAGCATATAAAAGGTCGCGTAATTACCGTCTCCGCGGACACGGCACTGGAAGCGGGCAGACTCGCCCTCTTTGGCGGAGGTGTCGGCGATGGAAGAGATGACGACTGGTGGAGTCATGGGAACAGCGGTGTCTGGAGACACCACCTCAGACACTGAACACACACACACACACACACACACACACACACACACACACACACAGTTAATACCCTGTACACCTATACCCTGTCCAAACAAGTCTCTACTAAACACTAATGGAAGATCTTCAACATTTTTACTTAAGTACAGTACTTGAGTAAATGTACTTAGTTACTTTACACAACTGTTTTTTTGTTCTACAGTATATACCGTACCTTCCACGTTGAGTGATGCTGTACTTGTCGCTGTGCCATAATCGTTCTTGGCCTCACAGTTGTAGACGGCTGCGTCTTCCGGGAAAACCTCGATCAGAAGCAGCGTGTGCTCGTTCCCGTCGTGAAGGAACTTGACTTTGAAGCCGGGAGCCAAAGCCTGGGAGTTCTTGTACCAGAACACCTGAGGCTGTGGAATCCCGGTCACCTGCACGGAGAAGCGGGCTGGTTTCCCAGCCTCCACAGACTGAGGCTCCATGTGCTGGATGATCTGAGGAGGTTCAGGGACTGGAGAGAGAGAGAAAGAGAGAGACAAACCACCAACATAAGTTAATTCTTTCTCTCTTTTCGATGAATAAAATAACTGAGATGAAACGTTTCTTATCAATGTATTTGAAACTGACATTAATAGAGTAATGTTATGTACAATTAATACGTAGGTCCTCTGAGCCTTTTTGAAACGGTTACGTGTTGCAAGTAAGCTAAACCAGTGGTTTTCAACCCTTTTCATATCAAGGTCCATTATTTATTAGGGATTTGAGCCACGGAACCACCATTTGATGAGATTTAGACCACTGTTTTAGACCACTGGTTGAGAACCACTGAGCTAAACGACTACCAATAATTGGTCTAATGTAGATGAAGAATATTTGAGTTGAGTTTGGTTTAATGGAATATATTTAAAAGATAATTAGTCAATATGAGGACATACCATGACTTCACTCCAGAGAGGCTATTGTATGTCACATGACAATTACATACAAAAGCATAACGTCATAGGTAGAGGGTGAATCTCATTCCTCAAACATTCCATTTAATGGTCTTCGTCAATAGCCGTTTTATAGCTAAACTGATTAGTTATTAGTTATAGTAACTGATCTGAGGTAAGGTGGATGTGACTTACTGTTGACACGCAGGTTCATGGTGCTGCGGTTCTTTCCAGCGATGAAGGTGTATTCTCCAGCATCGCTCCTGTAGGTCTCGGAGATGGTGAGGCGGTGCATCTTCCTGACGTTCACGTAGTTGAATCTCTCCTCCACCGAGAACTGGATCTCCACTCCGTTCCTCATCCATCGACCCTCCACATCATCCTCGTTCACCTCAAACTCAAAGGTCGCTCTCTGTTTCTCAACAACCTGGAAGTGAGTTTATACACTTGTTATAGTACGAAAAACACCTCGATATCGAAAAGTCGACTAAGTCTAATGAAACTAAATGTTTCTCACTGTGATTTCCCTCTCTGCGGGTTCAGAGATTCTGATGTCTCTTCCCTCGACGATCAGCTGAGCCTTGGACACGCTGGCGCCGGCCACCACCGAATATTCCCCGGCGTCCGACAAGCGAACGGTCTGGATCATCAGCCTGTGCAAGAACTTCTCTGTTGTCACGACGAACCTGTGAACAAAAGCGTCATGCTGGTTCAAAAGTCTAACATTTAAAGTGTTTCATTTATGACAGAAGTGTGCGTTATGTTACGCAATTCATATAGTGAAATACACAACAAAAACATCTTCTTATTTATTTCAATTATATTGTTGCTGTCGCACAGAAACCTTTGTTGTTTCAACTTTTTATGTTTTCGTTTTTTGTAAAGGAATGCCGTACTTCGACGTACTGTACAAGAGTGTCGCACAGGAGCAGCGAAAATAGCTTACAAGCTCACAAGCTTGAAAGTGAAATCGGTTAAGTGTGTCTGTGGGTTTTATAAATATATAACCGATGGAAAGTATTAACAAGAGCTTGTGAATAAATAATGCCTACATTAGATCCATTGGAACACAGGTTATTCCTTTCCTATTTCCTGAAAAATTATGGTTTTGGACATTCAAGGTTTCCACTCAACAGCCACAATACAGTATGTATGATGTAAGTATGAAGTGTGCCCTGCTTCACCTCTCTTTTTCAGACAAGTCCAGTTCCTGTCCATCTTTCATCCACATCACCTGGATGTTGGGCTCAGAAACCTCACATTCAAAAATAGCCTTCTTCTTCTCCGTGATCTTGATGTCTTTAATTTTCTTGGTGAATTCAATCAAACGAGCTGCGACACAAAAAATACATTTCAAAACTAATTTAACATCCTCTACAAAAACATACACTATCAATCACTTATGTAAATATTGGCTAGATAGATAGGTAATAAATGTGACCGATAATACATTAATTGACTTTGCAAGGATAAAAGTTGTGATTCGTAAAACAATTCTCACCTTCAACGTAAAGGCTAGCTGACGAAGCGGCGGCGCCGGCCACAAACTTGTACTCCCCTCCGTCACCGAAGTGCACGTTTCTGATGGTGAGCGAGTGCGTGAGCTGCTTGCTGCGGACCTGGCACCTGTCCGACGACTTGATCTCCACGCCGTTCTTCAGCCACTTGTAGGTGATGCTCTCGTAGTTGACGTTCACCTCGAACGTGATGGTGTCTTTCTCCTTGGCGTTCAGGTCTTTCAGCATGGAGGTGATCAGGACAGCTGTGTGGAGAGAAGCGCACAAATCGGTGACCTATTGAATGCTGTGACTCCAGATGTCGCTGGTTTGTGATTTGGGCAAATTTGCCCGAAAGCATTGGTTCTCAATGCTTTAGGGACCTCCAGGGGTCCTTAACACATTCACCACCATTGACGTAGATTTTTCTTTGAAAATTCCATAAGAGGGCGCTCTAATGCAACTTAGGAATGATCCCTGGACTCTGAGAGAAGGAATAGACGGATGTGACGTCATCCCCAAAACGTTTTTGTTCCGGTGGATAGAGGAGACCCTCCCCACCCCCCAGACACCCTTTGTTTACATCCGTGTACACATCGCGGCTCCCGCGGCTCTCCAAAGATCGTCAATATAAGGTAAAAAATGTGAATGTGTTAAGGGGGTTATTCATTTAGTTAGGAACCAAATGTGCTTAGTTGGTGAACTTACGGCTGACAGTGAGCGTTGCAGACACTCTGTCGTTTCCACAGATGAAGGTGTATTCTGCAGAGTCCTCCCTGCTTGTATTCATGATCTTCAGCTGGTGAAGTTTGCCCTGGACCACGATCCTGAACTTCTCGCTCATCTCGATCTCCACTCCGTTCTTCAGCCAGGTGGACGGCACGTTGAAATGGGACGTTTCACACTCAAACGTGGCCACGTGGGTCTCTGGGACAGACACGTCCTTCAAAGGCTTGGTGACACGCAGAGCTGGAATAGGATCAAATGAAAACGTAATGTTATGAAACGTACTGTAGCTATGAAACATTGTTTTAGGTGAGGTGTCATGGCGCCGTGAAGAAGGTGACGTGCTGGAAGCAGTGGTCAACAAACTACTCAACCCCAGTACTTGAGTCAAAGTATAGATACTCCTGGTCAAATATTACTCTACAAGAGAAAGTTTCTCGGTCGAATTTGTACTCGAGTTAAAAGTACTGGAGTACTTGCTTTTAAAAATGCTAGTAGATTTACCAAGTAAATACTTAAGTGTTCAAAAGTATGACTTACAAAGCACATTTCCCTTCTATTATAAATGCATTGCTGTAATCAAATTTAAAAATTTTACTAAAAATAAATATTCCAATCTTTTCAAGAAATGTTCAAACATTATATATAAATAGGTTTAGGTTTGTCATTTTTATGGTTCACATAAAGACAATAATACTACTACTACTAATAATAATATCTCCAATTTATATAGCGCTTTTCTAAGTACCCAAAGACACTTTAGATGGGGCCAAATTGTGCTCACAATAAAAAAAACTGTTAATATATAACTTAATCAGATTAAAAAACAATTAAAAATCTACCATAGAACTAATTATATAAATAAGCCAAAAAATGTGACTGATCAGATTCTAAAACAGTATAAAAAAATATATATTTTAAAAAAAAAATCCTTTATAAGTAACAGCAGGTTTGAGTGCTTGAATCCTTACCCTCCACCATGAGCACGGCGCTGCACTGCAGGTGTCCCACCACAGCGGTGTACTCTCCTGCACTGCTGCTGTCCACCTTCTGGATGGTCAGCTTGTGGGCCTTCCTCTCACACTGGATCTTAACCTTGTCGCTGGCCTTCAGCTCCACGTTGTTGAACATCCATTTGACGGGCACGTCGTCGTGAGACAGGCTCAGCTCAAAGGACGCCGTGGCGTCCAGCAGTGATGTCACATCCTTTATCTTCTTCACAATCTTGATAGCTATTTTAAAAAAAGGAAACACACACAGATTATTTACAGAGCAGAGGTTGGAGCGCTTTCACTGTGACACAGCTAGATTGAACTACACATTTTTAAGTTCCCAGAAAGTTACTTTACTACTTTTACCTTATATCCTTTTTAAAGGGATAGTTCACCCCCAAAATGTAATCGATGACCAGCAGCGGTTCCGGTAGGAGACTCAAAGGGTCTCCTTTGTGTCTCCTACCGGAACCGGTAGGAATGCGACCAAAACAAAAAAACTATCCATGAATTCAAGTCTCCATGGGGTGACTAATCGATAGGAAAAAATTGGGTGAACTACTCCTTTAAACCTAAAACACACTTAATGAGTTTGACTGATTCTCAATCTGTGATTAATGCTCCTTCAACAGTTTTCAAAACTAAGAAAAGATCTGATGAGAAGAGAAATACGCAAAATCTATCAAAAGTTCAAGCTAAGTCAAGCTTATTCATAGAATAAAAGCACAAGGTCAAAATGCTGCGCCACATTTCGAGCTTGTAGATCTGCTACTTTTGATGCTTTTGTGTGACGCTGTCTGTGGTATGATCAAGCAGGGCGTTAATTTACCCCAAAAAACACAAAGTTAGAATATGGAGATAAGAGGTTTCTGCCCGACAGCGACAATATGATATGCACAGTGTACTCACTCTCCACGTTGAGCCTGGCGCTGGCGGACAGCTTGCCCAGTTTGAAGGAGTAGACGGACTCGTCGGCGGTGTTGCAGTTCTTGACCTTCAGGGTGTGGACGATGCCCTCCGAGGTCACCTCGTACTTGTCTCCGGTGCGGAGCTCCACGCCGTTCTTGATCCACTGCGCTCCCTTCACGTCCGCGTGCGTCAGCTCCAGGCTGAACGACACCGCCTGGGTCTCTGTCACCGTCTGGTTCTTCAACGTCTTCTTCACCTTCACAGCTGCAAAAAAGGACCAAGAGGTTTAATTTTTTGGATCGATACGGTAATAATAGAACTAAACCACTTCAACCCCATGCGTCCATATTCTGAGGGGAACGTTTAGCCAAAGAATTGCTGATCAACAAGCTCACTAGGGCCGCCACGATTACAAATTTAAGTAGGCGATTAATTGTCTTGCGAATAACGATGTAATCGTTTTTTTGCGATTCATACATTGGAACATATGAATACAAATTTAATTTCAGATTGCCTTTAAGGCTTCGTAATCCAAAATTGGACAGGGCAGATATGACAAATAACTTAAATATTCAAAGAAATTACCGACATATTTAATAATGTCATACTTTTGCTTATTTTTTTCAATAGCGGAAATAGCTGATTTACAAGCTTACAACACGTCACAAAGTGACACGTTGTAAGCTTGTAGATCTGCTATTTCTGCTTTTTTTTCCTTTTCTACGACTCGACGATTATGCTAAATAATTGCGATTAGACGATTATGTAATAATTGTGACAGGCCTAAAGCTCACAATGCATTGCAGCGCGATGCAAAATATAAAAAGGTTCTTAAGCGTTAATCAGACTAATTCTCGTGCCAATTCATTGATGTGTGTAGCGATTTATAAATGCAGCCCTAATGTCCTTCGTTCCGTTTTTTTTACTCAAGAATGCAGTAAAAAAAAAAAAGTATAGGAGAGTAAGCGGTCCAATACGTACCCTCCACTCTGAGGTTGGCTGAGGTCTTGGACGTAGCCACCTGGTAGGTGTACTCTCCCACGTCCTGGGGTCTGGTAATGCGGATGACCAGGCGTCGGACCGCTCCGTCCACCTGACTCTCCACGTTGTCATTGAAGTCCACGATCTGGTTGTCCTTCAGCCAGTGACCCTCCGCTTTGGCGTTGGCCACCTCACACTCCAGCAGCGCTGTCTGGGACTCTGCCACTGTCACGTCCTTCAAGGGCCGTGTGACAGCACCACCTAATGGTAGGGGGAAAAAAAGATAGAAAATTGCTAATTTTGCTTAAGTGGAATTATACAGATTTTCTTTTTGGCATTTTTCAATCATATCTAGCTTCTTTTTTTTTTACATTACACTACTTTTTTTTTATCCAACGTAGTTATTTTAGTTTTGTGTCACAAGCTCTTGTTAATACTTTTCATTGGTTCAATATTTACAGTATATAAAAAAAAAACACAGACACACTTAAACACTAAAACAGCCGATCTACAAAGCTTACAAAGCAACATGATTGCGGCACATTGTGAGCTTGTAGATCAGCAATTTTAGCTATTTTTAAAAGAATTGCAAAGAGGAAAAAAAGCTACTTTTAGCTAAAGGCACAATAATGTTGCACAATGAAGTGTAGGGCAAAGAATTGTTCCCCAAAAATCCTAATAAGTTGAAACACGGAGATACAAGGTTTCTGCCCGCCCCGACAGCAACAATGTCAAAACGTACCGGAAACGGTGAGCATGGCGCTGGAGGTCTGCTCTCCGGCGTGGAAGGTGTACTGGCCCTCTTCGTCCTTCATGGTGTCGACGATGGTCAGGGTGTGAACCTTCCCTTTGGTCTCCAGCTTGTACTTGGGACCGGCCTTCAGCGGCTGGCCCTTGAGGGTCCAGAGAGGATCGATGCCGGGGTGAGAAACCTCCACCTCGAAGGTCACGTTCTGAGACTCGGAGCACACCTTGTCCTCCATTTTCCTCACAATGCGCACCTCTGGAAAGACAAAACGGAACATTGGGTTCATGAGGATAATGAGCCATCGTGACAAAATCCAACGTTTCTATTGTAAACGTTATTTGGAAATGCACATATAGGTTGGGTCCATGGCAAACTTTTGGGAGCAATAACAATAAATAGTTCTGTTTTTTTTTTATTTGGGGTCCGGAGACCCCTACGGGTTCTTGAGGGTGTTCCAGTGGGTACCCAGCAAAATTTGTAAATATAGCATCAATATATATATACTGTAGTAGTATATAATTTAGCATCAACACAAGCTTATAGATATATATATAGAAACATATTGAACAATTTATACTGTAAAAGTAATTTAAGAGCACAAATCTTTCTTATGAGGGTCCCTGGCACAACCCCTTTTCAGATGGGGGTCCTCAACCTAATATAGTATCAATTTGGGGGTCCTTGACATAAAAATGTTTGAGAACCACTGTTCTAAAATGTGGTTCTAAAAGTGGGGTCAGGGTTCCTTGACAGGGTTCCAAGTGGACCCTTACAGGTCTGAAACTTGGAGAGTGTACAGAATGGAACCAAATGGACCCATACGGGTCCATTTGGTTCCATTCTGTACACTCTCAGAGTTATGGGGGTGCTTGAAATGTTAACGTGTTGAGAAAAAACTACTGGTAGATTTCAGTAAACAAACTTACTCTCAATTGTCAGGTTGCAGCTGGACTCCACCTTGCCCACCATCAGCTTGTGACGGCCCTCGTCAGAGGCGAAGGCCCTGCTGTACACCAGGCGCTGCTTGGTGCCTTTGGTCACAAACTGGATCCTGTCGCCGGCCACCAGGAGCTTGTCCTTGCAGTACCACTTCATGGACTTGATGTCCTGGGCGGAGATCTTGGCCTCCAGCACGGCTTTGGTGCCCTCGACGGCACTGACGTCCTTCAGCGGCACCACAATGTCAATGGCTGAACAGAGACGATATTGAAGGAATATTAGATCACAAAACAATAACTGTCATTGTTCAAGCTGGAGGGACTTCGTCAGCCCTTGGTACCGTTTGCTATGAGAATGTAAGAAGACACAAACAGAGGGCGACTGTAATTGACTTTCTGTGACTCGGTAGCATTACACCGTTGTTCACAATAATTTTAACAACTCTAACCAAATTTTATACTTTGGCTATTCAAAGTAGCAGATCTACAAGCTCATAGCGCAGCACTTGTGCCGTGCTATGAGCTTGTAGATCTGCTATTTTTGAAAAATCCCTGGCACAAAATATTTTTGAGATGTGGGTCCACAACCAAATAAAAACAAAACGTATACGTCTGCATACTTTACTATTTATTGACTGTGTCTTTTTGTTCTGCACCAGTCTGTATAGGGCGTATACATTTGTATACTTTTAATAATATTAGTTTGAGGGTGTCTTTTTGTAATGTTATTCTTACTTCTTTGACATCTAATCTATCTATCTATCTATCTATCTATCTATCTATCTATCTATCTAATTAATCTATCAACACTGCTTCAACACTGCACAGTTCCCGACCCTGATGCTAGACAAGAGGCTGTGGAGCAGCGATTCAGGAGTACAGAGTTGCTGTCGGCTAGTCCGCCTTCTCACATCTAGCCTGGTGCCAGACGTATCTGCCATTGCAAAAAACATTGTCCTCGGCAGTGATATTAGTCTGGCCATGCCAGGCTATCTCACATCGCCATTTGACGAGCCGAGGCCAGAACATGTCGACTTACTCTGAACGCCGAGTTTTCCAGAGGTGGAGATGTCCTGAACGGGCACGACGAATGAGTAGGACGCGGCGTCCTCTCGGTTCACGTTCTCCACCAGCAGCTTGTGGACCTGCTTGTCGATGACGATGTGCACGCGGTCCGAGGAGGTGATGGCCTGGCCGTTCTTCAGCCAGGTTCCCTCGATGTTCTCCTGGGAGAACTTGACCTCCATCTGAGCGATGTCTCCCTCGCAGACCGTCAGGTCGGTCAGAGGCTGCAGCAGGGTCACGGGGCGCACTGAAACATACAGACACAATGTTTTTGTTAACCCCATTCAATCCGGGAATGCATCTACAAATGCCTTCTAAATCCTAACAGGTTATAGGTTATAACAGGTATACAATCATCAATGTATCCAGCAAGATAGCTGGGGTATGACTTGAGAGTATGGCAGCAATGTATGAGACCTGGGTGCTTAGGAAGGGGAAAGCTATTGCTAGGGATAGAACGCAGCCGTTATACAGTCAATACCACCTTTTACCATCAGGATGACGGTACACAGTGCCAACGTTGCAGGCTCACTCGCGACGGCTCGCGCCTGTGCCAAATCACTCATAGAGCCTATTTAGGTTTCTTACCTTTCATCTTCAGGGCGGCGCTGCTCTTCATGTCTCCACACACAAAGGTGTATTTCCCCTGGTCCTCCTTCTTCACCTCCTTGACGGACAGACTGTGTCTCCCGCGGCGAGAGGACATGACGTACTTGGCGCTCTGAGAGAGCTCCTTGTTCCCAAAGTACCAGGTGCCCTCGGCGTCCTCCCGGGACAGCTCCACCTCAAACTCTCCAGAGTAGGTCTCTGGAACCTCAATGTTCTCCATGGTCTTGATCATCTCCAAGGCAGCGCCTGTGGAGTTCACAGGGGCAGAGAGAAGGTTGAGAATTACAGTTCCACACTATTACCTACTGTACGTTATGCAGTCAAATACAACAGGCACATCGAGACCTACTGTCTCTGAGAGCCATGTTGTCACAATTATTACATAATCGCCTGATATGTAGACAGAGTTTCAATGCACAGATTATAGATTTTTTTATATTATACTGTTTAGACTGATAGGTTCTTGGTTTACCTATGATCCTAGAGTACTATTTCTATGCATTTGATGTATTACCTCGTGTAAATCGCTCTGGATTAAGAGTGTCTGCTAAATGCCAATTGTATCTAGACAAAACGTAGAGTTGACAAAAAAAAAAGATTACCGTCTACGTTAAGTCTTGCAGTTGATCTGATGCTATCGTCATCCAGAACCACACAGCTGTATTCTGCGTCGTCCTTCAGGTCGATGACCAGCACAGACAGGAAGTGAACCTTTCTGTCTGAGTGCATCCTGTATTTGTCCCCGGTGAAGATCTCCATGCCTTTCTTCAGCCATTTGACCTTGACAAAAGGCTCGTTGGTTTCACACTCAAAGGTGGCCAAGGAGGCCTTCTCCTTGACATTTACGTCTTCCAAGTTCTGCGTGAAGCTCACAGCTGTTTTACCTACGAGGAAGGAGAGAAAAACGCGAAAAATTGGCATTGATATGTTGTGCTTTTTATGTTTCATAGTATATTTCTATGATGTTTTTAACTATCTCTTTAGGTCAGTCAGTCAGTCTGTCTGTGCATCTAATTTAAGACAAGCTTATACGGCTAAAGCTAATGTAAATAACCCCCTATTCTGGGCTGAACATTTTGTGAAAATAACAGATCTATAAGCTTGTAGATTGGTTATTTTCGGTGAAGGTATTTAGTGTAGTCAAAAAAAGAAGGGGGCCTGGGTTCTCCTGGCCGGAGACCCCTGGGGGACTCCGGTCAACTAAGTATATAAGGTTTAAGTGGTTAAAACAAATAAATAGAGCCTTCATTTTCTTAAGCATCACTTTAAAAACAGTAAAAAAAAAAAGGGGAGTAAACCCTGCATACTGTATAGTCATAAAGTGAACATACCTTGGACCAACAGGAAGGCATGGCTGGATGCCTCTCCGGCAACGTTCATGGCTTTGACCATGATGCTGGCAGAGTCCTCGACCCTGACATCTCTGATCACCAATTCACACACATGGTCTTCGGGCCAGTACCAGTAAATACGGTCCGTCTTCTCCAGCTCGACGCCGTTCTTGTACCACATACACACGGGCTCGGGTCTGCCGACCACCCTGATCCTGAAGCGAACCTCGTCCATGGGAGCCACGGTGTTGCTGGTGATGCGTTCCAGGATTTTCGGAGCCTCCATGCTGGGGGAAAGCTGGATCCTGTCCGGTTTGATCACCGGTATGGTGAGTTTTCCCTCTTCCTCCAGCCTTTTCCTCTCAGCCTCTTCCTGCAATCTCTGGCGATGAAGCAGGTCCTCCTTGGTCTTCTTCAGCAGCTCTTCATAAGATTCATCCCTCCTGCGAGACTTGGATTCAACGGCAGATATGGACTCGTAAAAGCCTTCCTCTGTCCTGCGCTTGAACTTGCCCTTCAGCTCGTCTGACTCCTCCGATGTCTTCTCGTGGGTGACTTTCTGGGTCTTCCTCAGCATGACCACTTCCCTGTCCGCTGACGACTCGCGGGGCTTGTCGACCTTTACGATGTCGAAGCTGAGACCAGTATCCGTGGTGTCTGCGGGCTTAGCCTCGGGAGCGCGGCGAAGGATGGACCTGAAGTCATCCTCCCTCTGCTGGATCTCCAGCTTCACAATGTGCTCAGAAACACCCATGTTGCTTTCAGCTGTAACCCTAACCTCTCCAGAATCATAGGACTTGATGTCTACAATCTCCAGGTAGTAAATACCGTCATAACGAAGTCTGTATCTCTTGCTCTTGCGAATAAGTTGTCCATTGATGTACCAGTTAACCTTGGGTGTTGGATAGCCGGTCACTCTGCAACGGAATCTTGCAACTCCACCTTCCAGCACTCTGGCTGGTTCGGGAACCAGGACAATTTCAGGTTTGGACTTCTCAGTCTCCTCGTCCATCGAAACTCCCGCAGGTCCTCCTTCATGAGCCATGCGTTCGATCTCATGCCCTCTCCTGCCCTCGGGAAGCTGTGTGTCCTCTACAAGGCCCTTCTCGTCCTTCACAATCAGGGTGGCTGAGGTCTGGTCAACTCCATACTTGTTGGTAGCTCTGCAGGTGACGACACCACTGTCTCTGGCATAAGCACCCTCATAATCAAGACTGCAGTACCCAAATTCATTGACCATGCGCAGTCTGTTAGCAGCTTCAAGGGGTTTGCCATCATGCAGCCACTCGACTACCAGTGTGGGGTCGCCAATGGGCGTCAACCTGCACTCGAAATGAGCTGGACCGAATCGCTTCATTCTGACAGAAGTCAGCTTCTTCTTGAAGGATGGTTTCTGTTGCTTCTCTTTGTCGTAGAGGTCGCCCTCCTCCCACTGCTCCTGACCATAACGCTGATGCAGGGGTTCCAGCTCTGGAGGCGCGATCTCTTTGGCCTTGTAGGTTCCTCTGGGAATGACGAGCCTCTTCTCGGCCTGAGGCACGGCAAAGTCCGCCTCAATGTTGATTCTGCATCGGGTGGTATCTCTTCCAGCCCTGTTGATGGCTGTAGCTGTGTACCAGGCGCTGTCTGCTGCTGAAGGCGAAGGGATCTGGAATTTGGCCTCCCCTTTAGTGCCTTCAATCCTGAAATAGGCATTTCACAAATTTGATATGGATATTTAGACTTTTTGTTACACTACTACACTACTGAAAATGTCAGGATAGTATCATTCATTTTCAGCCAAAAGCATAAAGCACATACTTGATATGTGGGTACTTCTGTGGGGTGATAATATCACTGTTCTTCAGCCAGACAATGTCAGGCAGGGGGTTTCCAATGGCCTTGACAGCCAACTCTACCAGAGTGCCCTGCTTCACGGTGATGTTCTTCAGTTTCTCCATAAACTGAGGACGTGCCACGCTTTCTCTAGCTGTAGATAGGTCAAACGCATTACCAGTTAAGACACAAACAAACGTCTGGTGGAAGAAGTACTCAGATTTTATGACTTACTGTACTGTAAGTAAAAGTAACAATATCTCAGTGTAAAAATGTTTCAACTCAAAGTAATAAAGTATTAGTATCAGAATACAGTTGCAATAGTAAAAGTATGCATAATGTTTCCAAATCATAGACAGCATATCTTGTTATTAGACTATAATTATTCATCATAAACCACTTAAGGCTATTCAAAAATAGACAATTTACAAGCTCACAACGTGTCACATTGCTATGTGTTATGAGCTTGTAGATCTGCTAAATTAGAAACATTTTGAAGAATTTTCATTAGTCATTTGATTCATTATTAATCATCTAAAATCGGTAAAGAAACTAATAACTAAAGCTGTCAAATAAACATAATGGAGTAAAAAGTACAACATTTGATCCTGAGACATAGTGGAGCAGAAGTATAAAGTATCAAGATATTGAAGAATTTAAGTAAATAAAAGCACCTGGAAATTGTACTTAGGTACAGTACTTGAGTAAATGTACTTAGTTACTTTACACCAGTGTAAACAAATTGTCTTGAAATCCAAGGAAAGAGACATTGTGCGGCTCCAGATTGTCAGATCTGGGATAATAGTCTTACCTTCAACAGTCAGAGTCAGGGTGACAGAGGACTTTCCAGCTCTGTTCTGAGCTACGACCGTCCATTCTCCAGAGTCTTTGGGCATGGCTGGAACTATGATCAGAGACTGAGTTCCATCTTCTTTAATCACTATCTTGTGGGTGAAATCATTGCCCACTTGTTGTCCTGAGAAGAAGAGGAAATATGTTTTTTTTTTACAGGGTGGTTGGTTAAAGGCACATAAATGGCAGACACATGAGTTCTGATCAGGGCTGGGCGATATGACTTAAGATCGATGTTATTTAAAACGTTTGCCTCGATTACAGTTACTGAACGATTCGTTTTTTACACTGCCCTCATAGTTCTCTGACAAGGTTACTGTAAACATTACGGGTGCAACAGTTAATCAGACTATCGATTATAAAACTATGCTGCATTTAACAAAATAATACATTTTCATAAATAGGAAAAATAATATTTTTTTCACACCACCATTGTACAATGAAGTTGAATATAGGGCTTAATGTAATGAATGTAAAAAGTGATTAACCAGACTAATCGATTTAATCAATTAAAAAACATATTTTAGATTTTTTTCGTGTTGATTTGTTATTAATAATATAATTGTATTTGTATTTAATTAAGATTATTCGATTGAGCGACACATGTCAGTGAGAGGTTCTAAATGTCGGTTTGAATTCATTTTCATTAATTGCCCAGCCCTAGTTTTGTAGCAGAGGAGTTTTTCGTACCATTGTGGAACCAGTATGTTTCAGGCATGGGTCTACCAACAACCTTCAGGTCAAATCTGGAAGTCTGGCCCTCAGCGCACTTGACTGAGGTCGGCTTCAGGACGAACACAGGCTTGTAGAGTCTCTCGAGCTGAGCCTCGTCTAGGTCATCAAGCCTACGAGACGGAGAAACTCCCGGAGAGCGACTAGAAGAACGACCAGGTGAGCGACTCAGGGAGCGAGGAGATGCGGACCTGAGAAAAAACACACAAAACATCAACATCAAAGGTTTTATAACTCTAAAAGATACTGTAAGTGACAATTATTATTTTAATTGTTTTGGTAACTCAACGTTTTTTGCTAAAAGGCTTAAGATCTATATTGTGATAGTAATCATTATCAGGGGTTAGTAAACACTAAATACAGTTTCAGGAGGGTCGCCAATGTCATCCAATCAAGAGACAGAACCCATTTATCAGCTTCAATATTATAGTGTTCCAATTCCAATTTTGGCTGCATTTCTTTTTTAAATCACTTCCAATTTGACTTGTTTGTTATATTCTATATGAGTTCCCTCTTCTGATTGGATTAAATTGGTATCTGGACCTGACAATAAATGTTCTGTTTACTAAAGTGTCGGGGAGACAGAGAGAGACCCCTGTTACTGAACAAACACTCTATACTGTAGCAAAGGCTGGTATAGGACTATAGAGCTATTTAATACACGTAATAATCACTTACACCATCTATATCCATTACCAGGAATTATGTATCCACACTAGGCTACAGTACATGTATGAAATACCTGAGTCTTTGCATGGCCCCTGGCTGGGGTGTGTAGCCCCGAGGTGTTGCCATTCCAGAGGGCTCAACGTACAGCTTTCCAGAGCTGACAGAGTTTCCCTTCATGTTGCTGGCGAAGGCGGTGTAAACGCCCTCGTCCTCTGGCAGCACCACGGGCAGACGCAGACTGGCCCTGCCATCCTGAAGAACCTCCATCTGGTAACGGCCACCGGGAATCAGACGGTTGCCATCTTTGTACCAGGCAATCTGGCGAAGGAAAAAAAACATTGCTTTAAGATACCGTTAAGATACGTGTTCCCTAGGGTAGGTACCATCACAAAAACATGCAGTAATCCTGGTCACTATACTGCCTCCCCCTGGCCAGCCGGGCGCCTGATGGAGGGGAAAGGAACTGGTTGGAATAACGTGTTCCTTCCACGCGCTACGTCCAACCAGGGAAAATCTCCCCTGTCAGGTGACAAGGTGGTCAGTTGGCTCTCATGCATTGAAGGAGGCATGAGCTCAGCCCTGGCCTCCCTAGGTTGGCAGAGGGAAGGTAGTGCCCAGGATTACATAGATAATTGACACTGGGTGTAAAACATGGGGTTACAAAATCGTGGGATAAAAATTATTAAAAAAAAAAAAAGATACCGTTCCAGTGCTGTACCTGCTATTTTTTTAACCTGCACCTTATGTCTATCCTCAAGTACATACCTGCTACATGTGTAAATGTACATATCTTTGCTGATTGCAATAGATTCTTCATACAGGCTGGGAGGACCAAGAGGTGAATGTAATGTAATTCTAATCTATTCTATATTTCTATTTAATGCATTTCTTTATCGTGTGAATGAACAGATGAATAAAAGCTATTGCACTATATGGAAGTCAACATGGTATGGAACCTTAAGGTAGAGTTGGGTTAAGCCATATATCGTGTGACTAATGCTCATAAAGCTATGCATTGTTAGCTATTTTGAAACAATGTTGACAATTTTGACAAATATTGTCTCCTCTGTATAACGACATGCCCAAAAAGAGGGATGCCAGGTTGAAAGTGGTTAAGGCCAAAGGTCACCTTGGGCAGTGGGACTCCTGCCACCTTGCAGTGGAAGGTGACGCCCATCCCCTCCAGGATCCTGTAGTGTTTGACGGGAGTGTCGAAGCCGGGCTGCATGGCCTCGTGTTCTGACACCATAACGGCCACTTCTCTGTCTTCTGTGATGATCTCTGTGTAGCTGATCATCATGATACGTAGTTCAATCTCTTGGATGATCCTCTGCTCAAAGGCAGATATGTGGAATTCCTGGGTGGATAAAAGAAGAGGGGGGGGGGGTCCTCTATTTTTATTTCAAATACAAAATAAACATGGGCAGAGAGAGATGAGAGACAAAGACAAGATGGCGGATTCAAACCTCACATTCGTTGGGAGCAAATGATTTGTGCACTAACTGGCCTTTTTTATTGCATTGTATTTTGTTTATGTCCAATGTATTTGTATTTAAGTTCATAAAGTTAAGATAAGAACTAAATGCATTTGAAATAAACATTTACATGTGTGACTATTATGGGCTATTTGAGTGATGGTGTTTACAGTATACGACTGGTGAGAGTGCAGGTACACCCCTGTGGCCCCCTTGAGTAAGTATAGAAATTGAGAGGCCCTCTCCAACATCAAGGGTTTTAGTGGTTAAACATTACCGCTTCTGAAATGTAGCTCATGGCGGGGGTGGTGACCCTCCTCTGTTCCATCTGATACTGGGTGATGGTCACAGGAGGAGGCTCTTGGACCACCGTCGTTGTCACTTCAGATTTGTACGTCACGTCAAACTGCTTCATGTATGCTTCATACTCCTCTGCAAAACACAAACACACAAAGCACCACAAACGGCTTTGATGAGGATGCATAAAAACAAGATAATAAAGTTGAAAATGGGTGCTGAGTGAGTGCTAAGTCCCATGTTTCCTTTGATCAAACTCAAGTGATGTACCTTCTTCCATCAGAGTGGCGGAGGCTGAGACTTCTCCATGCTGGTTCTTGATGAAGATGGAGTACTCTCCTGCGTCGTCAGCGAAGGTCATGGAGATCTCCATCCTGCATGCTCCAGTCTCCTTATTGTAGGCAACTTTGTATCTAATGGACAGAGGAGATAATCCATGAAACCGGAGAGCAATCACGTTTTCAACAAAGTGACCAAAATAATTAAGTCTATCGTCACTGTAGAGTGGAAACCTTGTGTCCATATGTCCAAAACTTACTTCACAGTAATATTTTAATATTTTTTATCGGTTGGTTAAATAATACATAAACCATAGACAGATTTAACCACTTTCACTTTTTCCAAGATAGACAATCTACAGGCTGTGAGCTTGTCGATCGGCTAGTTTCTGTACTTTTGCATGAATTTCTTGAACAAAGTAGGGCATTAATTTACCAAAAAACATATTACAAGTTGAAATATGAAGATACAAGGTTTCAAGGTTAGACCGTTTCCCGGCTTTTGTTACGTTTTTCCCTGGACTGATCATTAACAAGCCCGATTGTCTGGGGAGGGGGGAGAGTAGTTATAAACATATTCAACTATATTAACTATATTATAAACACTATTTAGAAGCCTACTGCCAGTGGTCTTCTGACTATAGTGTACCTGTATCCTGTAGTGAGTGGGATCCCACTCTTCTTCCAGATAATGTGTGGTCTGGGGCTTCCTCCGATCTGGCAGTCGAAGACCACACTTCCTCCCTCCACCAGCTTCTGTGGGAGGGGCGTCTTGAGGAAGAAGGGAGCAGCCGGCTCTCCTGTTACCTCCTCTGTCACTGGCGATGTGAGCATCACCGTCTCTGTCTTTGTCTCAGCAGCAATTCTAAAAGGCATATTTCAAATCAGCAGATATAAGCTCACGTGTTTTCATCAGCCCAGGATATTCTGGTTGTTTTAACTAGATTTTAATTTATAGCGTGGACTGTTTTTGTTGTTGTTTTTGTTAATAGGATTACTATATATGATTATGATTATACTTTCTGAATCATCCAGCACCATGATAAATTTACATTTGAAATCTATACCTTGATCAAATGTTGTGCTAACTACTGGAAGTGACAGTTTGTTTAGTTACAGTATAACTTATATGAAGATTCTTCAACATTGAGTATTACGTGATATCATGACATTCAAACTCACGTTGTCTGTTGTGTCATTACAGCTTCAGTATATGAAGCAGTTTCTTCTCTACTTTCAAGTTCTTCTGAAACTAGAAGGAAGCATATTAATTGTTAGAAAACATAACCAACCAACAAACGTATTACTTACAATATCTTTAATTAGAAATGAGAAAGGTTTGTGTCTGCATTTTTAAGTTGAATTACACACATTTTCCTTTTAGCTTATTTAGACTAAATCATTACTATACAGTTGGTCAACATGAAAATGAACTCAGTTCCACTTACTTTTGACCAGCAGGAAGCAGCTGGTGCTGATGGTTCCAGCCTCGCTGGTGGCTGTACAGGTGAAGCGTCCGCTGTCCTCAGCGAACGCCTCGCGGATCACCAGACGGGCGTAGCTGCTCTCGTAGGTGATCTGGAAGTCGATTGAGCTCTCGATCTTGTAGTCCTCTCTGAACCACATGATGACGGGGGTGGGGTGACCCGAGATCTGACACTCCAGGGTCACCGACTCGCCCTCCGTGACGTTTGTGTTCTTCAAACCCTGTGAGGACATGTTCCACACGTGAGAAAGGAAAGGGTGGCCAATTTGATGTGCATTGATTAGGCCAACAAAACCACATTTGATATATTATTTTTTATCGCTGGAAACCCAATCTACACTATAAACTCCTGTGTTCATTTATTGTGTTGTTGTATTGTAACCTTTATTTAATAACCAGGAGAGTCACATAGAGGTTTGAGACCTCATTTACAAGTGAGACCTGGCCAAGACGAGGCAAAAGCAGTACAAAAACAACAAACAAGGGACAAGATAATTATTTGCAACAATTATATAGCCCCAGAAAATAAAACACCAATAAAGCCTAACAAATATACAACCGCATACATTTTAATTTAATTCAACTCTGAGAGTGTACAAATGGAACCAAAAGGACCCGTAATGGTCCATTTGGTTCCATTTGTACTACTATAAATACAAAAGCATAAACTCACAGCAGTAAGCGTAGGAGGAACAACGGGCTCTTGGGCTGGTGCAGGAACGGCGGCAGCCTCCTGTAGAAACATGAGCAAAGGGTCACACATCTCAACACAAAAAGCTCTGTAACACCTCTCCTTCTCCAGTGAGGGTGAAAGACGTGGAAGCCACGAAACACAGCGCAACACCTCTGCTTCTCCAGTGAGGATGAAGATGTGGAAGCCAGTTAGAAACAGATTACAACCCTGCTCAGGAGGACCAGACAACAGCCATGATGGAAGGAGAACCATGAGGTGAATGAAGAAAACCACAGAGACAAGGATGGGAGGGCATGAAGGAGTCAGGTGGGGTGCGTCTTCTAGACAAGAGGACGGCTAAGCTCTGATTTTACAAGGCGCTTGATTGGGTGTGGCGTTACAGTGAAGGGGTGCTTTTGGTGGGAAGTCCACGCCAGTGTTAAACAAGAAAGTGAAGAGGGAAGCACGCAGAGTCGACAGGCCCAAGGGTTTACAGTCACACCAGTCCAGTAGCATAAACCAGTGATTCTCAAACATTTTCATGCCAAATTAATTCATGTATTTGGCATTAGTGTTCTTTTCTAATTTGTCAAAAATAGCAGTTCTACAAGCTGTAGAACTATAACACGTTGTGATGCAACACGTTGTGAGCTTTTAGATCAGCTATTTTCAAATTGTCAAAGTACAAAATAGGGTTAAAGTGCTTTAACTTATTTTGATGCTATATTAACACATTTTGCTGGGGTCTCCGTAACCCACTTTGAGAACCACTGGCATAACTTCATGATACTGAGAAACGAGTACAGTAGCACTTGAAATGTATCAAAACTGCCACAGACATTTTCCATTCATTCTTACAGATTCTGTTTCTAAATGTTTCTGCTGTGCTTTCTATACCGTACAAAGTCTCTTGACATGGAACATGTGACACTGTAGACCCCTGGGACCACCAGACCTGGGGACCAGTACAAACCTGAGGCTCCCAGTCCTCAAACTCCTCCTCGCTCTTTCTCTGTGATTGAGCCTGGTAAAGAGACTGATATCTGGGGTCTTTGAACGGTGGAGGGGTGGCCACCGATGTCACCCGTGTCTCCACAACAACTCTACGTGAAGGACTGGGAGACTTGACTGGCTTGATGATTTTCCTAGCGGAAGAGGGAGAGGAGAGCTCTTTCTGCAGGCTGGCAATAGAAGCGCCTGCCCTGGAAACCTGAACCAAGCCAAGGAGAACCAAGAAACATGTCACCGTCACGGGAAACACAAAACAAACGAGTCAAATATATGCTTGGGTTTGTTGGAGCAAAGGGTTTTAGAGATGAAAAATACATGGTGAATGAATCTGATGAAGAGTGGGGATTAGTTTAAGGTTGATATTTGACAACGTACTGAAGAATATCTTCGGATAAACAAACAAACTAACAAAAAAACTGTATTCCAGAAAGAAAAAAAATCAACTCCAGGGATAGGTGATGTTGTTATGAGGAATGTGAAGTGTGTACACACCACAAAACAACAGTGGAGAGTGGATGTTAAAAAGATGAAAGGGACGTTTTCCTGTCTAACCTCTCTCCTTACCTCAATGCTAGCTTCAGGCTTAGGGACAGTAACTTTAGAAACAGTGAAATGTGGAACTGGGGACGGTGCCAAACCAGTGTCCACGTGCGTGACGGTTTCTGTGGTTCTTTGTATCTAGAGTGACCAATGAAAGTTCATGTTGAGTGGTTACAGATTCTAGGTCATTTTTTACTAAAGATGAAAAACTGTAGGGATGCACGATTTATCAGTCATCATACTGTATCAGTATCGGCCTTAAAAATGCAATATCGGTGCAATATGTTTGATATTGATATTTATGTTTGAATGTGAAGCTGATAAGCCTTTTTTGGTGAGGAAAGCGGCAGATTCAATCAGTATTTTCTGGAGAAGCTTTCAAAAGGGTCAACAAGTTGGAAAAATGTTAAGTAAAAATACTACGTTGTTTGAACTAATATGTGCATCAAAAGGCGTAATAAATCAGGTCATAAGAATGCACTGGAAACTTGTATTGCAATATCAGTATCCGTCGATTTGACCAAGTAATTAATTGCTAATCGGATATCAGCCAAAATGTCAATACCGTGCATCCCTAAAAAAAATTGTAAATCAAGTGTATATTAGAAATAGCTATATTTAGAAATACTTAGATCTTCCTGAAGATGAAAAAAAGAGACCTGGATAGAGTGTTGGTCTGGGGTCGGAGTGACCGCGGGCGATTCAACGGCCACTGTTTCCACGGCCACCGTTTCCACCGTAATCACAGGTGTTTCAACAGACAATGTTTCCATCGTGACATGTTTCTCAGCCGTCTCCAGCGTGACTGACTGCTCCTGTTGTCTTAAGTCGGTCTCTACATGCGTAGCGACGTGTTTCTCTGCGGTAACATGTTTCTCTGCGGTAACATATTTCTCTGCGGTAACATGTTTCTCTGTGGTAACAGGTTTCTCTGCGGTAACATGTTTCTCCGCAGCAGCCTGCAGTGTGAGCGACTGCTGCTGTTGTCTTAAGTCAGACTCTACTACTACCACAGCCTCCTCTTCGGTACCATGCACACCGTCCGCATGCACGGGCGCACGGACTCGTGCCAGGTCTACAGCGGCCACCACTGTGGCCACGGCTTCGGCTTTCTTCCCATCACCCTCACCCTGGAGGACACAGTTATCAGTTGGGTTTGATACACACAAGCACATAGATCTCCATTACCGTCCATGGCAACACTCCCCCCCAACAAGAGTAAACACACACTGACTTGTGTTTGTTCCTGTGACCTGCAAACAACACACTGTTATCATCAGTTCAAAATAACCTGTGGAATGAGATGGATGTTCATTAATACATAACACCTTCCACTGGAGGGCACCCTTGGTCAGGGAAGGACAGCCGCTTCATTCATAAGCCTCAAAACACACCTGAAAACATTACTGTTTCACTGGACTATAACAATGTTTTCCAAATGATCACTTATTACCTGCAAAATGACTAGAATAGAGTTAAGAACCAGAGTAGAGATTAGGCCTGGGCAATTATATATCGATATTATCATTATTTAATAATCCCAACAATTGTCAAATTGGCGTCCCATGGTCACCTTATGTAACACAACAGTGAAGGAGGGGATCTGGAAAATAGCTGACCTACAAGCCCCCACAACGTATGAATCGGGCGGCTTCAGACTCCCTCGGCTCTTTTCCATTTCTCACCTCTGAAACAGCCATCATGTGTTGCTGCTGCTGTTGCATGGCGTAGGATCCCTCCCCAACCATCATGTGTTGCTGCTGCTGCTGCTGCTGTTGCATGCCGTAGGATCCCTCCCAGTGCTGCTCTCTGGTCACCTGGGTGGACGTAGCGCTGCTGCTCATGCTGGCACTGGTCATACTGGCGTAGCTGGCCTCCGACGCGAAGCCTCCCTGCTTCCATGGGGGCAGCACCTCCGGGGAGGACGACGTCTAACGGGACGAGGAGGAGCAAGGAGGACACAGGGATTATTAAAGCAAAAAAAAAAAAAAAAACGAATTTCATGAGTGAAAATGGCTGTTGTTTGTCCACATCCCCCCCCACATCCCAGTTGCTGTATAAATAGTTGTAAGGTGAACCGTAATGGAAACTTGTACCAGTCTGTAATATTGGTATCGGTCGATTTGACCACTGGTTCTCAAAGTGGAGTACGGGGACCCCCCAGGGCCCTTGAAGAGGTTCCAGGGGGTCCCCTGCAAAATGATTTAATATAGCATCAAAATCACCTTAACCACTGTAAACCTACAGTATATATTTGGCTTTTTTTTTTTTTAATCAAAAAGACGTGATAAATTTGAGTGTATTTTTGAAATATTTTTTGATGGGGGTCTGCGGGCAAATACATATTAATTTGGGGATCTCCTTGACACAAATGCGTTTGGGAACCACTAGATTTGACCATGCAATTGATCATTAATCAGATATATCGGCCAAAGATTCAATATCGTGCATCCCTTCAGAACAGACTAGTCATCTAGTGCGTAATCCCATAATGCTGAATAGTGAAAAAGTGTCTCACGTGTTTTCTGGACATGGTAGGACCCTTGACGTGTCTGACGGGTGAGGGGGACTGCTGGCGTCCCACGGTCACCTTGGGTAACAGTGAAGGAGGGGATCTGGACGTGGGTTTGGGAGGAACTCGCGGGGGGGTCTTGTGTGCCATCTGTTGCATCATGCCGCCTCCCTGTTGCATCATGGCGCCTCCTTGCATCATGCCACCTCCCTGTTGCATCATGCCGCCTCCCTGTTGCATCATGGCGCTTCCTTGCATCATGGCGCTTCCTTGCATCATGCCGCCTCCTTGCATTATGGCACCTCCTTGCATTATGGCACCTCCTTGCATCATGGCGCCTCCTTCCACATGCATCTCCATCATGGATGATGAAGACTGGTAGCTACTCTCTACTCTCTGCATGGGAGAGACACACCATGGAAGATCAGAGGTTAACTTAGCCCATGGTAGAGGTGTAACAGTGTAAAGCAGTGGTTCTTAGATCTCAGTTGAGGTTCCAGGGGCCCGCCAACTAAATTAGTTAATATAGCATAAAGATCACTTTAACCGCTTTGACCCTACAGTATATACATACATACAATATGAATTCCATTTGATGTTTTATTGTACTCTGTATGATGATTTGAGGGTTCCTCTATTTGATGTAAACCTGAGCTAAGAACCTGAGCTACTCTGGGAAGATGATGGCCAGAAGTTGGAGTGGTTGTTTAATTATGAGGTATTTAAGACGGCACATTTTGTTTCTAGAGCCTGGAGTAGAAGACAATGTCATCTTTTCAAATAGGTTCATGTCCGGTCTCCTGTTAAGATGTGAGGTAACAGGCCCAATGCTGTATTTTAAGTTGTATTTATGTAATGTACAGTATGAAGCTTGAGTGTTTTAGTTTGTTATACATTCGATCATTGTTTGTGAATTATCATGTCGGTTCATTGTTCATGTCAAATTAAATGTAAAAGTGTCCTCAGTAGTCTATATGGGCTGGGCTTATTTGAAAGCATGACACTTTAATAAAGAAAAATCAGAGCCTATAAGTCTATAAGCTCTATATATCTTATAGATCGCCTATTTTCAGTCCGCGTACACTGCCGTAAGATGAAGCATAAATTGGCCATAACTGTACACTAGTAGTAACCAGTAGTGATCAGTTTATGTCTAACATTACAGCAGTAGTAACCAGTAGTGATCAGCTTAGTGCTAACATTACAGCAGTAGTAAACAGTAGTGATCAGCTTAGGTCTAACATTACAGCAGTAGTAAACAGTAGTGATCAGCTTAGGTCTAACATTACAGCAGTAGTAACCAGTAGTGATCAGCTTAGGTCTAACATTACAGCAGTAGTAACCAGTAGTGATCAGCTTAGGTCTAACATTACAGCAGTAGTAAACAGTAGTGATCAGCTTAGGTCTAACATTACAGCAGTAGTAAACAGTAGTGATCAGCTTAGGTCTAACATTACAGCAGTAGTAACCAGTAGTGATTAGCATATGGAAATAAGTGAAGTAAAGTGTAGTACAGTAGCTAGCTTGTGAAAGGTGAACTGTAACCCAGTCTCTGTAGAGAACATGTGATCTGTTGCACTGCTTTGTGCGTTGTAGGTCACACAGCTCCAGTCTGGAGCAGGAGTGCACACATTTTGACAGCAATGACCCAGAAATGCTGATCCATGCAACCCAACCAAAGTAGTGATTAGGGATCTAGAGATATCTAGTCACGACTACAAATTTAAGTTGACGATTAATTGTCACTCAAATAATTGTGATTAATGATTTAATTGTGTGTTTGGCATTGAATATTGGAACATATGAATAAAAACAAATTTCTGTTAGCCTTTTAGACTTCGTAATCAAAAATTGCACAGGGCAGATATGACAAATAACTTGAATTTACAAATAAATTATTGACAAATCTTATAATTTTATACATGCAAAAATAGCAGTAATAGCTGACAAGCTTACAATGCGTCACTTTGTGACGTGTTGTAAGCTTGTAGATCTGCTATTTATGCTTTATTTAATATTTGAAAAACATGGACACTCTCCTATCTCTCCTATGGTACCACATCAATACAGCATGATATTGTGGACAAAATCTTATCCAACGATAACATAACAAGTTTTGGGTCTGAGAGGCTAAATCTCATCAAATGGTGGATCGGTGGCTCAAATGCCGAATAAATAATGGACCTTGATATGAAAAGGATTGAAAGCCATTACATTAGAGCCACAAGCTGAGATCTTTGTGGCATCATTTGTGACTCTTTAAAAATAATAATGTCATACCCTCTCCACTCTGCTCTGTCCTGTCGCCATCTGCATCTGTGATGTGGCCACAACGGTCTTGGTTTTCTTAATAGGTACAGCTTCTTCTCCTGAGACAAAGACACATTTGCATTCATTTAATACAATTCAGGAATTATTTTGATTAATAAAACTTTCTTTTAACCAATCTGTACGGTAGAGGAAGTTAATACAATATAACTTGGTCAGTTCAGGGATTCCATGTAGCAGCATTAATATTCATAACACATGCTTTCTGCTTCCTAAAACCATACATCTTTAGTAGAAACAAAACTGCACACACACACACACACACACACACACACACACACACACACACACACACACACACACACACACACACACACACACACACACACACACACACACACACACACACACACACACACACACACACACACACACACACACACACACACACACACACACACACACACCCCCATACACTTACCCTGTACCAGTAGTTCACTGGTGGAAGTGCAACGTCCACTGCTGTTGGTAGCGTTTACTGAGTACGTTCCAGAATCCTCTGGGAAGGCCTCTGCGATCAACAAACTGTAATGCTCTCCTTCCTGAACGATGCTGAAATCCGGGGAGCTCTGGATCTCTGCTCCCTCTCTGTAGAACTTCACAACGGGTGTAGGGATTCCTGTCACTCCGACATCCAGTCTCACTTGGCTGCCTTGTCTGACGGTCAAACTCTGAAGTCTCTGTGTAAAGCTGGGTGGCGCGGTCTCGGCTGAGGATGAAAGGCAAGGTTTTGGGGTTTTTTAGACTCGGAGAGAAAACAGCTTTGACGCAACCATTACTGTATATCTTATCCACCAGCTCAGTGGCCTTGTGGTTAGAGAGTCCTGGGTTCAATTCCCTGGCCGGGTCGTACCAATAGGCTCTATGCACAGCAGCCATATTGGGAATGAATTGGGCCCCTTCCTTACTTCCTTCACAGGTGTTACCAATAATACTAATTAAGGCTCTGTTCCATTTAGTGTGGCACAGGCAGTGGTCTCTTATTTTCAAGGACCCCCATAACTCTGAGAGCGTACAAATGGAACCAAATGGACCCTCACGGGTCCATTTGGTTCCATTTGAACACTCTCAGAGTTACACACCCACCATAAGGGGCCATTTGGGAACCAAAATGGTGTGTTTCTAGTGAGCCAACATGCACAATATCAGCACCCTGACCAGAATGGAACAGAGCCTTCATTAGTATCATTGGTAAAACCTGTGAAGGAAGTAAGAAGAGGCCCAATTTCTTTCCAATATGGCTGCTGTGCATAGAGCCTATTACCAAAGACTAGAAAAATGGGATCCAATATCATTTAAATGCTATGCTGTCAGTTAGAATGAGACGCTTCGCAGGGAAACTATTTGAAGCCAGTTGCTCACCTGTAACTAGGAGTTCAGCCGTGCTAGTAGCTTGTCCAGCTCCATTGGTGGCTCTGACGGAATATCTTCCGCTGTGTGCGGCTGCCACAGCAGGGATCATCAGAACAGCGCGGCCTTCGCTGAACGAGATCTGTGCGCCGGGCAAAGCGGCAGCGGAAAGAACCTGGCCATCACGGAACCAGCTCACCTCAGGAACTGGAGAACCTTGTGGGACAGAACCAACCGTGTTGGAGTTAGAAGTGAAAACTCTAAAGCAAAAGATTAACCTGACATGACATGTAAAGGGCATGCAGTCTTCAGGGAACAGAAATCTATTAAAAAAAAGTATTACCTTTAAAAAACAGTCCTGTTGGATATCATAATATCCATTATTTATAGCAGTGGTTCTCAAAGCAGGTTCCAGGGAACCCCAGGGATCTTTAGGGAGTTCCAGGGGGTCCCCAGCAAAATTTGTTAATAAAGCATCAAATTCAGTTTAGCCACTTTGAACTTTCTATTTGAAAATACGTTGCGATGTGGTGCGCTGTGAGCTAGTAGATCTGCTATAAATTTTAACATCCAGTAGTAGGTTTGAAGTGATTAGAAAATAAAATGTTTTTCTTACCACTAACTTGAGCCTCAAACGTTGCGGCACTACCCTCTAGTGCCACAACGCTTTGCAGCGGCTGTGTAAACGTTGGCGCCTGTGTAGACATGTTGGTCGGCACCCTGGACAGGAAAAACAAAACGACAACAAGTAAGCAAATGGTCAGGAAAACAGACACACACACAAGGCCAATTTACAAGTTAGGCATTCAGCAGATGTTCTTATCCAGAGTGCAAGATCAGAGTCAAGACTAATCTACAGTATATTCTGTTCATAATACAACACCTTCCATAAGTGCTAGGGCCACACAATACATCGTTAATGTACCTTCATCGTAATATCAACATGCGGAATACATACATGCAATACATGGTATATTAACGTGCCATGTATTCACCCTCTGCATATCAAAATGTTTGGCCAATCACTCAGAGCCATACTAAACTTATTTTCAGGTTTTTATTCATTTCAACAATCCAGGTAGGCTATATAGGACAGTTTTGTTTAGATTAGAAGAAAATATTTTAAGGTGAGCAGTGAGAAACTTTATTGCTAAGTTGCTGGTATATTCATTGTCAATAGCAGCTGTAGCCAGGTGCAATGTTTTCAGTAAAACCAACTTTTTTTTTCAATGTGCATAAGGTAGGCTTTGTTTTTATTGTCAGCAAACCTAAGGCAGGAGGACACTCAAAATATATACTTCAATATTTGTTTACTTATTGCACATCATAATCGGCATCACAATGTTCACCGCATATCGCATGTTTTCCTAATACCGTGCAGCCCTAATTAGTGCCTAAAACAGGTAAGACTCACAAGTCAGTTTCTACAACGCTTCACTCAATAGTCAGTGACTGAGGACAATCTTCCAGCTTCCATTGTTAAAACACACATAGTGGCCGTTCTCACCGCTGTTCTAGCATCTACATTGCTTTTACAAGTCTGCCTGGCAACAGAACATTAACATCAAGTGGTCTACACATACATAAGGTGATCTAAAATCTAAATACAGTACATAAGGCGGTCTACATATCGTCCCTGTCGGGTGTTAACCTCATACCAGTATGTCCAAAACAGTTACTTTTCAGGATTCAAATAAAAAAGTAGCAAAAGTAGCAGATCTACAAGCTCAAAACACGTCGCTTCGCGCTGCGTTTCGAGCTTGTACATCTGCTACTTTTGATGCTTTTGTGTGACGCTGCAGTATGATCAAGTAAGACGTTAATTTACGAAAAAACACAAAAAGTTAAAATATGGAGATAAGAGGTTTCTGCCCGACAGCAACGATATGTAAAGGCCTGAATCAGGTGGTGTACACACATAAGGGCCTACAACAAGTGATCTACATCCATTAGAGCCTACAACAAGTGATCTACATCCATTAGAGCCTACAACAAGTGATCTACATCCATTAGAGCCTACAACAAGTGATCTACATCCATTAGAGCCTACAACAGGTGGGCCACAATATGATCAAACATCAGGTGGTCTACATAAATAATATGATCCAACATCAGGTGGTCTACATAAATCAGTTTACAAGGCATTTATCAGACAATCTTATCCAAAGTGCAAAATCAGAGTAAATGTCATGAATCCTAGTCAACAAACAACAGTGTAAGTAAATAGTAAACATAAGTAGAGTAAACTATGTAGTGCTTCAGAGAAGGATACCAGGTAAACATGAAACCTATGGCATCTGCCTAACCAACATGCTGTCTAGACTAGAAAAGAGCGCAGGTCTTCGCCAGGATGGGTGGGCTACCCAGGGCAGTGTCAGTCCCACCCCAAGCATGTGTGAAGCCAGCTACAGGCAAACAATAAGGGAATATCAAACCCCTGTTTGACAGTCATTGTCACGAGACTCATGAGAGCATTAGCACCTAATTTAAATAATATCATGGCTCCGCAACATGTGAGGGAGTGGAGAGCCTTCCTTGGTTCTACGGGGAGTGTGCACGCAAAGTTTGACACTGTCCAGTCCAGCAGTGTCTGAAATTAGCTGTACACACACACACACAGACAGACACACGCGGACAGGGACAAAAACTGTTCTCCTCCCTGCCTATCGGCCCGGCATTTGAGGTTAAGCAGAAATGAATCTAAATAGCTAAAACAGCATATTGTGGAAACCTCATATGTTTTCACAATACTTTTTTTTTTCCAGGATTCAAATTCAAAAGTAGCAAAAGTAGCAGATCTACAAGCTCATTGATACATCAGGATCAGGGTTAGCTCAACCCATATGATTGACAGACACAAACCAGACCTCTCTACTTCCATCCATCCATCCACGCTCGCACGTGCAGACACACACACGCGCACGCACGCACGCACGCACGCACGCACGCACGCACGCACGCACACACACACACACACACACACACACACACACACACACACACACACACACACACACACACACACACACACACACACACACACACACACACACACACACACACACACACACACACACACACACACACACACACACACGAGATTTGTTTCTGATTTGTTTCTTGATCTTCTCAAAAGTCTATAACAATCTCTTATCATTGCAGATCTCCCTGAACCCGAATACTTTCCATTGCACAGGAGGAGGGGCCCAGTTCACACAACTCACTATACTGTACAACAGGATATTAAATATCACATTTTAATAACACATGAAGCAAGCGTAAGCTCTTTTATACTGGGGTTACATTGTGTAAATTGGAGAGACTGGACTAGATGGCCATGATTTGTGGGTGTGACCTACATTCTATAACTGCAGTGAAACCCAATATCAGCTAATAATACTGATACTATATATGTCTCATCCTACTTCATTCTTACATGTTTTTCATTCATGTTCATTCATTTTTTAATTGACTAGTTTCCTGAGAAACAATGGGGGCGCGTGTATACGGGTGTAGATGGGCTCTAATGCTTGACAGTGAGTCCCTGGTTCAAATCCCGGCCGATCGGAACATTTTCTGCATGTCACTCCCTATACTCTTTCTCCATGTTTCCTGTTTCTCTCCACCGTGACTATCAAATAAAGGGCCAAAATATTAACAGGAAGGGTTTGATTTAGGCCGAGCCGTCGTCTCAACGGGCAGCCAAGCTCGGCAGAGCTCTCTTTTATACCAAACCTGCCAGCAACCTGCCACATACAGTAATTTACAATTTGGGCGTTTAGCAGAAGCTTATCCAGACACAGTCCACCAACAAGCCTCTTCTACAGCAGTGGTTCTCAAACTTTGACTCCAAAATGTATATGTATTAAGCTGCGAGTCTCCATTTAAAAGGATTTCGTGCCAGGAACCCTGTTTTGTTAAGATCTTTCAAAAAAAAGAGAAAGAAATAGCCTTAAAAAAAAAATAGGACTCAAACTGTGCCTCATTTAGCTGGGGAGGACCCCCAGAAACCAACCTCAAGGATCCCGTGGGAGGGTCCCCGGACCCCACTTTGAGAACCATTAGCAGCGCAAAGCATGTCCGTTTGATGCAAAGGGTTTTATTTATAGCTGTTCTGGTGTTGGTAATCACAACCTAAGCCTGCAGCACCTGGCCCCTGCATGGCTGCTTTCTCTGTCACTTGAGATATGGACGGCTCCAGGGGGTCTGCCCATAAAAACCAGCTACACCAAACTCTCTACACAGTCACATCCACTAAAGCACTGTTTCTCAAAATGTTTACACGTCGCGAGTAAATATCTCCTTCTTTTCCGCTTCCTACATTTAAAAAAAATACAAGATTTCAAAAGATTTTCAAAAAGTTTAAAGAAAAAATTAATCACAACTTTACACATCAATTAAAAACAATTCCCACATTTTTCAAAAGTATTTCATGAATAAAATCAAAAAATCTAATAATTTCCATAAATAAATGTAAAAAACGTTTAAGAAGCAGTGAAAATAGCAGATCTACAAGCTCGCAAGGTGGCGCAAAGCGACGTGTTGTGAGCTTGTAGATCTGCTAACTTCTCTTTTGGATCTTGAACTAAAGAGTAGTTGCGTGCTGGTGTCATGCTCAGTAAATAGGATCTACAAGCTCACAACGGGTTTCTTGGGAGCTTGTATATCTGCCATTTACCGCATGCAACACCATGCAGTGTCCAATAAATCAGGCTTAACATGGACCACATGGTCACCATTTCCATTTTTTATCAAATCTACTGGTAACAGCGTGAAAACCTACAGAATGAGAGACTATGTTCATACATCTCAGCCTTTGCAGTATGTGATTTAAAGTTCCTCTTTTTTGTCATATTGTAACAGTATGGAGCTTACAAGGCTAAAATCTCCTACGCTTTCAAAAATAGCAAATATAGCCGATCTATCTACACGCTCACAGCATGAGCTTGCAGATAGAGCTCTTTGTGTAGTACAAAGGAATTATAGTTGGTTGATCCTGTTTGGGTAGAAGTTGCCAGGTTTCAGTGGTGGAAAATGTACCAATATTGCAATGTAGAAATACTCTGTTACAAGTAAAAGTCCGGAATTCAACATTTACTCGAGTAAAAGTACAAAAGTATTGGCATCAAAATGTACTTAAAGTACCAAAAGTAAAAGTACTAGTTATGCAGAATGTCCTGTCTAAAATGTGGAAAGGGCTTTTGAAAATAGCAGATCTACAAACTTACAAGCTCAGATCTACTACAAGCTTGTAGATCGGCTATTTTCAAATGGCCAACATGTATATAGGGCTGAAGTGGGCAATGTCTGTTTTGTAATAATAATCAAAATCTACAAAGTAACTTGTAACTAAAGTTTTCAAATAAATGCAGTGGAGTAAAAAGTACAATATTTGCCTCTGAGATGCAGTGGAGTAGAAGTGAAAGTATTGACAATTTGAAATACTCCAGTCAAGTAAAAATACCTCGTAATTGTACTTAAGTGCAGTACTTGAGTAAATGTACTTTGTTACTTTACACCACTGGCCAACAGCACTGTGAAGCCCACCTCTCCCCTCCCCTCCCCCCCTCAAAGTGACAGAGACATGAGGACATGCAGCAGATGGACTGACAGACAGACAGCAGCACGCAGTGGGACTGTCCCCATGTCTCACGCTGTGTGCCCTGTCCCATTAGGGACAACACACTACAGCTGTTCCAATAATAAATCACTTTAAAAAAAACACTTTTAATCCTCCCCCTGTTAACTTTAATTAAAAGTCAACAAGAAATGTCACTCACTATGTCATAAACGCCTCCCCAGTTCTTCTCTTTCCAGTTCAGATTAAACAGTAAGCCGATGAAAAAATAATTATCTTTATTACATATCCCCCTTACACCATTAAATGGCAACAGAACTGTTTTTTTTTAAATAAAATAGCTTCATTTGTCTGAATATGTTGGGCCTTTGTAGCTGATTTGCTATGCATGTGCTCAAAAAATTGTCTGTCAATTCAATGTTGCAAAACATTATTCATTTTCATTGACAGAAAACACAAGATTACTGTCAATTATAATTACAAACCAGAGCAAATCGTCTCTGTCAGGTAGAAACCTCATACTGGATGTCCAAATCCAAAACAAGTAACTTTTCAGGAATCAAATTCAAAGTAGTAGCTCAAAAGCATCGATCTTGTAGATCTGCACTTTTTAATGCTTTTGTGTGACGCTGTTGTATGATCAAGTAGGGCGTTCATTTATGAAAAAACACAAACAGTTGAAATATGGAGATAAGAGGTTTCTGCCTGACAGCGATGATATGCTAGTTTAATATTAGACTCAAGTTGAACGGTGGCCAGTGAGTCCTGGTGCGTAGGTCATGCACCCCTCCCACCACCCTGGCCCAAAGCCCCACCACCCCCACCCCCACCCCCACACACACACACACACACACACAGTTGCCAAAGGAAAGCAGTATACCAATATTATACCGGACCTATGGATACATTGTAAACAAATTGTTTGCTGTCGACTTTGTATATCTTCATATTTCATCTTTTTATGTTTGCTGGTAAATGAATCCCTACTTGGTCGGAAAAGTAAAAACAAAAATCCACTGTGAGCTTGTAGATCTGCTTTTTTTCCACTATTTTGGAACAAACTCTGGGCTTGACTGAAGTGACAGTGAAAGTTAAGTGTGTCTGTGGGTTTTATTAATATTGAACCAATGAAAAGTATTAACAAGAGCTTGAGACTAAATAATAACCATTGGATCCATTGGAACCAATGTAGGAACGTTTCCGTTTTTCAGACATACAAGGTTTCCACCGAGAGCGACAATATACTAAAAACATATTGTGTCCTAAACCCGACATGGTACAACACTGTCTCATGTATGTGAAGACCACAACAATCAATCTAGAATATCAGACTAGAATAAACGATCAACACGTTAAGCATTAACCACTTAAACCCAACATGTATATACTTTGTTGACTGGAGAAATTAGTATAATTGTCCTCTAGCATTTCCCTCGACACCAAATCTCTTCAGCAAAACTAGCCGATCTACAAGCTCACTGCATGTGAAGCTTGTAGATCGGCTATTTTGGCCTCACGTGGACCCCTGCAGCTGCTTAACTGTGTTATCCAACTCCATCACAGCTGTTGCTATTCTCTACCTCAAAGCCAGCCAGGGCCACATCCACTAATTTTATCCATTTAAGCCATAACACGTCATGCGACGCGAAACAGCCGATCCACAAGATCACAACGCATTGCGCGGCGGTATGTTGTGAGCTTGTAGATCTACAGTATGTTTCGCTGTCCAACACCAGTGTACGATGTGTATGAATTAAGTATGGGCCTATTTTTAAGAGTTTTCGGCATGGCCAAAAGAGGGACACCAGGGTCAATGTGGATAAAAGAACACTTTAACACACAATTATATTATTTTAAAGCTAGAGTGTGTGTGTGTGTGTGTGTGTGTGTGTGTGTGTGTGTGTGTGTGTGTGTGTGTGTGTGTGTGTGTGTGACTGTGTGTCACTGTGTGTGTGTACAAACTCTTATTCTATAATACAGATAAAACTGTCTGATATCTAGATCAGGTCAACGCATGGTTAAACACAACGTTCCTCAATGTGGGGTCCGGGAACCACCATGGGTCCAAACGAACCCCTCACGGGTCTGTAACTCAGAGAGCTGACAAATGGAACCAAATGGACCCGATAGACAATCACTGACAATCACTGGTTCAACATTAATCCGAACAATTAGGACAACCGGATCTGTCCGGGTCAGGACAAGCTCACTTCCGACCCGAGTCCATATATAATGAGCAGTTCTGGCACTTAAAACCACAGTCTAAAAATACACCCCACCCCCCGATTCCCCCCACCCACGTTTGACTGACAGCCACCATGTGGCACATAGCTGGAGGTACAACTGATATCCCCCTAGCTGCTGATTCCCTTAAAAAGCCATGGCCACCCAGCTGAGGCTCCTCTCTAATGCTATCAGAGGGCTATTCTTGGACAGGTCCCACATCGCTCCTCCGAGCTCGTAATAACCTTGAAAATGGAAAATCAGCAAAGCAAACGGCCCTTTTGATGAATAATAAGAGAAAGCTAAGAAAGCTTTTCCAACAAAAAAAATGAAATGCTCGCTCGCGAGGCAGCTAGGCCTTAAAGGTCAACTCCTTCAACACTGAAGCTCCCAATTATGTCCAGGTGTTAACTGTAAATGGCGTTACAAAGCTAATGAGTCACTGCTCTGTGTGGTGCTCCGGGGGACCCCCCCCCCCCCAAAAGAAGTCAGGCGGGCGGTTCCAGGGGGTCCCCAAGCTCAAGTTTAAGTTAAAAGACACTTACTTGTTTCCACAAGGATGCCTTTAGATGAAGGGGCTGTGCCCAGGAGCGGTGTGTCGTAGGTAACTAGCTCCTTATCCACAAAGTTGTTGTCAGCCAAAAATCCAAATGAGAACAGTTGAGCCTCAAGGAAACCCCAAAAAACAAAACTACACAGTGTAGACCAGCCGTGTAGTTCTGTTTTTTCTCTCCCCGACGCAATCCCTACACCCGAGGCAAGGCTGGGAATGCTCACACTGCTCAGAAGTGGCAAGAGGGTGGTGTTACTTTTTATACCCCCGGGTGTCCGCGGCATCATCGCCTCAGCCGGCCGCCCTATTGGTCAGCCCCGCGAGGCCCCCGTGGGGTCATGGGAAAAAAAGGGGCGGCCATTTTATGCAAGCTCACAGGCAACAGCTGTCATTCACTTTACTTAACAAAGTACGCACCCCAGACAGGCATGCAGAGGTGAGGGGATGCATGGACACAAGAGATTAAAGCAGTGGTTCTCATCAACCAGTGGTCCGGGGACCACCAGTGGTCCTTGAGGGGGTTCCAGGTGGTCCCCAGCAAAATGATGGAGAGTTGGTAACCAAATGGACCCTTATTAGATATATAACTCTTGCTAGTGTAAAATGAAACCAAATAAATGGACCAAGGGTCCATTTATCTCATTTTACACTCTCAAGAGTTAAATTATTGTTAAACATCTGCATTACTTAACTAAAGAATTGTTATTTTGATCAACGTTTGCCTGTCTAGGGGCGGCAGTGGCTCAGGGGTAGAGTGGCCGGGTAGTGTGAGCTGGAAAACCGCAAGGTTCACAGTTCGATCCCGGGCTGGGGCGCTCCCCTAGAGTTAGTGTCGAAGTGTCCTTGAGCAAGACGCTGAACCCCTAATTGCTCCCGATGAGCAGGTTGGTGCCTTGCATGGTTTCCTCCGCCATCGGTGTATGAATGGGTTAATGGCACTATCAATGTAAAGCGCTTCGGATAGAAGCGCTATATAAATGCACCATTTACCATTTACCTGTTATCTCCCCTATTACCACATCATTACAGCATGGAATTATGGACAAAATCGTATCCCACGATAACAAAATATTCGAAGTCTTGGGTCTGAGAGTCTAAATCTCATCAAACGGTGGTTTGTGGCTCAAATGCTGAATAAATAATGCACCTTGATATGAAAAGAAAGTGTTGAAAACCACTGGATTAAAGCAAAATAAAATCTCACGACTGAAAGGTTTTGTCAGTCCAGGGTCCCATACTGTGATTTATGAAACAGCGTGAAAGGAAAGGAGCCCCCCCCCGTACTAGAGTTACATAAACAATTAGCACAACATGTAAAATTATGATGTTCATCAGTCTAAACCTACATTACTGTATGTTCCTGCTGTTCTATATACAGCCAGGGTTTAACCATTGCTTTCATGATCTGAGACCATTAGGGTTTGATTGATGCTTCTGAATATTGCTAGCGTGATTAATCCAAACAATCTTTAATCTGTAACTTATAAGCGAAAATAGCTGATCTACAAGCTCACAATGTGTCACAGGGCAACACGCTGTGAGCTTGTAGATCGGCTGTTTTTGCCGCGTGCGGATAGACGGATAGACGGATAGATGGATAGACGGATAGACGGATGGATAGATGGATAGATGGATCATGTGGTTACATAACACAAACACATACAGACAGACAAACAGACACAGACTGACTCACTGACTCACTGACTGACTGACTGACTGACTGACTGACTGACTGACTGACAGACAGATAGATAGATAGACCCCCACTCTGAGAAGTGCTGCTCTAAACTACAGGGCTCCCACTACAGAAACAAGGTCACGGGTTGACTGTACACATAACTGAAAGAGGAGGTTACAAAACCTCTCTTATGCAGTGGTGGGAAGTACTGAGTACAATTACTCAAGTACTGTACTTGAGGACAATTTTGAAATACTTTCACTTTACTCGAGTATTTCCATTTTGTGATACATTATACATTATACTTCTACTCCACTACACCTCAGAGGAGGCAAATAATGAACTTTTTACTCCACTAGAATAATTTGACAGCTTTATGACAAATTTGAATGTAAATAAAGGCCGGCAAGTACAGACAGACAGACAGACGGATGGATCATGTGGTTACATAACACAAACACGTACTTACTTTTCATGCAGTAATAGTTTATTATTATTTATATTTTATTTTTCATTTTAGAGGTATTACAAAGCTCTTAAAAGTTCTTAAATTGTCACTTTAGAAATGTGCAGATACCCTGGGCCTGTATACACTTATACTGTATGTTGGTTTGTTTACTGTTGAGTGAGAAAACAAATCACCCGAAGACCCCCCAAAATAATTTGGGGACCCCCCTGGACCCACAGTTTGAGAACTGCTCTAAACTACAGGGCTCACACTACAGAGACACGGTCACCGGTTGACCCTTCACATAACTTAGCTGCATAAGAGCTAATTTAAGGATCTTATGCAGTGGTGGGAAGTAACTAAGTACATTTACTTGCGCGTCAGAGAGGGCCAGGGGGTGCGGCCCAGGACTCCAGGGGCCCGGCCCTCACCATCACACAGATCTATTTTTGAATAGCCAAAGAAATCTAAAATGACACAGATGTGTTCCCGGTCTTAAGGAGTTAAAGCAGGGGTTCTCAATCTTTTTTATACCACAACCCCATATTATGAGGGCATTTTATTATGAGGGCATTTTTTTGGCGAATCCACCGCCCCCCAGGAACTAAAACCCTATGATCAATAAAAGCTATGGAGGTGGTTCAATGTCCACATATTTGTAATGTAAACGGGAGCATTTAGCCAAAACATGTTGCTAGAACCATCTTGATCCACCTCTCAATTTTATCTTTGGCCACCGACAGTGGCGTTTTTCTCCATCGTGGCAACTGTTGGCTGTCTGTCTGTGAGAATGATCTCCCCGGCGTCCCCGCACAGTAACGTTACATCGCAATCTAAATTTAACTCTGCGACGGTACAGATGGAACCAAATGGACCCGTGGAACCCAACCCACCTCAACCCGCCCCGCAAAACCATATATAAATCTATGGCTCAACCCGCCCCGCGTTGAGCCCCGCGGGTCGTACCTATAATTCTATCATGGTTAGAAAATAATCTTCAAGTATACACCCCAAGTGTATTCAAACTGTGTTATTGTTATTATTCTTATTCTTATTAGGAATAAAGACAAAACAAGAGCATGTGATTTTTTTTTTTTTTTTGCGTGTGAGAGAGGCTGACCCGCTCACCCGCAGCCTGCATAATTGCCTCTGAAATCCTGACTCGACCACCAGCGCCGCGGGTTGACCCGCGGGACCCGCCGGTTACGGGTCGGCCCGCTCATCACTACTGCACGACCGCAACGGCACCTTCCCGCGACCCCACTTTGGGTCACGACCCATAGTTTGAGAACCGCTGGGTTAAAGCATTATCATCATACCCCCTCAACTATCAACAGGAGGGCCTATGCAACATTTACAAATACAAGCCTCTATTGTCTCCAAATGTATTTTGCGCAAAATCGTTTACAGCAAACAGCTGCCAAAACCAAAGTCCATTCCTACTACGATTATCACTCATTTGCACGGTGCAGCATTGTCAACGATGTAGGCTATCAGGCTTTTCGTTAACAGAATCGCTCAGTGTCTATAAAAAGTTTTGATAAAAACGTGAAGACAAAAAAAAATTGTGAGCACACTACCGATTTTGCGGTTTTGACTTGTTCCACCAGTGGTTATTTGTGGTTAAACTAATCTTGATGCAATATTAACAAACAGGGAACCTCTGGAACCCCCACTTTGAGAAGCAGTGCTCTGTAACAGGGCTCCCACTACAGAAGGAAGGTCACGTGTTGACTGTACACATAACTGTAACTTAAGAGGAGCTCTTATGCAGTGGTGGGATGTAACTAATACAATTACTCAAGTACTGTACTTAAGGACAATTTTGGTACTACTTAAAACACACACTCTACTCAGCACAGGAACTCGATTTGGCTCCCTTCTGTGTTTAATCCTATTTCCTACTAGCACAACATTACATGTATAAGGGCGGTTACACCAAAACATGGTTGGCCACTGTTAAACTCAGGTTGTGCGCGGCCACAGTTTTTTGCAGCCAGCGCATTCTAAATAAACAGAGTGACCCACCTGTCACTCACTTTCAGGACCCTCCCATGCAACAGCAACAACCAGTTGCTCTATCACAAGCACCATGTCGCTTCCTGAGTCTTGGGACGGTCTGCCTTCAACTCACCCGATTGGACAGACAGAGTGGGACAAGCAGCATAGAGCGCATAAACGCAAGATGTGTGCGACAAGCGGAAAGATGAGCAAGACCATATGGTCTTGCAATTTTTTTCCAAGAATCCACGCATTTGCATTGACAAAGCATTGGCAGAGTCCGCCCCATAGGTAAAATAAAAGTGCGGTGTGACCGTGCCCTAAGGCAGTAGTGCTGACAGATTCTGCTGTTCTGCAGAATCCGACTTGAGAGATTACCGTACAACGAATTGCGAAAGTTGCCGATCTACAACATCACATCGCATGGAGAGGTGACGCATTGTGAGCTTGTAGATCTGGGATCCAGGTTTATATGTAGAGTTGTCACCATTACAAATTTAAGTTGACAATTAATTGTCACTCAAATAATTGTGATTAACGATTTAACTGTGTGTTTGGCCATTGAACATTGGAACTTATGAAGCCTTTTAGGCTTTGTAATCAAAAATTGCACATGGCAGATATGACAAATAACTGAAATATACAAAGAAATTATTGCCATTTAATTATTTTATACATATATGTAAAAGCACAAAAGCAGAAATAGCAGATCTACAAGTTTACAACACGTCACAAACTGCTTTTTTATATTTTTGAAAATGTGTGAACATTTTCCAACCTGGAAACGATTATGACGATTATGCAAACATAATTGCGATTATCTAAAATAATTGTGAATAGACGATTATGTAATAATTGTGACGGGCCTATTTATATGTGGCTAATACAACACAGACGTCATATTAACACCAACACAGCCAGCTGTTCAAAGCTTTGTAATTTTAATGACTAATCATTTGTCCTGGCAGCGAGTGACGTGTTGGTGTGATGGAAGCTCCTCTCTATTGGTCCTTCTAGACTCTAGGAATTAGAGCCTTGACACCTCTAGTATCTAGAGGTGTCAAGGCTCTAATTCAGTGGTTGTCAACGTGGGGTCTAGGTCTAGTGCTCGCCAGTCTTTTGAGCACCCGCAAGTGCGTGCCCATGAGACTGCGTTCCCATGCTACCCTACCCTCCTTCATAACCGTCATAAAAGAGCACCTGTCTACAATTTGTAACTGGACCTAGACAAGTCTTCTAGCTTACCTAAAGAAATTACCCCCCGCCCTCCCCACAGTTTTTCTGTAAATATACTTTTACTGCTCCAAGTATTGATGCTTTCTTGTATAGTATTGTATGTCTTGATGAATTGAATACATATAGGACCACAATGGAAACAAGCCCTGAGGCCTTTTTGTGTTATCCTTTTAGCGTTATTGTATAACTGTACATCTGTGCTTTTTGCAAACTGTATTCAATCAATCAATACTGTCACACAGATAGTACCAAATACCACTGTAGTAGCCTACAGTAGCATACATAGTTGATGGTAGGCTACTTAACCCATTAAGACCTGGGGCCCATTCCACAAATGTCTTCTGAATCCTAACAGTTTTCTGAAACACTTATGTTGCAATAACATGGGACCACCCAAAGTTGCATTGTATTTGGCCGCGGCAAACCATCTCAAAATGTTTAGTTTCAGGGACCCCCAGAAGCCAAGATTTGAGATACAAATGTTCGCTGTAAAAAATATATATATTCAAAGATTTGCACACATTAATTTTCATGATTTTTCAAAAATAGCAGATCTACAAGCTCATGGCACGGCACTTGGTGCGGCGCTATGAGCCTGTAGATCTGCTATTTTTGAATAGCCAAAGTATAAAATAATGGTTAAAATCTAAAATGACAGATGCTTTCCCAGTCTTAAAGGAGAATTTCTGACTATGTTTTTCTTACCTTCTATATGATTTTATGATATTTAATTATGATATATTATATCCTAGGACGAGTGGTAGTAGAAACATTTCATAACTCCATCCCACGTCCACTGCAGCTAAAAACCTGAGCGGAAGATCCATGCTCTAGATCGCATGCTATAGATACCACTCGTCCTAGGATATAGTAATATCATATAAAAGGTAAGAAAAACGTAGTCCGAAATTCTCCTTTAATGGGCTAAGGAAGACAATAGCCAACAGTTAACGGTAGCCTACTTCAAACCCCATCAAATGTGCAACCCAACCCCAGTCTCTCCATTCAGTATAATGCGTTGGTGTCACAGCCAGGGCATGGAGTTAACTTCTCCTTTTTGTTGTCTGTATGTGTGTTCATGGAACTGAACATAGACAGGCACTGTAGCTAAAACCCACGTCAAAATACAGCTGAAAAGCGAGTTTCAGAATTGTTTGAGTGAAAGATCAAACGCGTTTCAGAAGCCACAGCCAGGGTAGATTAAATCAGCATAGTGCTGACACACACACACACACAAATAATGCAAAACTAACTAATTGCATATAAAACCATCTTCCTTCTATATATCCCGTTGATGTACTATCCTACCTTTTTTTGTCCATGCTGGTGGCTGGAGTGACCGCTGAAGACGGTCAGAGAACAGAAGCAGATGGAATCAGATGATCCGCTGTGGCGACCCCATGAAAGGAATTAGCCGACAGAATAAAAAAAAAACTGCACTTCTTGATTATTTGATTGATTGAAAAAGTAATTAATAGAATAATCGCTCTGAAAATAATCGATAGTTGCAACTAAAACAAGACAGACAAACAGACTGATTGAACTACACAGCACACAGTAAAATCCTGAATGTTAACTCACAGACAAAGGTATGAGACTGAGAGTAACAAATGTAACTGAGGGTAACCAAATGGACCCAGAGTCTGTGTGAGGTTTTAAATTACACCATTTTGACACCATCTGAATGAGTTCAAGCATCAATGGGTGAAACACAATGGTGACTGGTCGCTGCCAAATGGTCAGAGAAAACAAAAACACAACAAGTTTCTTCCAGAAGAGTCGGAGGATGGTGACAAATAGTGACTTGACAACAAGTACCTACAATGGGCTGGTAAACATGGCTTACTGTATTACTAGACTACCTTGTGGTTATCTAAGTCATTTTATAAGTAATAGATACAAGCGTCCAAAAAAAAAGATTTAAAAAAAATATATTATTATAATTATATTATATAATATATTTCATAATTTATATATATATTGTGTTCATTTTCAATTAAAATAATAATAATAAATAATTAACTGATGGTAATTTCAATGATTCAATCACATTCCTTATTTCCTTTAGTTTAGCCCTAAAACCCTAGGGTTAGACACCAAAATCACCTTTCTAGGTTGAATAGTAATTTTAAGCTTTAAGCTCCCGACAGCCATCTTGAAAATGACACCTTTCCGGAAGTTACATCTTCCTAGTTTTTTTGTATGCTGTTTAGCATGCCCAATAGTACTAGAATCAACCTTTTGTGTCAATACTTGGGAGGTTCAACCATATAGGCCTGTATTGCCCGATCTACTTAGCAGCCACAGTCTTTTCAACACAGATCTTTAGACACTTACCGGCATTCATCAGATTGTTACTGGGAATTTCCCACCATGACGAATCCAGACAACTGGAAGCTGTGTGGAGTGTGTGAGCTCATCACCAGAGCCTGAAGTGAAGGATGACTGCCGCATAGGACTCCTCTGTGGCCTGGACCAGTGTTGAACTCCTTACTAAAAAGAAAGTCAAATATTACTCGTTACTCGTAGCGGTCCAGGCACCTAGGCTCAGTGTAGCCTGACAGAGCGTCGCAGGTTCAAGTCCCGATCCCGACGGCCTTTGCAGCTTTGCAGTACAAAGGTATTGGCATCAAAAATATACTTACAGTACCAAAGTAAAAGCACTAAAATGTTTCAAAATGTGTGTGCGTGAGATCTACAAGCTCACAACGCATCTGAGCTTGTACATCTGCTATTTTTTAACAGACCATGTATAAAATATAGCTTAAGTGGTTCATGTACTGTATCTGTGTTGGTAAAGAATAATCCAAATCTGCAAAGTAACTTTTCGTTTTCAAATAATTGTAATGGAGTACAAAGTACAATGTTTGACTCTGAGATGCAGTGCGAAGTATTACACACTCGAGTAAAGTAAAGGTACTATACCTAAATTATTTTACTTAAGTAGAGTAATTGAATACATTTACTTACTTCAGTTCCCACCACTGCTCCAATAACAGCATGATAGTGGGTTGTAGCAGAGAGACAGCTGCTGAAAGAGACACTGTGAAATCTCTCATAACACTGAGGATGTTACTGTGAAGAGAGAAACATAGGGAGGGAGGGAGAAAGTAAATAAAGAGAAATGACAGAAATAATCTTATTTTTGTAAGCTGTGTATTTCTCTTTTCTCTTTTCTCGATTCCCACGTCATTGTGTATCTCTGTCTGTCAGTCTTGGGGAACCAACACCAAATATCCACTGGAATCTGCCTGTTGTCCTCCATAGGCTCCATTCAAGTACGAATTCAAAGTATAAAGCAGGTGTCTTCAACAGGGGGTCCGTGACCCCTAGGGGGTCCTCAGAGTTGCTACATGGGGGGCCACCAAATCTATGTATGATATGTTTAACCACTTGAACCCTAGTGTCACACTAGGGTTCAAGTGGTTAAAGTAGTGTCCCTATTCGGAGTGGAACATTAGCAGAAAATAGCTAAAATGTCTCGCGCTGAACTACTTTCGAGAGGTGTAGAGTGAAAAAAGAGCAGACCAACTACAACATTTCTAAGTATTGGGTTTAAGTGGTAACTGTCTGAAAATCCACATTAACATGAATCAAACACAACGCTAGTACGCTACACAATGATAGTGCTGTCAAACAACACTATAAAGAAGCTATCTATGAAATCTATGAAAAAGTTGAATCTGCGACACTAGTGTGGGGGTCCCTACATGCTTCATCTCTCTCTCAGCTAAGGGGTCCTTGGCCTGAAAAACCCCTGGTATAAAGTGCTTTACCCAAAAAACACGGATGTTACCAGTCCCTTCGGAACACTTGTGTTCCGTAATATTCACTATTTGTTTCATAAAGTGGTGTTTTAATCCCGTCTGTGCCTGACTGTCATTGTTTCCATCAAGTGTAATACCACCTTTCACCTGCTGCAACATCGCCACTTCCAGTCATTGAGGAAGAAGGGGAGAAAATAGCCACCGATCGGATTAAAATGCATTTTATTGAACAATACGTAAGATACGGGTACTTCTTAGGGCCCGTACATAAGTGTAACATCCGTGGCCATGGAATAAGCACTTTATATTTGATATATGAACGTGTATGTAGATGTACGGGCCAAAAAGGGACAAAGTGCAAAGACCAGGTTGAAGTTCATCCATGACTGTCCCATAAAATACGACAGTCATGTTTCAGTGCTTATACTTACTTAACGTTAATTCCCCAGTGGTTTGTTAGAACAAGTTCTTTCAGTGTTCTACCCTCGGAGAAACGCCCAAGGAGTCCATATGTGAAAGTTATTTGTAATAATTCCAAATGTAGAGTTTTTATTAGTTATTCGACCAAGTTTTCCACTGAAGCTGCGTTGTTGTTGTGCTACAGCCACACAGGTGAGGTGAGTGGATGGAGTCTTGGAGTGACGTCAAACCACGCCCCCTGTGGTCTTGGAGACATTTTCCCATTAACTTGAACCCTAGAATCCATCCATCCAAACTCACAATACTAATGCATTGTGAGTTTGTAGACTGGCTATTTAAACAAACATTTAGACACATTTTGAGAACTTTTTTGGTAAAAAAAAGAAGAAATGGGACATTCTGCATTTCCTGCAAATATGTTGCTATGCTACTTTGTTGCACCTTATTTATAATTTATAATCTCAGCTGCTGCTATGAGGACCCTATGATGAGGACCTCAACATATGTTTAACCTTACACCTGCTGCTTTTTATGTGTGTGTACAATATGTAAATATCAGTCCCCGAAAAATAAATGAAATGTCAGATGAACATGAATCCAACATATTATTTTCTGTCTGTCTGTCTGTCTGTCTGTCTGTCTGTCTGTCTGTCTGTCTGTCTGTCTATCTATCTATCTATCTATCCATCCATTTATCCAAACCATAGTCACTGAAAAGAAAAAACAGTGGAATACTTCCAAGCTAGTTTCAAATCTCTCGACAGTTGACACACATTGATGAGACAATGACAATGAACTGTATACAATATACTATATCAGTATATGATCAGTGGTAACTAAGTGGTAACTAACCAAGTAACTAAGTGCATTTACGTAATTACTGTACGTAAGTAAAATTTCAAGGTATTTTTACTTGGAGCATTTCCAAGTTCCAGTACTTTTTCTACTCCACTATACATCTCAGAGGCAATATTGTGCTTTTACTCCATGCACTACAATTATTTGAAAACTTTAGTTACTATACTTTGTAGAATTTGATTATTATTACAAAACATACATTAACCACTTCAGCCGCCATTACAATACATTTCAGCCGTTTGAAAATAGCCGATCTACAAGCTCACAATGCCATTTGAAAACTTGTGAAACGGGACATTCTGCATAATGAGTGCTCTCTACTTTTGGTATTTTAAGTAATTGCCCCTTGGCCAGTTCCCACTTGTAAAAGAGACTCTGTCTCAATGTGTTTTACTGGTTAAATAAAGGTTAAATAAAAAGTACATTTATACCAATACTTTTGTTCTTTTACTCAAGTAACATTTTGAATTCCAGAGTACTTGTAACAGAGTATCTCTACAGTATTGATACTTTTACTAAAGTAAAAAATGTGAGTACTTTTTCAACCACTGGTAGAATGCCTGCTGGACTCAGGCCCCCCTCCCTTCTCTCTGTTAACTGAGCTGGGTTGCTGCGAGACACAGTTGGTGTTGGTGTTATAAATAAAAGACATTCCTATTACAAAACGTTGCCGGTCCAACCCCCAACCCAGAGTTACATTACAGTATTATCATATCAGAATAAGCAAGAAACTATTTTGCTCATTAAACATTGTGTTGTAATTCTATAAAACATCATTGTCTTGTTTATAATTTGTTCTTTGTGCCACATTTGAGCAACAGGAAAGTCAAACATGTCTCTCTGGTTCCTCCTCCTCTCTCTCTCACTCGCTCGCTCTGTGTTTAGGACATTTATAAATAGCTTGCTGTCTGGACTTCACACATGTATAACAGATAACACTATTTATAGTGCATCAGCTCAGCTCAGAGAGAGAGAGGTATTGAGAGAGACTGAAAGAGAGAGAGAGAGAGAGGGGGGGGTATTGAGAGAGACTGAGAGAGAGAGACAGAGAGAGAGAGAAAGAGAGAGAGAAAGAGAGAGAGAAAGAGAGAGAGAGAGAGAGAGAGAGAGAGAGAGAGAGAAAGAAAGAAAGAGACAGAGAGGTAGGCTATTGAGAGAGATTGAGAGAGAGAGAGACAGAGGTACTGAGCAATGGTGTAAAGTTAGCCTGGTAAACCCTCCCTCCGGAAATCTCATTTCCATTTGATTTCAAATGGAAATGAGATTTCCGGAGGGAGGGTTTACCAGGCTAGTGTAAAGTAACTAAGTACATGTACTCAAGTACTGTACTTAAGTACAATTTTACTGGAGTATTTCCCATTTTCAATACTTTTACTTCTACTCCACTACATCTCAGAGGAAAATATTGTACTTTTACTCTACTACAATTATTAGAAAACTTTAGTTAGTTACTTTGTAGATTTTGATTATTATCAAACAAGAAATGACAAAAGTCATAATATAGCCGCTTGCGGCAGGCTTTTTTTGCCCCAATCTTTTCATAGACCTGATTACTTGTTTTTTGGATTTCTTGTTTGTCTCGCCAAACCTGGCAACATTGCGTTTAGCGTCACAGAATCTGCGACGCTAAACGCTCTAATGTTTTTTATATAAGTGGTGGCAACATTTTGTGACACCACACGGGTCTTCCCAACAATAGCTAAGATTGAAGTCAGTGTGAACATGGCCAAATAATAACTTAATAGCCAAACTAGGTCTAATGAAGCACGCTAGCATTTAGGCTAACCCTCCTGACTGAGGCTGCAGTAAAACGTGCACTGTCTGTGAATGAGGGGAGCGCAGCGGAGCACGGTTACTGTGGGGGCCGGGCCGTCTCCCCATTCGTGTCGCCATTGGCTTAAAGGAGTGAAGGACAGCCAGGACAGCCAATGACACTTAGGTGTCACTCAGGTGTCGCTTGGGTGTCGGACTAGGTCTTAGTCTGTCTGTAGAGCCGCCAGCTTTCAGCAAGCGGCTAAAAAACATACATTAACCATTTCAGACCTATATACTTTGGCTATTTGAAAATAGCAGATCTACAAGCTCACAAAGCGATGTGTTGTGAGCTTGTAGATCTGCTCCTATTTTCAAAGGATTTTATATAATGATAACTTGTGAAATGGGACATTGTGCATAATGAGTACTTTTACTTTTAGTACTTAAGTATATTTTGATGCCAATATTTTTGTACTTTTACTCAAGTACACGAGTGCCGCACTATGAGCTTGTAGATCTTCTATTTTTTATATAGTGATATAAAATGTATATATATATATATATATATATATATATATATATATATATATATATATACATTTTAACTAAAATCTTTGCTTCTGGGGGTCCCTGGAACAAAATATTTTGAGATGGGGGGTCCGCGGACAAATACATTTTGGGTGGTCCTTGACATGAAAAATGTTTGAGAACCACTGATATATAGCAACATAGGTAAAACGATATAAAAAAAAAAAACTATTAGGATTTAGAAGACATTTGTAGAATCCCCAGAAGCAAAGATTTGAGTAAAAAAAAAAAAGCAGATCTACAAGCTCATAGCGCAGCACTCGGTGCCGCACTAAGAGCTTGTAGATCTGCTATTTTTGAGTAGCCAAAGAAATCTTAAAATGACAAAGATGCGTTCCCGGTCTTAAAGTGTTAAAAATGTTACATAACCAAATCCTAACATTTAGTCCTAAACAAAACACATCTTCAGAGGAAAGCATTTTCATCACAGTTATAGGATCAACTACACACGGACAGTAAACTAAACTTTATTCAAACAAACTGCAAATAAACATGTCATTCAACTCACTCACAGAATACAGAATGTCTAGCACAGGAAACCAAACACAATTTGTCCATCTTAAAATATAGAAATATACAGCACATTTTTAACATCTAACCATTACGTATGAAACAGTTTATTAGTTAAGACATTATATACCAGTGTTGAATTGAGCATATAGTTAAACTCCTTGAACACCTTGATAGTAGAATCCTCTGCCCCCCGCCCCCACCCCTCCATTCTAATACAGTATACCTATTGATGCTACTGAGTTTTATTCCAACATTGTATTATCGTGTATTATTAATGAATTGAGTACAATGGACCCCAATGGAAACAAGCCCCCTTGTGTTATCCTTTTAGCATAACCTTTTGACTGTGCTACCTGTACTGTTGAAAATGTTGTTAATAAAGTATTCAATCAATCAATCAATCAATCAAAAATCCCCAACCACAATATTGGGGGGAGGGGGGTTGATGCCTCCATTCATACAGGTTGATTTTATTCTTGCTGAAAAATAGACCTTGTTTCACTCCATCTCCCCTATAATCACGTTCAGTGTGCATGTACTCATTAGTCGCACAAAATAAACACTCACCGTAAGGGAACTTTAGAGTTAAATGAACTTTACAGTGTAGATTGGGGGTCTGGGACCCCCAATCTACACTGTAAAATCCTATGTGTTCATTTAACTCTAAATGGCAACGAGCCAACGACATGCACAATACTGTCAGCACAGCACATAAGTCACATTTCTTTGACATAAGACTTTCAGAGGTCTTTGAACTCCAGTTGGTTGCCTAGCCCTGGTCCACGTTAGAGTTGTCCTCCTAAAGCTATGGACCAGAGTCTCTCTCTCTCTCTCTCTCTCTCTCTCTCATAGTTTTGTTTTCAAATATTTTTTTGTATTTTGCACGACATCCTATTTATTTGTATTTGTGAAATAGCCTTATCTAGGCTATATTATTATTAACTAGAAAGTACTGTTCCTGAAGAAACAGTGTGAGATCGCTAAGAATGTTGCTGGTGTTGAGTATTGATAGTGTTAGATAGTTATAGTAGGGTCATAATACAATGACATCAGTATTATGACGTCACTAGAATGGCATTATGCATTATGACTAGAATGGCATTATGCATTATGACATCACTAAATGGCATTTCTCCATTGAAATGACCCAAAAAACAGGGGGAATAATAATAATAATAATAATAATAACTAGTGAAGATAACAACAGTGTGATCGCTAAAGCGATCCCACAATGATCGCTAAATCGATCCCACGATAAATAATAGGCTATTGGGGCGGCCGGGGGGTTCAAGGTAAAAATCCTGCCTAGGGCACCAAATTGCTCAGGGCCGGCACAGTGTGTGTGTGTGTGTGTGTGTGTGTGTGTGTGTGTGTGTGTGTGTGTGTGTGTGTGTGTGTGTGTGTGTGTGTGTGTGTGTGTGCGTGTGCCAGTGTGCGTGTGCATATGTGTGTGCATGTGTCACAGCAGCACCAGGTAGAGCAACCAGAGTACAGCACAAAACGTTCCAAACCAGGTGTGCCAGTCCTGACTGATGACGTCATACATGTCCACCAGCAACCAACTGTCACCAGCGCTGCAGTGACACGCTGTGGCCTGCAGGGCGGCGGCAGAACACAGGGACCCGTGCTGGTCAGTGGAGGAGGAGGAGGAGGAGGAGGCCACAGCCTGGTACAGTCCATGGTGCGAGTCCGACGCCGCGGGAACAAACCGGACGCGTTTGTACTCCGTGGAGGCTAGCGTGACACCAACAGCGCTGGAGGTTAACACCTCGCCATCTGTCAACCTGGAGTAGGGGTACAACAGTTAATCCAACTTTTCAGTGTGATCGATTATTTAAAAGCAATATCGATAATCTTATCAAATAATCGATCAATAATCAAAAAAATGTTAATGTCATTAAAACATTTGGGAAATAGCAGATGTATAGCAGTTGTAGATTGGCTATACTTTCCACTATTTTCCAAATAGACAAAGTATAAAATAGGGCTTAATTTGTTTATGTATGTGAATTTTTTACCACTGTGCTCTGACTCTTCTGGTGCGTTGTCCTCATAAAACATAACAAACGATGACAAGCGAAGGGTCGCACTCAGAAGGACAGGATCAAAGTTTCTTTCCTTTTATTTCCCTGTATATGCCTTACGATACAACACACGTTTCGGCTATCCAGGCTTCGTCAGTGAGTCAATTATTGTATGTTTTGTAATAATAATCTGATGGACATACTCAAGTTAGGTAAAATTACCTCACAATTGTACTAAGTACAGTACTTGAGTAAATGCACTTAGGGCCCTATAATTGCCACTGCTATACATGCACCCGCTGCCCACTAGCCGGGAATTACTGCCCGCTACCCGTGAAATAAGGGTAAGGGAGCTGGCACTGTCCCTAAAGGGTATTTTGCGCCCCCTATACCCGTCGCTATTCATTATGCCGACTCCGTTATTTGCGCTTGGAGGTGTGCCTGTGGGCGTGTTGTTGCATTATCCCCAAAATTTCTATTTTGCCCACACACGTTTTGGAAAGCGCATAGCGAAAAGCCAAATTGGTTTGGTAGAGCGCGCCTGCAATGGACATGTCGGGAGTCGGCCGGGGTGCACAACTTATCCACAATAAGACACCTGCCTTATTGCGGATAAGGCAGGTGTCCCAAAATAGCAACTTTTGCACGGAAACCGCCCCTTGCCCATAGGGGCCAACCAGGTAAGAATTATAACAGGTGAGAACATTGAATGGATAGAGAAAAGCTGCCACAGCTAACTTGGAAGAAGAGTTTCAAAGACATTTGCTTTACATTGACATTTCCAGTTACTTTTAAAAGTACATTTGCATCTACCTGAAAACTAATTCTAACAGCCATCAAAACAACCCTACATAAAACACATACAATTTAACAGCTACTGTATACATCAACATAAAAAACAATAAGACAACCAGATCAAATAGTAGGTTGGAACTCAGCTTATAGTAGCGTCTTTATTAACAACAGTTAATACACTATCAGGCAGGTAAATGGTAAGTTTCATAAAAAGCTCACATCTAGACATACAGACTATAACTATTGATCAGTTTGGAACCAATATGACACATACCAGCTATGTCAAATCTCTAACACAAAATGCAGTAGCTGTGAGCAGGGGGGGGGGGGGGGGGGGGGGGTTAGCTTAGCTTGCTGGGAAATTCTAGCTGTCACCAACCTCTTGAAATCCTTTACAGACCAGAGCAGTGGTTTTCAAACTGGGGCCCATATATGTGGGGGCCATACTCTATATCTCTGCTGTCGGGCAGAAACCAGCTAACTCCAAAATGTTCATTTTTCAGGAAATGAAAAAACAAAACAAAAAGTGGAGTTGGGAGGTTTTGTTCATCATTGATAAGAAGAACAGCTGAATGGACCTCCAAGCTCACAATGAGGTTGGAGGTCAAAAGGGTGTAGAGCATGGAGTTAGCAAAACCAGCTAACTCCACCCCCTTTGGTTGAGTTGACTGGTTTAGTCAGTTTGAGGATCCAATGGAGTTAGCTGGTTTCGTCAGAAGCGCTTTTTAATACTTTTCATTGGTTCAATATTTTTTTAACCAACGCACAGACGTGTTCAATAGCACTGATTTATGAAAAAAAAAAGAAAAAGCTCAAAAATTTCGTTTTTTCTGCCCGACAGCAACGAAACTAATATAATAATAACATAATAATATAATCCATTATTGTCATCTAGTATTATGTATGTCACTGCAGTAGACACAGCCCTATTGCTATAGTCAAAATTCATCAGATTGTAGCTGGTTTGTGACATACACCTTGTAGCTACACGCTACAAGGTGTACAAAAAACAAACAGAATAGGAGGAAGGTTTATGTGCAGTGCATACAGATGTGAGGGGACTTAAATGAATTGACTACTACTAAAATATTTAAAAAGAAAAATCCTCTCACACACACTTATGCCAGTGTGCCAGTGATTACCCTCTCCCGTGACTAAGGTTGCCCAACCCAGCCCTAAACCCTAACCTTAACACTAGACCCTAACCTTAACACCAGACTAGGGCTTTCACCAACTAGTCGACTAGTCGACTAGTCGACTAGTATAACCACTAGTCGACCTTGTTAGTTGATAGTTGATAGTTGAAAAAAAAAAAAAAAAAAAAACTTTTTTTTTTTTTTTTTTTTTTTAATTTAATTTTTAATGCTATAGTAATGGCCCATCTTACTATTATTATTATCCTCCTGACTTTATTTTTTATCAAAAGGGGGTCAAAAGCATGCCCAATAAAAGCCTATTATTGGGCAATGGGGATCCTTGGAGACGCTGCTGTGGTGCTGTGCTGCTGTGCCAGAAGCGCTTCCCTTAAAACGCCATAAAAATAAGGGCAGGAGGATAATAATAATAGTAATATAGTAGTAGGATGGTATTAAAACAGTGCCACCAAAAAAAAAAAAAAAAAAAAAAAAAAAAATTTTTTTTTTTTTTTTTTTTGTAATTTTTTTTTTTAAATTTAAATTTCGACTAGTCGACTAGTCGACTACCACTGGGTCAAATTAGTCGACCTGTAAAAATCTCTAGTCGTGAAAGCCCTACACCAGACCCTAACCTTGACCCTAGACCCTAACATTAAACCTCATATTAAATCTAACCCTAAAATGTACTTCATACCGTAACATTAACCCTAGACCCATGTCAATGGGTGAATGCAACGCAGACATTTTAACCCATTTAGACCTGGAACCCCATTACGTAACTTAACTATACCTTTCAAGCCGGGTGTAGTGTACACCTTTAAGAGAAACAATGACGTCACTATGCAGCTCGGAAGCAAGTGGAGATACAGTAGATGACAGAATGTAGGCTCTGTACTGTTCAAGCTACTATCAGTAAAGCATTTGATTCTATTATAACCTCAACACGTTGTGTGGACATTCAGCTCATTACACCGGGAATCCATTTTGGGGTTCTTGTTGCTATGTACAGTATAGCAACATAATTGTTTTGTAATTTTTCAGAAAACTTAGGTCAGATTTTGAAGGCGTTTTTAGAATCGGCCTCAGGTCCTAATCAACATTTTGTATCTTTAATAAAAACTTTCATTTGCATCATCGTGATCTCTCTTTTATTGAACTGTACTGTTATTCCTTGTATGGCCTCTGCAGCAGACTCTGCTGTGAGTTAAAAGCTGCGATTAGTTTCAACACTGCAGCTGACAGTTCCAAAGTGCTGGTGTTAATGCAAATAAAGGAAATCAAACACAAGTATTAGTCAAACACAACATGATGAAGTCTTAGTTCAACTGTATGTATGTTGTTAAATGTTTGAAGATGGTTGGTGGATCATGTTTCTGATGCCCTTTTCGTTTTCTACAAATTAGATAACCATTCACCTGGATGTAAAATGTTGAGGTACTTTTAATTTAGTTTTTTTTATTATTATTTATACTACATCCAGAGGTAAATAATGTACTTTATACTACAATTATTTAAAAACATTAGTTACTTGTTACTTTGCAGATTTAGATTATTAATGCAAAACATACATTAACTATTAGGCCTATTTCATACTTTGGCAATAAAAAAAGAGTTGATCTGCAAGCTAATAGTTTTGAAAACTATTTGTGAAATGACCATTCACAACGAGAGCATTGATCTGGGTGTAGTTTTAGTGTTTATTATACAAAGTATGAATGGGGCTTTACTATTTGCTGTCTCATATAAGGCTATGTGTTGTGATGTAGCTGGTTGTAGGCTACCCACCAGGTGAGAGTGGGCTCGGGCTGTGCCGTCACCTCAACCTCTAGTGTCACGGGAGAGCCCTCCATGACGGTGGCACATGACAGGGGCCTGGTGATGCGGGGAGGAGACCCGGGCAGAGGAGCAGTAGATGAAGGAGGTGGGATGGAAGGGCCCTGGATCTGAGGGGTACGTGTGATCTCCTCTCTGATGGCGGTGGGCCGACACACGCTGGGGTCCTGCTCTGGAGTTAGTAGGTGAAGAATAGGAGGAGAAGGAGGAGGAAGAGGAGCGACATGCGGGTTAGCCTGCTCAGCCGAAGCTTGGGCGTGGCCACGCGGCGGAGCGTCTGCGGTTTGGGCGACGGTTGCGGCAGTAGGCGGGTCACACTGGGGTGGGCGGGACACACTGGCGTCATGCACACGCTCTCGGGTACGGGTGGAGGAGCTAAGGGACTCATGCAGGGCGTAGAATGTCTGGGTGCTGCTGACGGTGCTGCTACTGCTGATGCTAATGCTGCTGCTGACACTGCTAGCTTCTGTAGAGATGCCCTGACACCCTGGACCTCTGCTACCCTGCGAGGAGAGAGAGCTCTCTTTGGGGACAGGAGAACCATGTTGGGGGACAGAGGAGGCGCCTGAAGGGGAAGTGTTGTGGCGATGGGAGACATTTTGTTGTGGGGCGACAGCGGAGCTGGTGGACACGCCCTGACCAATGATACGGATGCTCCTTCCCTGGCTGGGTTTGGAAAAAATGATAGAAGACACCGGAGAGAAGATACTCCCAGCCGGGGGTCCGGTTTGGGGTAAAGCTGAGCTATTTGGGGTGGAAGCGCTGTCCTTTGTGATGGTACTACTGTCTGCTGGGTGACCCGTGTCTTCTGGGACGGTGGCATCCTGTGGAGGGCAGCTGGTTCTGGGGCCGGTGGATATGTCGAGATCCCTGGTGTGGAGCAGACCACCGGAGCTCTGATGAGGGGTGTCTGGAAAGAGGTTACTGGCCTGAGAGAGACCGCTGGTCTGGGGGTGGATGTCTGTGTGTGTGGCGGAGGAATCATTCTGCAGAGTGCTGTGTTGCTGGACAGCGCTCTGTGGAGGATGGCTCTCTCTGGAGACCCTGCTCTGTGAACGGGTGCTGGTCACTGAAATGACACTGTGAAGTACAGGTGTGCAGGATTATTTTAAACGAAATAATTTTTCAAAGAATTGAGAAAGTAAAAAAAAATCTGTTAACTGAAATATAAATAAAATCGAGGCTTTACAAAAAGAAAAAACTAACTAACTGAAACTGTATTGTGTTTACAAAACAAACCCAAATAATAAGAGAAATTGTCTATGTCTTTGTCAGTATTCAATATTTTTTGTAAATAGCAAAAATTGCCGATCTACAAGCTCACAACGCATTGTGATAACACACATTTCTGAGCTTTTTGAATCTCATCCCTGACTATCCCCTATTACAATAAAAAACTAATACTAACAATAAAATACATTTTAAAACACAAAAATAAAAAACTATAATAACCTTGGTAGGTGTACAGGGACACCCTGGGACAGCCTGCTGTCCTGGGGTACAGTGTTGCTGATAGGTCCTGGGCCTGATCCAGGGAGGAGGCATGGCTCAGGAGGAGGACAGCCTGGGACAGAGCCAGTGTTGCTGGACACACTGACCATTTTGGTCTCCTTGGTCTGGAGGACACTGGACACAAGAGTGCTGGAGACCAGCGTCCGAGCAGAGACAGCCATCAGCGGACTCTGGACAGTGGAAGTGAACCTGAATCTGAGAGAGACAAAGTACAAAGGAAGACTTTACAGTCGGAGTCCACTTGGTCTTTTTCTCTTTTTTCCATTTAGCTCTGTTTCATTTAGTGCAATCTGGGAACCCATCGCCAAATAAAAAGGAAAAACAGCGCCCTCTGCTGTTTTTTACTCTTTCACTTGGCTCTGGGGGGGGGGGGGGGGGCTATACGGTGGACCCGTGCGCAAGGAAACCAGGGTTTTTGGTCTGCCTTCAGCGCTCCACTTGCGGTGGTGCGACTATGTTTTCATTCCCACTAACAATATTTCTCCACAGAACACTAACACCAATTCTCCCAAAGAACATGGATCGTTTTGGTTATAAGCCCACTTGTTTCTATGATGAAAGAGCAATTTACTAACTTTCCGTGGTCTTGTCGGCTTCGAGGACGCTATCGTTAAATGAGTTTCGGCTTGTTTCTAGTGGGGAAGGAACGGCACACACGTAAATCCCGCCCACTACATTTGATTGGGTAAATCACGGCCTGCTTCCTGATCTGATAGCACGCCCACTTGTCAGCAATGCACACAGGTTGTCAACATGGCTACCGACAGATTCAAACGCAGAGCAGAATCTGTTCTTGAGAGATTACATTTAGTGTAGCACAGCGGTTCTCAAACGTTTTAATTTCAAGGACCCCCATAACTCTGAGAGTGTACAAATGGAACCATTTGTACACTCTCAGAGTTATGCACCTGTAAGGGGCCATTTGGAACCCCCTTAAGGGTCCCTGGACCACACTTTGAGACCCACTGGTGTACCATTTCCAGTGAGCCAACATGCACATTATCAGCACCCTGACTGGAAGCGACGATGGAGGGCTCGTCTGAGGACGACCTAGGGAGAGACCTTTTTTTTATCCCACGATTTTGTAACCCATTTTGGTCAACTCTCCACGTTGACCAGACGGGTGCTCAGGTGGTAAGCAAGAACCTCCACTTATTCTCCTCCTCATTTCTTGGTGTTTATATCAAAGTCTAATTACAGTACATTCTGTTATAGGCAACATAGGACCCGGCTGAAACGCTATGGAAATTACCATACGGATCTTGGAAAAAGAAAAGAAAAAAAGAAAACAATGCCAGGACATTTCACAGGTCCAACCGGGTTCTATCTGCCATTTTGGACCTCTTATTTTAACTACACAAACATCACTTTAATGCAGAACGGTTTAAATACAGAAAGATTAGTAAGAAGTTCAGTTCACAAACATACCTCTCTGTTTGACTGGATACTACCCCTCCTGTACTGGATACACTGGGTTGTGGCTGGGACTGTACCACAGTAGAGATAATGGATCCACTGGGTTGTGACTGGGACTGTACCACACCAGTAGAGATACTGGATCCACTGGGTTCTGACAGGCAGACATACTGGTGAGCACTGTGGGAGCTGAAACACATCCACAGAAAAGTACATTTACTTAAAGTTATACAGTGCAATACATTTTTAGCAGCCTCTGCTGGTCATTACCGTCACTGCAGGCAGTTCGTTTATCCTCTGTTACCCAGAATTCCATTTGTTTTCACCGGAAGACGGAAGCGTTTCAAAAAGCGTTCTTTTAATTGTTTTATACGATCTGTGGATCGTTTCTCTTAGCCAGTGGAGCTTTAGTTACCGTGAGCTGTGTTTTCTTTTTCTGTTGTTTTTCGATCTTCAAATCATACAATCTTTTAAAATCAGCGTGAGTTTCCTTTTTGTTATTAGCGGTAGTTCCTGGCCAAACAGGAAACCGGTGCGGTAGTTCCTGGCCAAACAGGAAACCGGTGCATTTCCGCTTCCGTTTTCCGGCCAGATGACGTCATTTTTGCGGGAAAGTCCCCCCCGACACCGTTCAATAGAAAATATATAAATAAAAGGCTTTCGGGGGTGAAATTCATGGAGTGGGTGTTGTGAAACTTTTGCCACTCACAAAAGATACACAATTTAACTTTAGTTTTGTTGAAAAGGTTACCTAGTACTACTTTAAGTTCTGTACTTTAATTACAATTTTGAGGTACTTTTACTTTACATGTGTATGCCCATTTTTCAATCATTTTATTTTCAACTCAACTACATCTCAGAGGCTATTTGAAAACTTTTGTTACAAGTTACTTTGTAGATTTAGATTGTTATTACATTCATAGATATTAACCAGTTAAACCCTATTTTATACTTTTTCTATTTGAAAATAGCCAATCTACAAGCTCACAATGTGTCGCAATTGTAGATCGTTTAACAAACTTTGACTTTACTTTAGTTCTCTAAGTATATTTTGATTCCAATACTTTGGCAATTTTTACTCAAGTAAAGTTTTGAGCACTGGGTCCACTGGGTTCTGACTGGTAGACATACTGGTGAACTAACTGGGTTCTGACTGGCAGACATACTGGTGAACTGGGGAATCGTCCACGTCCGAATGAACAAAGTTGGACTCTGGGGTTTCGGACAGCGGGGGGAGGGACATGTCGTCGGGTGACCCACACTCATACTCGTCATTGGACAGAGACTCGTCCGTCATCACTTCCTGTTGCTGGAGGGCCGCCTCCTCCGAAAGCCCTCCTCCGACGGCTGATGCATCCTGGGGGGAAAAAACAGAATCAACTAGAAAAAGTGCTCCTCGGAGCACAGGTCTCCGCCAGGTCAGGTACGTTATTCTGGCCTCCTGGTGGCGCTATAATAGGCCAATGAAAAGGGTGCGATTTATTCTTAGGTCTTTCACGGCAATCAGACACAGCATTCATGATTTGAGGCATTTTGTTCCAATAATGTGTTTTGCTAAATTAGACCTGCTGGTGGCGCTATAACAGGCCAATGTGAAAAGGGTGGCATTTCTTCCTCGGCCTAGTGGGAATGTGTGTGTGAAACTTCACGGAAATCGCAAGCTGCGTTCATGGTTTGAGGCAGTTTATTAAAAACGGACCAATCCTGCAAACTTTGGATGGCAACCTTAACCAATGAGGATGGAATATGGGAAATCGGACAGATCAGGGTTGATTACATGACTATAGAGATACTGTGTACCGATTTGCATGACGTTTGGTTAAAGAAATGTAGGAGTAATGTGAAAAAAATGGGTTTTGCACAAATCGGCCTCCTGGTGGCGCTATAACAGGCCCATGTGAAAAGGCAGAGGTTCTGAATTGGCATCCAGGGAGTGTGTGTGCACAGTTTTGCAGCGACCGGGCCAACGGTGCCGGAGATTTGGTGGTAACACACGGACAGGACGGACGGACGGGCGGAGGGTAAAACATACTCTCTCGCCATGCCTTCGGCCTGGCGGAGACAATTATTGGTTTTGTATGAAAATAGAGCACAGAATTTAGGTTTTTACCCCCTTTTTCTTCAAATGCAAACTAAGGTGTGTGGAAAAGCAATCTGTCATAGCTGACAGGATACCCAGAAGCCAATCTGGGAACCCTATCGGTAAAAAAAAAAGGGGGAAATATAATATCATATATTTGTTCTCCTTTGTTTTTGTCTCTGGGGCGTTTCTGTGTTTATTCCTACTAACAACAACCCTACAGTACATGTTTAGGGCAGTGGTGCTGCTAACAGATTCGTCTTGAGAGATTACCCAGAAGCAGACACAGAGGGAAGTCTATAGCATGTATCTTGATTGTGTGTGTGCGACTGTGCGTGCGTGCATGCTGTGTCTCTCCATGTGTGTGTACGTATACATGTATGCGTGTGTGCGTGCGTGGTGAGTGTGGGACCTGTGTGTGTGTTGTCCTGTCATAGGCGGAGGGGGTCTCCTTGCTCCGAAACTCCCTCTGGATGTCAGAGAACGACAGACCGATCACTGCGGAGGGGGGCGTGGTCTGGTGCTGTGGTTTGCTGAGGATGGCGTGGACCCGCCTCCTGTGGGCGTGGCTGCAGGGGGAGGCAGACAGGCTGATGGCGTGGGAGGAGGAGAAGGAGGAGCTGGAAGACACAGGAGTGGGGGAGAGGTGGAAGGTGGGGAAGACAGTTGTATTTTAGTACATTATAGTAGTGTGAGGGTTTCAAAGATACTGAGATAAAAGTATCATACCTGCTCTCTGAAATGACTGTCTGTCTGTCAGAGCCTGTCTGTCTGTCAGATCCTGTCTGTCTGCCTGTCTGCTCCGGACCGCGGCTCTTGCGTAACGAAGCTTTCTGATTGGCCACCGCCGGTGTCAGCTTCTTGACGGGCACTTCTTTCCCATCATGCCCAGTGGTGAGTTCAGGGGTGTGGCCTGTCTCCTTCAGTTCAACCTGGAAACACAAGGCAACCCTGAGAACAAAAACCAGCGCCCCCACCCCTTTGCACCTGGTAATGCATGCAGTGGTGGACAAAGTACTCAACCCCTGTACTTGAGTCAAAAAGTGTCTCAAATTGGCTCAGTAAGCTTTGTACTTGAGTTAAAGTACTGAGTAGAAATTCCCAAGTATTCAAAAGTACATGCTTTTAAAATACCTAATCCTATATTAAAATTGCCTAGTTAATCAAAAGTACAAATTACAACTATATATACCAGCTGAGTGGCCTTGTGGTTAAGAGTGTTAGAGTTATTGATTTCATCATGCATCTCGGTAGCCAATCACAGCACGTCCTGTGAAGTGACGTGCTTACATTTTTTACATTATTATTAATTTCATCATGCGTCTCGCTAGCCAATCACAGCATTTACTCAAGTACTGTACTTAAGTAAAATTTTGAGGTATTTTTTTACTTTACTGGAATATTTCCAATTTTCAGTACTTACTTACTTACTTACTTACTTATACTCCACTACATCTCATATGCAAATATCCTACTTTTACTCCAATTTTACTTTATAGATTTTGATTATTATTACAAAACATACATTACCCACTTCAGCCCTATATACATTTTGGTCATTTGAAAATAGCAGATCTACAAGCTCAGCTTGTAGATCTGCTATTTTCAAAAGATTTTTATACATTTTATAAACTTGTGAAATGGGACATTCTGCATAACAAGTACCTTCTTCTTTTGGTACTTTAAGTACATTTTGATACCAATACTTTTGTACCATTACTCAAGTCAATTTTGAATTCCAGACTTTTACTTGTGGGTTTCTACATTGCAGTATTGATACTTTTACTTGAGTAAAACATGCGAGTACTTTTTTCACCACTGGTATTAGGTGTTCATCAAATGTGTGATTATTTTCTTTTTTTACCAGGTCTTGTTCTTCCTGGGTTTCACGGTTGTCTGGCTCATCTTCTCTCTTATTTTCCTCCACGTCTCTCTCTTCCTTCAACTCTCTCTGTACTTCCAGCTCTCTCTTTGTGTTCTCTCTCTTCTCTCGCTCCGTCTCTTTCTCTTCCTCTATCTCCTTCTTCTGTCTCTTCGGTTCATTCTTCTCCTCCTCCTCCTCCTCTTCTCCGGTGTTCTCTCCATCTTTGTCGTTCTCGTCTTCAGTGTTCTGTCGTTTCGCGGCCTCAAGCTGAAAAGAACATTTGAACATTTTTATATTTCTAATACTTATGGTCTATGTTTATGTCTGGAAACATGACAACATATTTTCAGCTTATAGATCACCTTCACTATTTTCTGCACGACATCCAGTGGTGGAAAACCTACTCAAATTCTTTACTTAAGTAAAAGTACAAATATAGAAATACTCTGTTACAATGTTACAAGTAAAAGTCCAGAGTTCTAAATGCACTTGAGTAAAAGCACAAACGTATTGGCATCAAAATGTACTTAAAGTACCAAAAGTAAAAGTACTAAAATATTTGAAAATAGCAGATGTACAAGCTCACAGCTGAGCTTGTAGATCTGCTGTTTTCAAATAGCCTACTGTATGTATAAAATATGGCTAAAGTGGTTAATGTATGTTTCATAATATCATAATCTATATCTGAAAAGTAACGAGTAACTAAAGTTTTCAAATAATTGCAGTGGAGTAAAAGTAGAATATTTGCCTCTGAGATGTAGTGGAGTAGAAGTAAAAGTATTGGAAATTGGAAATACTCAAGTAAAGTACAAAGACCTTAAAATTGTACTTAAGTACAGTACTTAAGCAAATGTACTTAGTTACTTTCCACCACTGACGACACCACTGTGCAACAAAGTATAAATTTGAGCAAGAACATCCATTGATTAGAAATTGATCATTTGAAATATGCTCCTCATTGACTTCGTTAATATCGCTAATAAAAGAATGGATGGTTGCAGTCCTATATATTATGAGTTATTATTAGTGTAGTTACTAGTGTTATGTTATTAATACCTGTAGCTTGTCTTCCAGTTTCAGCAGGTCAGTAGACAGCTCTCTGATGGACTCTATGATCTCTTGATGTTTACTGACTGTCTTCTCTATGTAACGCTGCCCCTCTTCAGCTCCTAAACACACACACACACACACACACACACACACACACACACACACACACACACACACACACACACACACACACACACACACACACACACACACACACACACACACACACACACACACACACACACACACAGGGTCAGAGTTAAATGAACACAGCAGAGTTTTTTTTAACCCATTAAGACTTGGGGCTGATTCTACGAATGCCTTCTAAATCAGTAGATCTCAAACATTTTAAAATTATTGTAATCGGTTCATTATTCCTGCGCAATGGATGAATGAAATTTATAGTGTGCGGTTCGGACGAATGGCATGCATAGCACAGCACTAATCTTTGTGTTTGAATAGACGTCTTATCTATATATACAATTGAGAAAAGTCAGCACTTCCTGTCCCCCGGTGAAGCCACCCCTTTCTATATATACAAACCCCCCTGGACAGGAAGAGAGGTCAGACAACACACTCCATATTTGGGCATAGCTCCATTGGGAACATCTCCTATTATGGCTTTATATATTATAGAGACTAACAAACACAAAGCACCGCGCAGCGGATAGGGGGGAGGGGCGCACAGCGCCCCGACCCTCTAGTATAAACACAATTGACACAAGGAATTGACACTCTCACTTCTGCTGATTGTAGGAATATTAGAATCGCAGAGATTCGTTGAGAATTAGGAGAAACCTTTGATTGTTGCTGATGTTGTTTCAACATCAAGGCATCTCTCACATACGACACGACACGCAGTAGAATCCTCAGCGTTGATGACTCCAAGTAATAGTCTGTGACGTATGCGGAAGTGCCTTTTAGATCAGGCAGTAGGTCTGTTTGTGGCAGTGATGTGTCACACACTTAACCTGAATTTATGAACCGTGTAGCTCTCGCTACAGCGATCAGCTGTTCCCAGTTATAGCCTATATTATAATTGTTCCGCCTGTACACCAAATGAAGTGTAGCACTAGCCAACATGTGAGGTGCGAGTGAGTGGGATTGAAATGTTAATTGATATCTAAAAGACAATAGTGAATCCGTTGCGTGGGGGAGAAGGTGTCAGAGTGTGTGGAGCCCAGAGGGCAGAGAGTTGGCCAATTGAATCGCAGGGAAAAACTGTGAATTTGATCTGAAGTCCGTCTGTATGGTATTTGGCCTTACTGCTGTCATGCGAGTGTTAAATGATGGGTTAAAAGGTATCGAATGGGGGTCTGTGTTCTACTGCAAATCAAACTGGGGGTCATTGACATTAAAAAGGTTTAGAATCTCTGTTCCACTGTGGTCACCGTGCAGTCTGACGGCCAGCTCCGTGATCTGTGTGATTCGCTCTTCTTGTTGAGGAACGGTCGGCCAGACGAACTTCTCAAACTGCTGGTAGAGGACGGACACGGCCTCCCGGGTCCGACACTCCGACGAATACTTCCCCACACGGACGATGGTCGCCCTGGCCTCCTCACACCAAAACTGATACTGCAGGAAAGAGAGAGAGCGAGAGAGCGCGAGAGAGAGAGAGCAGGAAAGAGAGAGAGCGAGAGAGCGAGAGAGCGAGAGAGAGAGAGAGAAAGAAATAGTAATAACATTAATGTCCACCTTTGTCTACAAACACTGTAGTTGTAATTTATATGACATGCACACTAGGCAGTAGTGGTAAAACCACTTACAGTACATGTTTTACTTAAGTAAAAGTATCAATACTGCAATATAGAAATACTCTATTACAAGTAAAAGTCCGGAATTCAAAATGTACTTGAGTAAAAGTACAAAAGTATAGGCATCAAAATGTACCAAAAGTAAAAGTACTCATTATGCAGAATGTCCCATTTCCAAAAATAACCGAAAATAGCAGATCTACAAGCACACAATGCATCGCATTGTGAGCTTGGTTATTTTCCACTGGCCGAAATGTACTGTATATAGGGGCTGAAGTGGTTAATGGGCACACAACACACACACACACACACACCCACACACCCACACACACACACACACACACACACACACACACACACACACACACACACACACACACCTCCTCCACGGCCTGTAGTAGCCTGCAGGTCAGATCTAGGTTCTGGGTGTGCTCCTCCACGTTGCGTTCAAACTCTCCCATCTGTCTCTGCAGCTCGTTAACAGCATCCTCCGTCTCCCTGGTAACGAAGCCCTCTTTGACCCCTGACCCCAGCCTGGCCGTCACACCCTGCATCCTCTTCTTGAGACCCTGCAGAGACGGACAGACAGACAGACAGACAGACAGACAGACAGTAAATAGGTCGGAGAGGCTTATTGTCGGTATCAGCCAGAGCACAGGAATCTATGTCCAGTTGTGTAAAGTAACTAAGAACATTTACTCAAGCACTGTACAGTACTTAAGTACAATTTTGACGTAGGTTTTGAGGTAATTTTTACTTTACTGAGTATTTCCAATTTTCAGTACTTTTACTTCTCAAAGGAAAATATTATGCTTTTACTCCACTACAATTATATGAAAACTTCAGTTACTTTGTAGATTTTGATTATTATTACAAAACACACTAACCACTTCAGCCCTATATATGTTTCGGCCGTTTGAAAATAGCAGATCTACAAGCTCACAATGCGTCGCGATGCGACACATTGTGAGGAGCTTGTAGATCTGCTATTTTCAAAAGATTTTTTATACATTTTGAACTTGTGAAATGGTCATTTGATGACACACGAAAGAAGAAGCGACCCCCGGTCATAACTGCCAGTGTCCACTGAGGGTCGGACCCGTGCGCGCGCGCGCGTGTGTGTGTGGACCTGTCTCCTGGACCTGTCTGCAGCGTTCGACACAGTGAACCACCAGATCCTCCTCTCCACCCTCGAGGGGATGGGTGTCTCAGGCTCTGCACTCTCCCTGTTTGCATCCTACCTGACGGGTCGCTCCTACCAGGTGATGCTGAGAGGGTCTGTGTCAGAACCACACAGGCTCACTACTGGGGTTCCCCAAGGCTCGGTTCTGGGTCCTCTTCTTTTCTCTCTCTACACTACATCTCTTGGTGCTGTCATCCACTCCCATGGCTTTTCCTACCACTGCTATGCCGATGACACCCAGCTGATCCTCTCATTCCCCCCCTCTGACACACAAGTGGAGGCACGCATTGCTGCTTGTCTGGCTGACATCTCGGAGTGGATGTCGACGAACCACCTGAAGCTCAACCTGGACAAGACCGAGCTGATGTTCATCCCGGGGAAGGGCTGTCCTCACCGAGACATGGCCATCACCATTGAGAATGCTGTGGTGACGTCAACTCGGACTGCGAAGAATCTGGGTGTGACCCTGGACGATCAACTGTCGTTCTCGGCTAACATCGCATCAGTGACACGGTCCTGCAGATTCCTCCTCTACAACATCAGGAGGATTCGCCCCTTCCTCACGGAGAAAACAGCCCAGGTGCTGATCCAGGCTCTTGTCATCTCCCGCCTGGACTACTGCAACTCCCTCCTTGCTGGTGCTCCGGCATCAGCCATCAGACCTCTGGAGCTTGTTCAGAAAGCTGCGGCTCGTCTGGTGTTCAACCGCCCCAAGTTCTCCCACACAACTATCCTTCTCCGTTCTCTGCACTGGCTCCCCGTAGCAGCTCGCATTCAGTTTAAAACCCTGGTGCTAGCCTATAGAGCAGTGAAAGGAACAGCTCCTTCTTACCTCCGGGTTTTGGTCAATGCCCACACCCCTGCCCGACCACTCCGGTCTGCCACCTCGGGGCGACTGACTCCCTCGCCACTCAACGGTCCTTCTGGTCGATCGACACGGTCACGACTTTTTTCTGTTCTGGCCCCACAGTGGTGGAATGAACTTCCCACTGATGTCAGGACAGCAGAGTCACTGCCCATCTTTCGCCGCAGGCTGAAAACCCACCTCTTCAGGAAACACTATCCTTCCTCTTTGCCTGGCCTACTTGTTGTTAACTAGTTGTACGAACTCTTGCTTTATTTTTGTATTGTTTTATTGGATCTTGTTTAGTCGATACACTTACTTGTTTTAGCTCGTGCTCATTTGATTTTGCCATTTTTGTCTCATCTGTTTAAGAAAGTAGGTAGCTGATACATTGCACTTTTACCTTAGCGCTAGGTATACTCTTGGTTGCTTGTTTTTGCAGGAAATGTACTTAAAACTTCTGGTGATTAGTAGTTTTCGTTCCCTACCTATGTTGAATACACTTATTGGAAGTCGCTTTGGATAAAAGCGTCTGCTAAATGACTGTAATGTAATGTAATGTAATGTAATGTGTGTACCTGTATCTTGTCCGTGTACATCTGTGTCTGTTGCAGTTGGTTTCTCACAGCTTTGATGTTTCTGCCGCGGTCGTTTCTCTTCAGGAAGCTGAAGCGCAGGTTGTTAAAACGTTTCTTCACCTCCTTAAAGGACTCACTGAGCTGGATGCACACACACGCATGCGCACACGCACACGCACACGCACACACACACACACACAGAAAAAAAAATATTGTAATGCTTATATTATTGTAGCATGGTGATACTGTAATACATTTCCAATACTGTAATACTAACTGCATTTATATTTGTACTGTTATATAAATGGTAAATGGTGCATTTATATAGCGCTTTTATCCAAAGCGCTTTACTTAGATTGTGCATTACATTCACCCTTTCACACACACATTCATACACTGATGGCGGGGGAAACCATGCAAGGCACCAACCTGCTCATCTGGAGCAATTAGGGGTTCAGCGTCTTGCTCAAGGACACTTCGACACTAACTCTGGAGGAGCCCGGGATCGTACTGGGAACCTCGCGATTACCATCCGGCAGCTCTACCGGCCACTCCACCCCTGAGCCATGCAGCTCGACCCGTAATACTGTGGTCACATTTGGCAGTGGTTCTCAAACCTTTTCATGTCAAGGACCCCCAAAAAGCTTGTATATCTGCTATTTTTGAATAACCAACATATAAATGGATAAAGTGGTTCAAATGATTGTGATGCTGTATTAACTACTTTTGCTGGGGACCCCCTGGAACCCCCCAAGGACACCTGGGGGTCCCCGGACGCCACTTTGAGAACCACTGACTTAGGGATCATTTATGGGGAATGTACTGTATATCCCCAGTAAGTGTACTCTCTAGTGGCCATGAAAAGAATGACACACTGTTGTGTCTTTTCAAACCATCTCAAACTAAAGCCACTGTTCTTGATTGGGAGAGAGAGAGAGAGAGAGAGAGAGAGAGAGAGAGAGAGAGAGAGAGAGAGAGAGGCAGGGATAGTTCAGGCCTGGTGTGGTATTTATATTTCCACAGAGCTAAACTGTGAGATGAATCATACCAGAGACATCACAGCTATCTGACACGCACACACACACACACACACACACACACACACACACACACACACACACACACACACACACACACACACACACACACACACACACACACACACACACACACACACACACACACACACACACACACACACACACACACACACACACACAAATAGACCCAGCACAGCATCTCAGCTGTCACACCAACTGAAGTACACTCACTGTCACAGTATGGCCAGTATAACCATATGCATAAGAGGCCATGCACTCATACCATTTTAATCCCTGGGACCCCACTGTAAAATCCTCTGTGTTTATTTAGCTGAAAGTGATACAGATTATCAAGAGTTACAGATCTGTAAGGGTCCAATTTAGACACTTTCCTCTTTTTTTGTTTTTACCTTACCCCTTTTTCTCCTCAATTTAGTCGTTATTAGTGGTGTAAAGTAAATAAGTACATTTGCTCAAGTACTGTACTTAAGTACACATTTGAGGACTTTTTACTTAATGGGAGTATTTCCATGTTTCTATACTTTAACTTTACTCAGAGGCAAATATTGTAATTTTACTCCACTGTAATTATTTGAAAACTTTAGTTACTAGTTACTTTGTAGATATGGTTATTATTACAAAAGACACATTTACCACTTCAGCCCTATTTAAACTTTGGCTATTTGCCAATTTACAAGCTCACAACGCGTTGCGATGGGACACGTTGTGAGCTTGTAGATCTGCTATTTTCAAAAGACTTTTACACATTTAAGACGTTCTGACATTCTGACATTCTACACATTCTGCATAACTAGTACTTTTACTTTTGGTACTTGAAGTATACTTAGATGCCAATACCTTTGTACTTTTACTCATAGTATTTCTGCATTGCAGTATTGATTTACTTAAGTAAACAATTTGAGTACTTTTTCCACCACTGGTCGTCGTGCCAATTACTTCCTCCCCACACACATATGTGCGTTTTCACTGCTGTTGTATCCTACTGACTCACCAGCCCCCAGCTCCTCCCCCTGCCCCACCCACACACACACACACACACACACACACACACACACACACACACACACACACACACACACACACACACACACACACACACACACACACACACACACACACACACACACACACACACACACACACACACACTTTATGAGCTTCAACCCTAATCGTCAAATCTAAATTTGACACTGTAACTTCAGTTATAAATATACTGCAGCTGTAAAGTGGCCATTCGGGGGGGTTGAAGCCAACACGGGCCTTTAGCAGTGGAAAGCTGTGAGGGTAGACCCTCTGACAAGTTTCCAGAAGCTGTATTAAAGATGAATTACAGGTTTTATGATGATGACTGGACAGACGCTCATTACGACCATAATATCTATGCCAGGCCAAGCACTTTTTCGGCAACGCCGTCACCCAATATTGGTCAATTAAAAAAAGCTTAAATAACAACAGTTTAAATAACAATAACCAGCACGTTTTGTGATGGATTTATAATCAAATTTGCACCATGTTTGGAACTGATGGAAAAAAAGTGCCTGAAAATTATGGGTAAAGTGTAAGTGAGGAAAAGGACACAGGGTTTAGGGGAGTTTAGGGCTGAGCTGACTCTTTTGTCATCCTGATGTGAACAGGCTTTACTGTATTTATACACACTGACAGAAGTGTGTGTTCCACCCCCTCTAGTGGTCACATTCTGACATAACATTCAGACATTTTAAATGTCATTCATTTATGAGGAGAGAGAGAGAGAGAGAGAGAGAGAGAGAGAGAGTTCTTACATAAAGGACAACAGTCACGGCACTGATAGCATCTGATAAGCATTTTGATAAGCTCCATGTACATACTGTACTCATGTGTCAACATTTTAAATCCTTTCTGAGCGGAATTTGCGGCGTCATATGGAGAAGAAGATTATAATAATTAAATGCCAATGATGTTTACTACATATAATTGAAGAACAGGGTTTAACCGGAATGTAGTCCTTTAAGTAAAGATAAATAATGTAGTTGTGTACCTGTGTGAGTGAGTCGGTCATCTGGTTGTACTGCATCTGTCTCTGCAGTCTGTCTTCATGTTGTCTGAGCTCACACAGCCAGCGGTTCGATTCCCTGTCCGCACGCACCAACAACTCCTCCACCGTGCACACAACAAAACCAACACACACCTACAGTACATACATGCACACGCACACACACACAGAACGATTGATTATGAATTCATTAAAATGTATACTAGTTATAAGTGAAAAGTAACAAAAGGTAAAACTACCGTATAAACACAAACACATTTTACATTAACAACTTTGAAAGTTTTAAACATAATTTCACAAAACAATTCATATAATATGTCATTTCAACAGAGTTGGATTTTCAAATAATGTCTCAGTCCTCATTGCCTGAAACTTCAGCCAGTCCTCTTATCTCCATATTCTAACTTTTTGTGTTTTTTCGTAAATTAACGCCCTACGTGATCATACTACAGCGTCACACAAAAGCATCAAAAGTAGTAGATCTGCAAGCGACACCTTTCGAGCTTGTAGATCTGCTGCTTTTGATGCTTTTTAATTTGAATCCTGAAAAGTAACAGTTTTGGAAATAAGAGGTTTCCGCCCGACAGAGACGATATACTTCATCGTACAACAAATAGCTGAAGTAGCCGATCTACAAGCTCACAATGTGTCGCATCGATTTTTAAAATCGGCCCAAAATAGGGGTGCCAGCGTTAATATGCATATATTTTGCGTGTGTGTGTGTGTGTGTGTGTGTGTGTGTGTGTGTGTGTGTGCATGCGTGTGTGTGAACCTACTGAGTTCTGTACAGCATTGCACAGGTTCTTCCCCAGGTGCGCGGTGGTCTTGTAGAGGGTCTGTACGTGTGTCTGTGTGTCCTGGTGTTGACCCGGGTGGGTCTTCACTGGTTCTGACCGGAGCACAGCCTCTAACTGGACACAAACACACAAGAAATGATGCTTGTGTTTTATTATTACTCTATAATTTGTTCTCTCAGTGTTGTCTCTGGGAAGAGTGGGAGCGTGGGAGGGAGAGCGGGTGGACGAGTGGGAAATGAGGGGTATTTATGTATTGCATATGTATGTATGTATATTATGTTCATGATGAATAATGACCTCAAATGGGAGGAAATAACTCTTAAACCTAATAAACAGATTTTAAAAATAAAAAAATAATGCACACAATGGGCACTTTGCTCGTTTAATCAAGCCAGCTATTGGTCAGTCTCAGCTCCACGCTTCTATTCTCAACCAATCACATACAGTACAGTAGCTACCCACTTCTAGAGCACTCCATTTAAACAGGGAAGTTGGCATTGCTCATTCCTTGCTTGCTATTGCTGTGCTGCTGCTGTTTCTTAAGGTTATTTTACACTAGCCTAGCGTAGACAGACTATATCACTGTGTGGATATGAGTCTGAGGACGTTTTTTTTCCCAAGGGGCGGGATCAAAACAATGGCCCTCGACGCAATTGGTTAGACTTACAACCAACTACCAATTACAGTCTCCCATATTCGAATACTGGGCCCTGATTGGTCACACACGTCTTCTGGAGCAGGAAATGGATTCTCTATGGAGCGGTGCCAGACCCAAATCGCAGAGTGCAATTTTTTCGGAACCTAACTTGGGCCCTGCTCAGGAGATAGCACTAACCCTGAGATCTGGGAACCCAGAAGTCAGTTATTATACTTAACATTTCTAAAGTATTACAAAGTCATCACAGAACTTCACAGGTTCTGGAAAGTTTCAGGTTCTGGCTTAACTCTTCATGGCAGAAAAGAGCCATTAGATTGCTGCTCACCCTGCACACCACCACCCAACTTCCGCCTGTTGCTTTGGCTCATGTTGTATGAGAGGGGATTTGGAAGGCCCCTATTGGACCAGCGCACCTGTGTCTAGGATTGAAATAGAAGAAACTTGAGTGCAGACTACTTTTGTTTGTTTATCTCAACAAAACACTCGAGGAAACCGTGTCCAGCCACTGACACCATGCCCTGACCTCTTACCTTCCTAAAATAATGCTTTCAACTGCTTAGCAACACAATTTACTGCAAACACTTATTAACCATTCAAACCCCTGTAGTCTTAAAGAACTGGACTTCAGTTACAATTGTACTTTGACTACTTTTTCCATGTACAACACATCTCTTTGCCAAAAATAGACAATCTACAAGCTCACAATGTCGCAATGTGACCCATTGTGAGCTTGTAGATCTGCTATTTTTGGCTAATGTTCCCCCCAGAATATGGATGCTGGGGTTGAAGTTGTTAAGCTATGTTCACTGGCAGCACAAATCAGATTTTTGGCCCATCCAGATTGGAATCAAATTGGTTTTATCAAGCATGAATAGCAAAAAACAAAACAAATGGAAACAGATATTTGCGAATCAAAATGTAATCATGCCCACAAAAAAAAGTCAGTGCCCAAAAAATAACTCAGATCTGGATAGGAAATCAGATTTGGGCCGCCAGTTGAGGACTAGGCCATGGAGGCAGTGTTAATGTTGACAGCAAATTTAGTCTTTTAAAATAAAATTCCATTTAGGTTTAGTCACCCCCATCTCTCTCCTGTCGCCCTACTTTCCTATCAATAAAGGCAGAACTTTATTGAATCTACGGTTGATTTAGTCGATTAGAATATATTTTGTTGGCCGAAAATAACCGATCCACAAGCTCACAACGTGTCGCAGATCGGCTATTTCAGGAGTGTGACACCCATGCGCAGCCAGGCATAAAATTACTTGTCTTAGTTCTACTAGATCGCTTGTCCACTAGTTCCTCCCTGAGACCCTAACATCTTCTTCTAGTTTTTCAACTTAGTTTTTAATTTAGGTTTAATTTAGTTTTCGTCAGTGAAAAAAGGCGACACACATTTTTCGTCATAGTTTTAGTCAACGAAATCAACAGGTGTACCTGATTCAGAGCAACATGGAAGCTGTGGGCTGCAGTGAGGACGGTCTCAGACGCCTCCATTCTCTCCTTCACTCTCTGCTGGAGCCCCAACAGCTCTGACACCTGCTCCTTCATCTTCACCTCCCTCTGTTCTCCTCCTCCTCGCTCCTCCTTCTTCACTGCAAGCAGCTGAGACGCTTTCAACATGGACTCTACCTCTACATCCATCAGCTGGAGAGAGAGAGAGAGAGAGAGAGAGAGAGAGAGAGAGAGAGCATTTAAAGTGTTTCTAGTTCGGACACTGTACCAGTA